>NW_027041100.1:600000-972994 GCF_037179485.1 Ochlerotatus camptorhynchus
AGATGAATTGAATTAATAACCACTACAAGTTATAAACACTATCAATTGAACCTTTGAAAATTATGAATTTTGTGATAGCGCACATATTATTAAATCGTTTGATAAAAACTCATTGCCCTCCTTTAATGTTAAGAAAAGGAATAATTGTCCTCCTTAATCTCCAAACCTCAAATGAAATGTCCTCCTTTTCAAGTTTTTGATATGGTAACCCTAGTTGAATTGGTTAATACTAGGGTTCTGATGCATGGTCGTTATCGGTGTCATTCCTTAATTTTGTTGATAAAGAATCCCATTTTGACTGCCAAAGAAGCGCACCTTTGGAGGGTGTTTCAACACTCCGAAGGGTATAAATAGCGGGACCTTTCAATTAGAATCGATTCCTTACGATAAAGGCAAGAATGACAACTGTATCAAAACCGAATACTTCATCAATTCTCAATAGTGATGGAGTAATACGATATGCACTAAACTAAGGACGCTGTATATACTACAATAGATCAAATTACTCGTCTTAGTTTTGTTAGGTCTCAAACAGAGGAAGAAAAAAAAATATTCCTGAAAGTAATCCGACTGAGAATTTCATAAGAGTCGTGAGTGACGCTAGTATCCAATCTACGAAGTATATCATAACAACACTATCGTGTTGATGATTTTTCAGAAGACACCAGGAAGTTATCTCTTCAAATTACTCTACAATAAGAGATTGCCCCCAATTAGCTCTAATCCCATATGATCCGTGTATTCGTTAATGCCAGTTCCTATAGTACGGTTCCTATCAACCGCACTATAGGAATCTTGTTTGTACCGTGTTAAATCTAGTTCGCTAGTTTTCCTAAGATCGCTTGGTTTGGATACGGGATAAAAAAAAACCACTTTTTGAACCCGAAGTGCTTCTAGATTCTTACTTTTAGGCACTGTTCTAAACGTTGATCTCTCCCTATCTCGGCGGTCCCTTAAATATCTAAATATCAAAAGTTGGCTGTACAGAGGATGCAAGAAACCCATGCATACAATTGCTGTCATCATTTGCCACTAGATTAACATGTGTACAAAGTCTGGTTGTAACCAAATGAGTCCATGGTTTGGCAGAATGGTCAAGAGTTTTGACCGAGTTCAGCAAAACGGATAATTTGATCCGACCTAGTAGCTATAGTATTCCGTTGTGACGTGGTATTCGCGAATTTTCAAGCTCTAAAAATAAACCATAAAAAATCCATCTGCTCATTACAACCAGTCAGCAGTTTAAAACGATAATCGTGACCGGCGGCGGAACCATTTTTCCTCGCTTGCTAAATTGCCGTTTAATTTTCCGCCTCCACCGGATCGCAGTTTGAAATGAGGGCTGGGCGGGCGGCCAAAATTGGCGTGGAAAAGCATTATGCCCCTCGGCCATAGGTACCGACTCTGGCCTGACGACTATGGCCAACCGTTCGATGTTGTTACTGGTTGCAGTGAGAGAAGAAAATTGATATTGTTTTCGACCTAAAAGCGTTAATTTTGCCAACCGTAGTGCGACGGAGAAATTTCGCAAATCCACCGAGACCAAATCGGGCGTCCTTGCTCTACTTTTGAGAAACCTTTGGGGTTGGCCCCCATTTTGCACTGCAACGACGACGACGACGACGAAATTGCTATCCTACTACCGGATCGGCAAGGGCGAGAGAAGTCGAATTGAGCACACTGTGGCTGTCGGTTGTGTAGCTGGTAGCAATGTAGGTCTGGAAAAAGTAAATTGCAGCGCTCCTGATAAATGGCCGTCGAGTTCTCATATATCTTCCGAAGCCGCAAACCAGGCGCCGTATGGATTGCTTCAAAATGGGAGCTTTGATGTTGTTGGTTTCCTTTTAACCTGGCTTCGAGGCCTAGGACAATGCGATCGTGTTCTTGCTTACGAGTATAATGCGGCCTTTCCAAAGGCGTTTACGTAGCTACTACTTTCGGTTGTGTAACAACATAAAGTTTTTCCCTTCCAGCAAAAGAATTACTGTTATCCGTAATCCGATATGTGGATCGGTTTACCTTGTTGAATTCAGTCCTCAAGGTGAACACTCTGAGTTGATGTATTGCCATACGATGACAAATGACACCATTTTACTATACTCAAAGTATGTATGGCGAATTGCGTCAATAGACACTTCAATGATTAATTACAAGTTCAGCAACAAAAATGCACAAGCACCTAATTAGGTTAGTAAATGAAAACTCAGCGGTATAAAAGATGAATGGAGATTTCCAACATTTTGTCACTATCAAACCTCCCAGCATGATGCCAACATGTCACGCAATCCAATCACTCAACTCTAATAGCGATTCCCGATAGGAGCCACTCAAAACCTCTCAAAACTTTACCTTTTAGCGGCAAACACTTGCAAGGCCTGCCCAATCCTTTCAACCATGTTTTTGCACAGGTTAATTAACTGTGATCACGCTTTATACACAAGGTGCTTGAAATTCATCAAGCATTTTAATTAGCGACCATGCACAAGAGAATTTCGCGCGGCCTGGACACGGCGCTTTCTACAATGAATTCTCGGAATCTTGCTGGCCAAATCTAAGCCCACAGGGAAACACCCAAAGTTTGGCCAAAACAGCCGAACGAAGCCTTCGGTGAGGTCATTTTACCATATGCTCAATACGATAATAATGGCCAAGCACCAATACTTCGTCTAAATCCCCCTCACAAGCCACTTTAGAATAACAAAAAAAAAACTTGGCAAACACCTTCCCGATTTAATGTTATAAAACAAAACAAAAAGATGCATCATTTCTGATCGATTTACCCAAAAAAAAAGTGCAACTGCTTCTGATTATATGTAGACGAGCAGAAGAAAGAGGTGGAATAAAGGAGGCCCCAAAAGAGCGTGTACCGTATAGGAAAATAAGCCACTTAATTATACAAGCGAAGAGAGCAATTATTTAATCTTATAATTAAATTATTTAATCTTCATCAGCGCCAATTTTGGCGTCCCAGGCGGAGGCGGCGACGGCGGCGGCGGCGGTGATGGTTGTCGATGATCGCCTCTCGGTGGGCCATCGGTCGTCATCGCCTTCGTTAGTAAGCAAGGTATGGGGGAAAATGGACCATTGATCTTCTGATAGGAGAAAACGCTGCGTGATTTCGAGCAGTCCCTTAAGGTCCGATGGATCCTTTGGAAGATCCCATATTCTTCCGGTCAATGATTGGGCCACAGACAAACAGACATACCACTCGCAAGTTGTTCATAGAACAAGCATTTAACGGTCAATTTAAAAGTATCGTCGTTGGTAGTACCGCCACCTGTGGCGCGCATAGCCAATTCCCTTGCGTTTGACGTTTACACACTACTGCCATCTGTTCAGTGTACTTCCCACCACAGTGTACTCAACAGATGGCGGTAATATTTTAGCGATGATGTTTTACAGTGAGAAATATTCAATGTGTTATGTCTGTTTGTCTGTGATTGGGCACTCACAAGAGTCTCGGCCCGTCTGCTGCTGGAATTGAAACCGATGTCCACATTCGAGCTACTCAATCACATCCAAAACGAATCAAGACCGAAGCTGAAGAGTCTTTTTTAACCCTCCGCTGTTGTACTTTGTACAACACACATGACTTTTACATTGCCATTTTGTTGCTGAGTTACCTATCTATCTGAAACTAACGAGTATTCCTCACAAAACTTATTTTGATCTAAGTAAGCTAAACTTTGATTACAAATGTGGATGATAGGGAAAATGTAAATGGAAACCGCTTAAACTGTGACCATACTACGTGGGATTTGACTTAATTGATTACAACATGGAATATATCGAGATCCTGACCAGATAGAAAGTTACTGTCTCCGACAAAGTTGTTCAGGAGATCATAGCCTTGTCGCTGGCGAACAGTAGTTCAGAGTTTTCTCACTTTGTGGCGCTACTATACATGTGAAACTCTTGCATATAAAATATCTCTAGATCCTGACCAGATAGAAAGTAAATGTATCCGGTAAAGTTTTTCAGAGAGTCAAGATCTTTTTGTTGGGTGACAATAGTTCAGAATTTTCTCACTATGCGGCGCTAGTATATACGTGCCTTTCTCGCACATTCAATAGCTCGAGATCTCGATCAGCTAGAAAGTTGCTGTCTTCGGCAAAGTTGTTTAGGGGGTCAAGACTTTTTGGCTGGTAAACAGTAGTTAAGTATTTTCTCACCACGTGGCGTTATTTTACATGTACACTTCTCGCATATGCTATGTCTCGAGATCCTGATCAGATAGAAAGTTACTGTCTACGACAAAGTTGTTCAGGAGGTCAAGGTCTTTTGACTGGTAGACAGTAGTTCAGAATTTTCTCACTTCATGGTGCTAGTATACATGAGAAATTCTTGCATATAAAATATCTCAAGTTCTTGACCAGATAGAAAATTACTGTCGTCGGCAAAGTTTTTCAGGATATCACAAAATTTTTGCTCGTGGACAGTTGTTCAAAATATTCTCACTACATAGCGCTAGTGAAATGTGAAATTCTCGCCTGTGATATATCTCGAGATCCTGACTAGATAGAAAGTTACTGTCTTGAACAAAGTTGCTCAGGAGGTTAAAGCCTATTTTTGGTGCACAATGTTTCAGAATTTTCTCACTACGCGGCACTAGTGAAAAAAAAAGAAATTTTCACGTATAAAATATCTCGAGATCCTGACCAAATAGAAAGTTAATGTTTTTGGCAAAGTTATTAAGAAGATCAAAGCTTTTTTGCTGATGAACAGTAAATAGTTCAGAATATTTTTGGTATGCAGCGCTAGTGTGAATGTAAAATATTTGTATATGCTATAGCTTAAGGTTAGGAAGTAACTGTCATCGTGAAAGTTGTACATGCGGCAAAGTTCTTCCGGATGGTGAACATGCAAATGTGTTTTGTTCAAAGCGCTCTTATTTTACGTCTAATTTTTTATCTCCTTAGGTTATTTGAATGGTATTAATGGTATAGCATAAGGGTTCTACTACTACTTTTAATATCTTTTTTTTTTCAAGTCAATTCTGAGAAAATCAATCATGATTATTCAGAGTAAATTTTGAAAAATAGTGTAACTTTGGGTGAACCTTTGGTATAAAAAAATTGAAAATGATATTGAGTAATTTGCCTCTTCGTATTTCCATTCAAAAAATTTCAAATGTTCTAAAAAGAACGAAAATTTGAGTGTCCTTAACTTATGATCGGGAGTGTACGGTTTTATACATTTCTCTATTCAACTGAGCAAAAGTGCCTCACTCTCTGAGTTAGTCTCGTTGTCCGTGCACACGTAAATACTGGGATTTTTTTTGTTCTAGACTGTCACAGCAAATTCTGTACTGTCGACTAAAGAAAAAGTTTTGACCTCCTGGACAACTTTGCCGATCACAGTTTAGCAGGTCTCTAAATATATCTAATGCGAGAATTGCACGGGTATACAAGCGCAATGATGTGAAAAAAAAATAAATTTCTGTCCACCAGCCTTGGCTCCCTGAACAACTTTGCCCAAGACATTAACATTCTATTTGGTCACGTGTTTGCTAGCGCCGCTTAGGAAATTCTCAACTATTGTTAAGCAAGCAATAGGCTTTGATCTCCTGAACAACTTTGTCGAAGACAGTAACTTTCCATCTGGTCATAATCTCGAACCAAACGACATGCGAGAATTTCACGTGTATTTTAGCGCTACGTAGTGAGAAAATTTTGAACTACTGTCAACTAGCAACATCTATCAAATCATAAACTCGAGAAAATCGCGTGTATACTAACGCCACTGGGAGCTATATAATTCAGAGCCAGTGGCAGGAAGAGACACGATAGCAATTAACTTAAACACTTGTGAAGAACTGGATAATAGTTCTAAACAACTTTCAAATTTGATCCAACATGCCTTTTATGAGAATTGCATCGAAAAGGAACGCTCTACAAACAGGGATGTACCTTGGTGGAACAACAGGCTACAGAAACTTCGTAGAAAAGCCCGGAATCTTTTCAATAGGGCTAAACAAACACAACAGTGGGAACAATATAAGGAATCCTTCACCGCCTATAATAAGGAAATACGGAGATCAAAGAGGATACACTGGAGGCATACATGTGAGAACATTGAAAATACTCCAGCAACTGCTAGGTTGCAGAAAATACTCGCTAAAGATCATTCCAATGGTCTGGGTACTTTGAAAAAAGAGGATGGCTCTTTTACTACTTCTACAAATGAAACGTTAGAGTTGATGATGAGAACGCATTTTCCATGTTCTATTATTAATTCAAACGAAGACCAAAACGTGACGACAACAGCAATTGGTATCGATGAAACCAGGACGGATATTCATGAAATATTGAATGAAACGACTGAGTTAGACAGAAAAAGAGCTGAATGGGCGATTGACTCCTTTGAACCTTTCAAGTCACCAGGTAGGAATGGAATTTTTCCTGTACTACTACAGAAGGGAAAAGCGGTTTTAATGCCTATTCTAACAAAGATATTTCAAGCAAGTTTAATATTAAGCTATATACCAGCAGTGTGGCGACAAATGCGGGTTATTTTTATCCCTAAGGCTAAAAATAATGGAAAAAAATAATAGATAAACACATAAAGTCATCATATTTTGTTACAAATCCTCTGAGCAAATATCAATTTGCATACCAGGAAGGTAAGTCATCAGTAGCAGCACTCCATACGGTTGCTACAAAACTAGAAAGATCTTTTGAAGCAAAAGAAATTTCACTTACTGCATTCCTTGACATTGAAGGTGCATTCGATAATGCATCTCACGATTCAATGACTACAGCTATGATGAAACGTGGTTTTGATCAAAGCATTGTAAATTGGATCAATGAAATGTTATCAAAAAGAGAAATATCAGCAAACCTTGGAAGCTCACTCATCAGTGTAAGAGCAACCAAAGGATGCCCGCAAGGAGGCGTGTTATCCCTTCTATTGTGGTCTTTAATAGTTGATGATCTTCTCAAAAATTTAATAGCCCAAGGCTTTGAAATAATTGGCTTCGCAGATGATATAGTCATAATTGTACGTGGCAAATATGATTGTATTATCGCTAACAGAATGCAAATTGCTTTAAATTTTGTCTTATCGTGGTGTGATAGGGAAGAATTAAACATAAAACCTTCTAAAACTACTATCGTGCCATTTACCCGAAGGAAGAAATTTTCATTAGACAACATAAGATTGAAAGGCATACTTTTGAACTTTCTAATGCTGTCAAATATCTTGGAGTAATCCTCGATAGTAAACTTAATTGGAATATGCACCTAGAGCAGGCAATAAACAAAGCTACTAATGCTCTATGGATATGCAAAAGAACATTCGGTAAACAGTGGGGACTGAAACCGAAAATGATCCATTGGATTTACTCAGCAATTGTGAAACCCAGGATTACTTATGGTGCATTGGTCTGGTGGCCAAAAACAAAAGAGAGTGTTGCTCAGAGAAAGTTAGAAAAACTCCAAAGGTTAGCAACTCTCTCAATAACAGGTGCAATGAGAAGTACACCATCGAAGGCATATGATGCTTTGTTTTATATGCTACCATTGCATCAATTTGTACAATTAGAAGCCGAAAAGTGTGCTCTAAGGATTACAAGGTCAGTGAAACTCTTTGAAGGAGACTTTAGAGGACATCTTGGGATTCTTAAAACTGTTAGTATCAACTCTCTAGTAAGGAACAACGAAGACTAGATGGAGAAAAGATACAATTTCAATCGACTTTTTCAAGTAGTTGACCCTGGGCGTAATTCATGGCAATTTGGTGGCCCGGTTCTTCGTCCAGGATCGATTGTTTTTTTATACAGATGGTTCAAGATTGAACAATCAAGTGGGAGCAGGAGTAACTGGCCCAGGGATAGAAATATCGGTTCCTATGGGCAGATGGCCAACTGTGTTCCAAGCTGAAATCCAAGCAATTTTAGAGTTTGCGTAGAAACTATAAGACTTCAAATATATGCGTCATGTCCGACAGTCAAGCTGCTCTAAATGCTTTAAAGTCGGCGACATGTACATCAAAACTTGTCTGGGAGTGTGTTCAATCACTTCAAAAATTGTCTTGTCATAACCAAGTCAACTTATATTGGGTTCCTGGTCATTGCGGGATTGAGGGAAATGAAAGAGCTGATGCACTAGCAAGACTCGGATCTTCTCATAAGTTCATCGCGCCAGAGCCCTTTTGTGGCTTATCGGCTGCATCTCTTAAAATGAAGCTAAAAGCGTGGGAATCTTCAAAAGTGGAGGAAAACTGGAAGAACACTTCTATTGCTAGGTAGTCGAAGCGATTTATTAATCCAAACATTTCTGTTACCCACAAAATCCTGGAACTTTCTAGGAAAGATCTTAGTATATATGCATGTCTTATAACAGGTCATTGTCCGAGCCGTTATCACTTGAAGCTGATTGGAAAACTTCAAGATGATGTATGTCGCTTCTGTGGCATAGAAAAGGAAGACTTGGAACATTTGCTACGCCACTGTCCGGCAATTTCCAATAAAAGGCGTAAGTTCTTCGACAAGGGGCTGATAGAACCCTTTGACATTTGGAGAACAACTCCCAGTACGGCAGTGCACTTTATTCGAAGTATAATGCCGTGCTGGGATAATGCTTTTAGTCAAACGATGGCGATCACTCCTAATAATAGTGATACGGCATCTTGATATAGTTAAAGAAAAAAAAATGGGAATATATCACAATAGATCAGAAAAATGGTCGCAGTGATGAAAATACCCGACAAGGAAAAAAAACGCCACGTAATGTGAAAATTCTGAACTATTGTGCACCAAGCAATAGGCATTGACCTCATGAACAACTTTTTCGAAGACAGTAATTTTCTACCTGTTCAGAATCTCGAGCTGTAGCATACGCGAAAATTGTACACGTTTACTAGCGCCACGTGGTGAGAAAATTCTGGGCTACTAGAAGTCAACCAGCCAAAAATACTTAACCCCCTGAACAAGTTTGCCGAAGACAGTAACTTTCTATCTGCTCAGGATCTCAAGCTATTTTATATGCGAAAATTGCACGTATATACTAGCGCCACGTAGTGAGAATTTTCTGAAATACTCCACCAATGAAAAGATCTTGACTTCCTGAAGAACTTTGCTGAAGACAGTAACTTTTTATCAGGTAAGGATCTAGAGATATTTTATATGTGCGAGAATTTTACATGTATACTATACTTTTACATGTCCACTAACGAAAAGGCCTTGACCTTCCGAACAACTTTGTCGACGACAGTAGCTTTCTATCTGGTCATGATCTCGAAATATATCACATGCGATAATTTCACATGTATTCTAGCGCTACGTAGGGAGAATCTTTCTGAACAACTCTCCACCAGCGAAAAGGTTATCATCTCTAAAACAACTTTGCCGAAGACAGTAAGTTTCTATCTGGTCAGGATCTCGAGATTTTCCATGTTGTAACCAATTAAGTCAAATCCCACGTAGTACGGACACCGTTTACGCGGTTTCTATTCACATTTTCTCAATTATCCGCATTTTTTGGGGGTTAGCTGTGATAAAAGTTTAGCTTGTTTAGTTAAAAACATGTTTTTTAAGGAATATCCAACGGGATTGGTAGCTCAGCTGCAAAATTTCAATGGAAAACTCACACTGTTGTACAAAGTACAACGCGCGAGTACTCGTGTTACAAAAGTTGGCGCGAGTAACGGAGGGTTAATGACTTCATCTGATATGTTTTACAGGTTTATCTGTCAAACATATATAAAGCAAAGAAGCAGTTGTAAAAATGGTTATAAATAGGTAACACATATATAAAATACTAAATTATAACTTTAGGAAAATTTGAGCTTGTCAAAAATTGGATATTTTCTATAAAATTCATACATAACCCATATACAACTGAATATCTTATTCTTTTTTATGAAAGATGTTGCAAGTGCTACCCAAGGGTGAGTCATAGGATTTCGGATTTTCACATTTTTTGGACAATTGTTCTGAATCATGACAATATCCTATATTTTCTATAATGAATCAAACTGAATCTTTAATTATGCGTTTTTGGTGCAGGTTTAGCAATATATTTAGTGGCGCCGATGGTGTAGCGGTAAGCGTGATTGCCTCTCAATCCAACGGGCCTAGGTGCAATTCCAGTCGGCCCTTTCGGAGTTTTCTGAGGCATAAAATCTCTGATCACGCCTTCCGTCAGAAGAAAAGTAAAGCCGTTGGTCCTCAATTTAGAGTTGCATGTGCAGTATGCAAAAAAAGTTTATCCACCCCCTACCAATTTACATTTTTTTGTTTTTCTGGTGAAAATCAGTGTAATTTTATGAGTGTTCCTCCATGATTTATCAATTTATGTTTATTTATCACATTGCCATTGAAAATACGGCGTTTGTATCTTTTCTTGAGATTTCATGTGATAAATTATGAAAAATGGTAAAAAATTACGCAAAAAAGTTTAACGACCCCCAAACGGATACTATGATTTAAGTGTGTTTTACAGAGTTTTAGTACGTATTCTGCAACTTTATCGAATGTAAACATTCACCCCTATTCTGTATTTCGTTTCGGACGAAATTCTCATACAAAAAAATATTTTTTGTATGAGAATTTCGTTCGAAACGAAATACAGAATAGGGGTGATTGTGTCTATCTCTCATTTAGTGCTCTTGAAGTTTTCGTGCTCAAAATTTCAATTTTGTGTTCAAAATTGGATCAGTATCCGAAATTTGATTATTGAACATCACAAAAAGCTACCGTGATATTGCCGATATTATCCAGCTTCACAAAGATACGGTCGCTAGAATTGTGCAGATGTACAAAAAGCGATCGGTTCAAAGACAACTGGCCGAATTGACAGAGCTATCGTGACGAAGGCGGAGCTGGACCGGGGACTATCAGCTCCGAAAATTGCGAAACAGATTGAAAGCGAGTTTTCCATTCAACTGACATCACAATCCGTACGAAATCGTCTTCATAAGAAAAGTCTCAAGGGCAGAGTAGCTCTTAAGAAGCCATGGTTGTCCGCAAAAAATAAATTAAAAAAAAAGATTGAAGTGGGCCCAGGACCACATTTCATGGACCAGTGATGACTGGAATAAGGTGATCTGGTCAGACGAGACGAAAGTAATGCTATTTGGGTCACCATTGATACCATCAGACCATACCATCAGATACCATAAAATTTTGGTCCATGAAATGTGGTCCTGGGCCCACTTCAATCTTTTTTTTTAATTTATTTTTTGCGGACAACCATGGCTTCTTAAGTGGCTACCATTCTTTTCTCTCCGTGATGCCACTGTGATTTTGTGACAGAAATGACATTTGAACTCGCGACTTTCAGTGCGAGAGGCATGGAATCTAAACTCCTTCATCAGAAGGTCAGACTTGAGCTACTACGTAACCTAAAAACGAGATCGTTTTTATTGTTTGTTTCAGAATTTCACAAACGACCCTGCTTTATTTTCGAAAGTTCTCATTCTGCAACGCTCCAAATCACCGACCCGGTGCTTCTGTGACATTCTTGAAAGCTGGCTATGTATTCAAATTTCAAGGTGTCTGTCAAGGTTGCATTCTATTCATCGCAACCCCGAGTCGCAGCCGGAGCGCGACTAACGAAGATTCAATTACCATTCCGTTAGAAAATTGTAATGCTATACGCTCTGCTTGGCTAGAAGCAGCTCAGTAGCACCAGCGTATGAAGTACGTATTTTATACGACATTGACTGTCAGTTAGTTGGTGACTGTTTTTCGCTTTCACATTACAATTTTATATACCCTCCCGTTCTACGTACATACCTATGACTATTGACGGTTAATATACCAATTCTAACCCACTGCCGCCACTCGGTTTTATTGTTTGTTGAAACGTATCGAGTTGAGGAGGCTTCTACCGTTTTTTTTTTTTTCTTCTTCTTCACGGTACAGGTACTGTACGGAATCTCCCTTTCGCCTTATTCCACGTGCGAGCGCTCCAAGGCACCAGCCAACCTACCAACCTGCGATGTGAATGGCGTGCGCTGTCGAATGTGGGTAATTGAGACACACGGCGGAACTCGACCGGCTCTCCGCGTGCTTGCTTGGAGAGTTTAGGGCATCAGAATGTGCTAACGAGATTCATTTGCCTGGCGATTGAATTAACCGTTTCCTTGATATTTCAATCAACGACGTGTGGAGAGGTGATGCGCGTGAACATGAGCTTGACAAGTGGCGAGCGAGGATGGAGCCGCATGGTCAACGCGGTGGTTTCGAGTGATCTTACTGAAAATTAAGGTAAGTACGTAAATATGGATCTATTTGCATGAATGTGTGGCCGGAAGGACAACAGTTTCTAAAGGGTGAAGTACACTTAAACAATTCCACACGTCATCATTGAGCACTTTCTGTGAAACACATCCATTTCATGTGTGAATCTTATGCTGTGATCCATGCCTCAACACACTTGGAGTATATGTGCCTCACATGGTGATATCAACAGCTTTGCGCATCATAATTCAATGTTGTACAATATTCTACTCTACCGACACCAAAATTGAATCGACAAACATATAAACAAAGCTGCTAGAGGGCAGAGCTTGCACATGCCTTTTTATCCTGGACTGTTGGGTTTAGTTGCTATATTTTATAGTCTGACGGATAGAATTTCGATCTATCAAAAATCGGAACCAATTCAATATATTGTAGACCAACAATTGAAAAGGTACTATCAACTTTTATAAACAAAACGTTGATTATTCTTCCTCGCCAATCGAACGCAAATTACCAGCATCATCGGATAGGGTAAACTTTCTCCAACCCAAAAATCATTTTAATTAGCGTAGACGAGCCTTGAGTCACGAGAAAAGGGTTTCCGAAGTTATGTTCGCAATAGCTGATGTACTCTTTTCTGTTGTTGGTCGTGATTTGCTCGATTGGTTCCGCTATTTGACAGCTAAATTGCTTCCCGAGATTCTATCCGCCAGACAATGAATATAGTGACTATACTGTTGGGGTGTGCTGCTGCCCCCTGTTGTTTTCGTTCGATCTCACTTGGCCAGGATGAAGTCACAACTCATGTTTTCGATACACCTTGCAGAACAATATTCACATCGCATTGAAATGCAAAACACCCCGCATAAATGCGAAAAAATTGTTTATAATTCCTGCTGAACTTTAACTGAAATGGTTATGGAACTTTACATATGATAAATGTGATAAAGTTTTAACCTTATATATTATGGTTTTTGGTAGTGAACCTTACAAATAATGGGTTGTTAAGAACCATTACCATTCCAAATTCTTGTTTTCTCCATACATTTTCGGAAAAGGAGTTATATAAAAACCTTTTTATTTATGATTTGATAACTTTAATGTTAATGGTTATGGTAGTCAGTAAGGTCCATGGATGGTTTTGTAACATCGATCAGCTTTATGTGGAATATATCACGAATAGGTTGCCTGTAAATTGATGATTACCAATTCGCCAATATATTCCACGTAAAGTTGACCGACAATACAAAACTATCCATGGACCTTACTGACTACCATAACCATTATCATTAAAATTCTCAAACCAGTAAGTAAAAAGGTTCTAATATAGTTCTCTTTCCGAAAATGTATGGAGAAAACATCTATTTCAAATGGTAATGGTGCTTAACAACCCATTATTTGTAAGGTTCACTTCCAAAAAAACATAATAGGGGAAATGGCTCTAATGTTGGCCTATGGATCTAAGATTGGGCCCATGGCTAAAAATCTGCCAATTACCATTTAATTCCACTACTTTATTTGCTTATCCTTGACAGATACGCGTATTTCGTCTACAATGTGCAGACTTCTTCAGTGTCTTATACTAATACTCGACTCGAGTATTAGTACAAGACACTGAAGAAGTCTGCACATTGTAGACGAAATACGCGTATCTATCAAGGATAAGCAAATAAAGTAGTGGAATTAAATGGAAAATACTAATCCTTCTCTCTCTCATTATACAGGTATTCCACTAAGACGCCCACATTCATCAGGATGCTAATTACCATTTTTATCTAAATGACGGCGTCATTGGGACGGTACTAATGGATATTTTTGATCGCTATTGAAAATTTAGTCGATTGCTGAATTTATGTATGGACCCAAGTTAGGGGCATTTAGGCCGACATTACATCCATTTCCCCTACATAAGGTTAAAACTTCATCACACAAACGATCATGTAAAGTTCCATAACCATTTCAGTTAAAGTTTAGCAGGGATTATAATTTTTTTTTAACCATTTTCAGTAAGGTCAAGTTATGGTTCGCCTTCATGCGGGACTTCAAATCCTTCCTAATACTAGTGTGATTCAATGTGCAATACACTTGAATTGATAGAGAAAGATTATCATCATTTTAAAGTATGAAACACTAGAAACTGACGTGTAGAACTAATTGAACCATGGTGAAATACACTTAAAATAAATGTGAATGTGCATATGAAAAATCAAGTGTTTAAACACTTTGATCAGACGTGTGAACTGTTTTGACTGTACACAAAAAAAAAAAAAAGTTGTTGAATATTACATCCAAACTGCTGCAACCAGGTCAATCCATCGGTTGAGTAATATAACCACAAACGAAGTGACAGACGGAGCGGCTCAAAAACCTGCTATTGTATTTTTTCAGTGTACCACATGGCAACACCACTACTACTGGATTGTACCACATGGCAACACTACTAATGGATTGTACCACATGGCAACACTAAATGTACTAGAATGTTTTGGTTCTATCTCTTTCACTCTACTCTAAACTGAAATGAATAAAAAAATGACAAAATGATACACTCTTTGCACACTGTCAAAGATCATATTGCACACAAAATCAACTATGTTCAAATCAAAACAAAAATACTAGCCCATCTGGTGGCTGATGGCACAAGCTTCTAAGAAAATTCTATTACAGCGAACCACATTATTTTAAATGATTTCTTCGCCAGTTAGTCGTCTGTCACTTCGTTTGTGATATAACGTTGTACGATGTACATCAATTTTGCGAACAAAATTACATCCATTGATGTAATTTTGTATCATTATTTCATACATCAGCTTGAATTGCATTGATCGATATTACATTTTTTTTGCTGTGTAGCTACTTATTTAAAAAAAAGTATTAAAGTAAGTATACCTCTTCAATACACGACGGGTAAATATTTACATGATTGACATATCTCAGGCAATCATGACATATTTTGATCTTTGAAAATAACGCGAATGAAAAAAAGAGACCTACTGCGGCAGGATCTGTCATGATTGTCGTGACCTGGTCGATGTTTCAAGCATGAACCATTTGTCACTATGGCTGTTTCAGCCAAATTGTCCCACGTTGTTCCTAGCGTCCGTCCACTCTAAAATTAGTCAACAGAATGATGAAACGAGCCATGAACGAGCGTGATGAATGCGTTCATACATATCATTCCGCGCTCTTCCATTCCATAGCGTCATTTTAATCATACGTCCTGTCTCCCTCACTTCTCGTCCTGTGCTTTGGTCGTTTCCTAAGAGAAGAGGTGACAATACGGGGGCGAAAATGAACCACTTTTCTGTCAAGGCCCACGCACATTAGATCCGGATCGGACGCGTTGCGGCAAAGTGACAGCTAAATTTATTGTCTAACTGTCAAATTTACGACAACGCAACGCAAACGGATCTAATGTGGGTGGCCCCTCAAACGTGAACCAGGGGGCACATTGCGCATCTCGAAACGAACGAGTTTTTGTACGAACGCTTGTATGAAAAAGTTTTTCGTTTGGAGATGCGCAATGCGGCCCCAGCTCCTGATTGGCCGATTTCATGGGCGTAAGATAGAGATAGAAATAAAAGAGGAAGAAGCCAATTGTCACCTCTTCCTCTTATGTCGTTTCGTAGACGTTAGAGTCGGTGTATAATGAGTCACGCCAAGAGTGAAGCCAAGTCTACCTATTGAACTGTCAAAACGGCTACCTATCGTGCAAAGTAAATAAACATTACGATGCTATGAAAGGTCCACGAAAGGTATTGCAATAAAATATAAAATATAATCGAAGAAATGAGCATAAATACGCAGTGAGCGTTAAATTGCCATGGGATACGCTCGATAATGATTAGTAATGAGAATTTCTACTATTTTTTGTTAAGATAATTTGACAAAATCACTGATATCATGATTTACTACAGCCGCAATATTTTTTCTCTCGCTAGAAGTCATTTGAAGTTGTTGTAGAAGTCCTCTGTTGCCAAGTGAAAAGAATGGGAATCTTTTGAAAACCGTGATGCGAGTTCAACTGTTTTTCTCTTGGCGTGACTCATTATACACCGACTCTAGTAGACGTATACTTCGATTTTCATGACACGAACCGCATTAGTGTATTCGGAGCTTCCACGCTTATTCTGGTCAACTCAAAATTGAGTCGAATGTACTCATCTCAGCAGCAAGTAGGGCTACTCAAAATTGAGTAGCCTTATGTTGACTCACTTTTGAGTAAACTACGTTCTCACGTAGACTGAGTCAAATCCACTCAGCGATATTTTCAGTTGCGGGGAGTGTTTTTGTTTTGATTTTTATTTAAGGAAATGGAAATTTCCTGCTCCGGATTCATTCTACCGGAGCAGAAAATGCTTCAACACCGTTTCCCTAAGCAATTCCTTCTTACCTGAAGGCATTTCAGCCGGTTTTGCTAGGAAGTTTCCTCTAACATAGTAGACATTTTTTCTAAGTCCAGGATTTTGCTGACCGAGTGGCTTTTACTCAGTTTGACATTTCTCGTTTACTCAGTTTTTGACAATTCGATACATCGGACGAAAGTGAGTACGATCGACTCACCCGGTGAGTAAGCTGAAGTTAGCGTGTTCCGAAATCATGTTCGATTACTCTTGCGTGTATCTGTCATTTTGTTATTTCATGAATGTCAACTTCTAGTGCTGCCAAATGCATTTGCCGACGTCAAACTAATTAACGGTAAATTTATGTTTTATTCATTATTTACTACCTTACACACTTAAATTTTTTTACAGAAATCTGTAACATTTTAGCAAAATCTCAACAGCTGAACGTTCGGTAAACAGTTTTGCAGATTTCCTGTAATTTTTCACAAATATCTGTGAATTTTTCACAGATATCTGTAAATAATTACAGGAAAACTGTAAAATTGTTTACCGAACGTTCAGCTGTTGAGATTTCGGTAAAATTTTCTCAGCTACAACTTTTCCGAGAACCCAAATTTTGTAGGACTTATAGAAAAACTGTAATTCAATAAAACTTAAAGACATAACTTTTCCACTCATGATTTATTAGTATATCTGCCAACACTGGTATGAATATCTCTAGTTAGAGTCGGTGTATAATGAGTCACGCCAAGTGTGAAGCCAAGTCTACCTATTGAACTGTCAAAACGGCTACCTATCGTGCAAAGTAAATAAACATTACGATGCTATGAAAGGTCCACGAAAGGTATTGCAATAAAATATAAAATATAATCGAAGAAATGAGCATAAATACGCAGTGAACGTTAAATTGCCATGGGATACGCTCGGTAATGATTAGTAATGAGAATTTCTACTATTTTTTGTTAAGATAATTTGACAAAATCACTGATATCATGATTTACTACAGCCGCAATATTTTTTCTCTCGCTAGAAGTCATTTGAAGTTGTTGTAGAAGTCCTCTGTTGCCAAGTGAAAAGAATGGGAATCTTTTGAAAACCGTGATGCGAGTTCAACTGTTTTTCTCTTGGCGTGACTCATTATATCACCGACTCCCTACACTCATAATAATCCACACATTTTTATTGGCGAATATCCATGTAAAATTCCACATGATTTTCATGTGTCCACACATAAACAGAATCCACTCAGAACTACACATGAAATTTATGAGTCAAATGAATAGTATGTGTGGCTACACATGAATTTTATGAGTACCCATAAAAACTATGTGTCGGACAAATATATATCATATGTTTATCACATTGCAAAAATTCATGTGTGGGACACATAAAATTAATCATTGAATTTTTATTAGTGTAGTAAGCCAAGCCAATGCATTTGTTTTCAATATGTCAATCACGTAAGAAACCACATCTAGGGTACAGAAAAGGTGTTGCGTTCTAACTTGAATGTGTTCCTCGTGACTCCGGTGAAAGCAGACTTTGTTTTGCAGAAGATTCCGACCAATAGAGAGACATTGCAGATGTTTTTCTTTTGCCGACTTGTTGACAAGATTTCCATTAAAGAAAGTCTCACAACAACGACCAAAAAAGTCGGAAACCTGCTAGTGGATAACCTAAAGCGAAGTGATGTTATTAAAAAGAAGATTAGTCAACTTTTTGTGGCGTGGTGATGTATGTAGTTGCATATAAGTATTGTGAAATATATTATATAATAAATGATTTATTTGTATTTTTTTTTTTTTTATTTAGGAGATTTTCAGCCGTAGGCTGGTTCATCTCCGCTTTATTTGTAGATCTACAATCAATTAAAAACGGAATAATGAGCGTGACATCTACCGGCGATTGCAATTCATTCGTAAATTATCGGGACAATTTAACTGTAATTTGATTCCTCAAGCAGAGATGGTATTTTAATCATTCTTACCGTTAAACTAAATTGGCAGTACATTATGTTCTGACAGAAAAATACATTCATTGACTTTAGGGCGTTGATGATGCAAGCATCAGCGGTAAAACGGAAGAAGATATACTGCTCCATAATTTTACATCGGCTGCTCAATATCTTCGAGCATTCCTCCAAACAACAAGGCTAGTCCAGTGTGAGCCAATTTAAAATCGTTGTTGGTAAATACTCTAAGGTACACTGGTAGTTACTGAGCTGTTCCAGATTTCCCAAGAAAATAAGGAACCGTTGATTGACGTGGCAGAATCAAGATTGGAACCAAGAGTGTCATCACAAGCTGTGCAAGTAGGGAGAAGAATAAGTTCTTGGCTATGTCCATACTGGTCAACGATGTCGGGACTACGCTGCACATTTGCCTGTGGAACTACGACGATGAACCGAACCTTTTACAGTAGAAAATTGTACTGATTGCAATTGCCACTTCGGTTTGATCGTGACGCTTTTCGAGGGACATACATCGAAAAACGGGGTTCCTTCAGACTGATAAAGTATTTTAATTAGCATTCAGCTAATAGTCGATGTTTTCATTTGATCATAAATTCCCCAATTTTAGGAATTGGAACCACCAACGACAAGGTGCTGGTGATTGAGGATTTCAAAAACACTAGCATCGTTACCATTCTGATCCGTACTGGCAACACAATTGTTCCAGAACGCGACACGTAAAAGAAATTGATTGGTTGGTTGTTTTTATTTTGAAAGTTTAAACAATCGCCTCCCTTGCAGAGAAATCCTGAAGTGGACATTCAATAAAAATGTGATATGTTATTTATTTCAAAGTACTTTTCTCCGAACGTAAACGATTCATCGTGTTGATTAGTTTAAAAGCAATACTTATTTGTTCACATGTCATGAAGACAAAAATTGCCTTAACTCCATTTTGTAAACAAATCTTGTAAGACCATTTTCTCGCGAACCGAAACCTACATTCGCAAACCTAACACACAATCGGGAATTTCCCCTACCTGTTCATTTTGTCGGTTTGCGTTGGCGGATTTTGGTTCGCGAGAAAATGGCCTTACAAAATGGAGTTAAAGCCATTCCAATTGTTGGTTTTGAATTGTTTAGCAGAAAGAGAATTGACGATTCCAAATCCGAGGAAATGTAGTTCATCTTTGCAACCTGTTTACTATGTACCGCCATAAATCTACGCAGCACCTAATTCCGCGTATTTCGCCAAAATTTTGTAGTATTTTACAGTTTTATCAGAATTTATGTTTTTCCCAGACACAAGTGGTGAATACCTACCATCATGTACAATTCCATCGAATGATGTATAATTTCTAATTATTTTAGACATTTTGAAAACAGTGCGGAATTAGGCCATAGGGTCACAGAATTATGACACATTACGATAAATGCAAGAATGGTAACTGCAAAAAAAAATAATACTTCATCATTTCTCAATATTGATGGAGTAATATGACATGCACTAAACTAAGGACACAGTCATGATATATTACAATAGATCAAATTACTGGTCGCAGTGGTGTTAAGTCCCGAACAGAGGAAAAAAGATTTTTGTTTACTTGACAACTGTAAACAATAAGTTGCTGGCTGATCAATTTTTAGGTCTGAAGAAAGACATTTTTATAAAAAATCAAAAAGACCCTTCAGTTAGCGAACGTTTAATGTAATATAATTTCTTATCAAATAATTTTGAATTTATCAATCAGAAAAAGCGTTCAATTTCCCCCCTCATCATGGTATCACCACAGACAAACAGACGTAACTCATTGAATATTTCTCACTGTAAAACATCGTCGCTAAAACATTACCGCCATCTGTTGAGTACACTGTGGTGGGTAGTACGCTGAACAGACGGCGGTAGTGTGTAAACGTCAAACGCAAGGGAATTTACTATGCGCGCCACAGGTGGTGGTACTACCAACTATGATACTTTTAAATTGACCGTTAAATGCTTGTTCGATCAACAACTTGCGAGTGTTATGTCTGTTTGTCTGTGGTATCACACTTGATAGTTCTTTCAAGAATAAGAACATCAAATAGAAAAGAAACTTTCAAGGAAGCTAATTTATTGAAAATATTTACCTACCTATGTCATTATTCCCGTTTTCGAATGAATCGGATACGTCACACATTTTTTTTTTTTTTTTTGTTTGTCGAAAACAAGGATAAGGACCGATTTTTTCATTCCTCACTCACTCACTCGAAATTAGGAAAAAATTTACACTGTGTTTCCAGGTCAAAATTGCACTAGGAAGGTTAACCTGGGCCCAGGTCAGATTCCTGTCGACTTCTTTTATTTCCTTGTTGAGGCTCCACTGCCATCAGCCTCTGGGTCTGCCTCTGCTGGGATGTCCTGCCAGGATCCAATCCTGCGCTTGATGGATTACCAGGTTTACCCATAAGGAGTGTTCACTATATAAAACCGATACACACTTTCAATTGCAACTTTTGACAATCCATAAGTTAAGCATTGCATAATTTTGTTTGGATCATAATCTTTACATATCTATATAATAAACAATACGGATACAACGCTCGGCATTTCTGATCAAAATGACGTTTGAGACAAAGTTGTAGAGAAAGATAATGTCTGCTCTAATGGAAAAAAATGAACAAAAATGTTTTTTCAAGAAAAAAAAATTTAAACAAACAATTTAAACGCCCAAATAACTCAAAATGTCCTTGTAAGATTTTGAAAAAAAAAGCTTATGAAAAATGCAATTTGGAATATTCAAAACTATGGAAACTTGAAAACTGGCAAAAATCGTAGAACAAGAACTGTTGGTAAATGTTTTTAAACTTTTTGTCAGTACGCTTTTTTGTGTGTATTTTATCACAGAAAATGAGGGAAAAAATCTCAAATATTGTTTTATGAGTGTGAATTACATACAAAAACGATTGAACCGAAAGTTCAAAAATTTGACCAGAAGTCTTGCCAAAAGTTCATGTTTAATGATTTTTGTCAATTTTTAGGTGTCCATACTTTTAAACATTCCAAAAGTTTGCATTTCTATAAGCTACTCATCTTAATGAAAATTTCAAAAAATTTTCCGATTCGTCATTTGGCGTAGAACTGCTCTATAATTAAATCTGATTTAAGACTCAAGCGCAGTTGAAGAAATTGGCCCTGCGAGAGAAAAATTGGAAAACTTAGCTCATACTTATTTATAAGTTTTATAAGCTGGTACTTACTAGGTACACTAAATGAAAGGAATTTTTTTGTAGAAATCACAGCTGTCTGTAGCCTTTTTCTTTTTAAACTTTTCAAAAATAAGCCGAATGCTGAACATTTTTTTTTACAATAGTCAGCATGTGGCCACGTATTAGTTAGAATTTTCAAAATAGTCCCTTTCAGTTAGCGGACGTTTAGTGCATACTTACCACTTCACCAAAGCAAGCACCAAGCAGTAAATCCTGTAAGAGGAAGGCTTGTCAGATAACCATACCTATAATTCAATTTTGATGGTTTTTGGAACTGCACTTCAGTGTAATGGTCTAAATGAAGATGTGCAAGAATGAATATAATATGTGGAGCGCTTCGCATGACTACCCGTTGTCTAAGTAGTATCTTCAATTGCAGAATGCTTCCTTACACGAGCAGCTTTCCATAGGACTTCCCGCTCTTGAAACTCATTCAAGATTGAGATTCTAGAATGCAAGACTGTAATCAAACAATTTCGACATCCGGAACTTGATATGCTGACATCTCACCTAAATAAAAGATTAAAAATGGATAAATGTGATATCGAGGTCTCCAACGCCCAAAATGAAACCCCACCAGCTTTGCTTCACAAAAAGAAGTCATCGCCCAACCGCACCCAAAACCATGAAAGCGGAGTGCAATGCTTTTTGCATGGTTTATTGAATCCATTAGCATACATACCAATCCTCAGCAGATCCGTAAAATTAAAACAATAATTGAATCCTAAACCTAACGCCGTCTACTTCTTGGCAAACGATATCTTCATCGCATGCGTCGGAGTAATCTTGAAGCCTTGCAGCGCCTCCCGAGCGGCACCGCTCTGCAGTTCCGTGGCAAATTCCACGAAAGCAATATCGTGTCGGTTGGGAACCAGACGCACTTCCTTGAAGCCCGGGAACTGGTTGAACAACATGGACAGCATCATCTCGTTGGTCTCCTCCGGCAGGTTGGTCAAGAAGAGGATTTGATTCGGTGGCTGTTCCGCAGTGGCAGAATTGCTTGCCGTCGTACCGGCATCGGCATTCTTCTGCTTCTTGGACTTTTTGTCCTCCTGCTGAACCGGCTTGGGTACTTTGGCCTTCTTCGGACGTTCCTTGAAGGTGCCCTTCATCTTGGCTATCACGTCGCTGTCGGTTTTGGAATAGTTGATGCGCATCGGTTTGTCGTAGAACGGGAATCCCTGCATGGTTCGCATGGCGTTGGTGGCACTGCCAATTTCCTTAAAGATGATAAACGCTTGCCCTCGCATTTTCAGCGTCTTCAGCGCCACTATGTCCAAGATTTGTCCGAACTGCGAGAAGATCGCATACAGAGACTTCTTCAGCTCTTCCTTCTTGATTTTCTCGTTCAGGTTGTTGATGTAGATGGTGTGACTCGGCCGGATGTCCATTTTGGTGCGGAGAGGTGCAGATTTTACAAAAATTTACTAAATTTTACGGCAAATTACTCCACGATATGATTGAAAATGGGTTTCTCACTGCGAATATGTCAAATGGCGTACATGCGATGGCGATTCTACACAAAAAGTCTACACAAACGATGCCGGGTACTGTCAGAGGAAGTGTAGCACGAAACCTCGCACGAAACGCACGAAACTTAAGAGGCACACGGACGATGAGTTCAACTCAAAGTTAAGTTGAATTTAGCAAAAAGTGTCTTCCATAATAACTATACCCGAATAATAGCTCAAAATGATAGAATTAATCTAAAAATGGTTCGAATGATACGCTGAATACGTCCTTGAGTAAAATAACCATACACATTTTATTAGAGTTTGCTCTCAAAGTGAGTAAAATTTTCGAGCTTTTCCAGGAACCATAAGTCGAAACGACAAACTTGTTCAAACAAGCGTTCATACAAAAAATGCTTCTAGGGGCATCCCACTCTAAACTTCATACCTAATATCAATAAAATATTTGTAAATCCCGCGTAAGTATTCTTAAGTATGTTTAAGTATTTTCCATCGAAGTAATACTTATTTTTAAATGACCGGTTGCTAGTGCATGTGTTTGTTGTTGACTTGTTGTCGGTCGTCTTGTATTTATAAAAATAGGAGTGTTAAGTATTTTTATTATGAGTATAAATTAGTATTATTTAATTTATATTTTTCAGCGATTCAGCATGTAAAAAAGCTTCAAGGGCTGGTTACAAAGAATGATGTTTTCAGTACAAGTTTAACCTAGGGGTATCCCACTCTAAACTTTAGTACTAGTATACATTAAATACGTTTAAATCTCTCATAGGTATCCTTAAATATTTTTAAGTATTTTAAACTTGCATAATTTCCATCGTAGTTACCGGTTGCTAGTGTCGTTGGTTGTTGTTGTAAGCCCCGTCAATAGTTTTCGTCACTTATGAAATGAAATTAATTCCTGTTTTAATCTATTTTAATTGCAATAAAATCATGATAATTGGTATATGTATTTCAATTATGCTTATCTAATAGTGTAAAAAAATCGTGTTATTCAAATTACTGATGCTTTAGAGTAGAGAGGTTCTAGAACCTCTCTAGTTTCGAGCAGACTTTCCAGTGCGCTATCATGAATTTGGACTCCTTTACAGAGCTGTTCCAGATTCCTAAGAAAATAAGGAACAAGGAATAAGGTATGGAGAAGAAAAAAAATCTTGGCTATACCTATACAAGTCAACGATATCAGGGTTACGCTGCGCATTTCCTGTCGAACTACGACGATGAAACGAACCTTTTACAGTAGGAAATTGTGGTGATTGCATTACGCTTTTCGGGTTGGAAAACAGTGTTACTTTAGACTGGTGAAGTAGTTTAATTGACATTTTGCAGTCGATGTTTTCATTTGAACATAAATTTCCCAGTTTAAGTAATTGGAACCACCAGCCACAAGGTGCTGGTGATTGAGGATTTCAAAAACACTAGCATCGCTATCATTCTGATCCGTAGTGGCAAATAGATTATCCCGGTTGAATCGAAGCGGTAGTTAAAAATGAAAGGTACATTGGGGTAAATGAAAAGTGGTGGGACAAGTGTATAAATGCCCAACCCATTACGAAACAAAGGATATTAAAAAAAATCCAGTTTAATAAATTTTTGTGGGTAGACAACAATTACCCACTTGCGCCACCAATTTATAACTTATACTGTTCGATCTTTCCAGAACGTGACATGTTAAAGAAGTTGATTGGTTTGTTGTTTTTATTCAAAAGTTTGAATAATCGATACTTATTTATTCACATGTCATGTGTTGAAATAAATTGATTAAATTTAAGTTTTACAATCGTTGCTGTTAGTTAATAGAATTAATGAAAAAATTAATTCTACTTCAACATATAGCAGATATGGCTTATCAATCATGTCCAGCTCTAATAATGGTTTAACAGATAAGAATTGACGGTTCCAAATCCGAGGAAATGTAGTTCATATTTACAACATGTTTACTATGTGCGCCATAATTCTGCGCAGCACCTAATTCTGCGCATTTCGCCAAAATGATGCAGTGTTTTACATTTTTATCTTAATTTATATTTTTACTATGCACAAGTGGCTAATACCTACACAGCAAAAAAAAATGTAATATCGATCAACGTAATTCAAGCTGATGAATGAAATAATGATGTAATATCAAAAAGCAGATACAATATTACATCAATGGATGTAATTTTGTTCGCAAAATCGATGTACATCGTACAATGTGATATTACACAACCGATGGATTGACCTGGTTGCAGCAGTTTCGATGTAATATTCAACAACTTTTTTTGCTGTGTACCATCATGTTCAATTCAATTCAAATTATATACAATTTCAAATTATCTTTGAAATTTTCAAAACAGGCACTTTACGGCAGAATAAACACGTTCGTTGGGAAGCTACAAGATGAAACAGATGCCACAAGCTCGACAACAAGTACAATGCGAATGGTTTGGAAAACCTTCACAACTTCTTGTTCAGATTCGATAGCCCTAAGAGTCTTAAGTTAGTGTTACATGGCCTAATTATAACGGTCGAAAAGTACTTAATCTTATAACGCAACGATCGATAAAACCAAACAAACAACGAAGGGAAAGGTTCCATGATTGTCAATCTGACTTCTTCCTGTAACATGTCGAACGAATCATCCTAAATGCGCATCAAAGTGTGACATAATTAATAGTGCAGGTATAATGCGAAAATGATGGAATCGGTTTCTAGATTGGACAAATAATCAGCGGCTGTTTTTTCCACCGTTGACGACATTAATTTATAGGTGAATCATTTTGCAAAGATCTTCTCTTATTCCAAGACCATATCTTGATACCTACAAAACAAAAAGAAACATTTAAAATAGCTGTTAAAGCTTAAAATATTAATACTGCAGTTTTCAAATATTCACACAAAATCCTTGACGACATCTGATAAATAAACAAATAAAATGTGTTTAGCAACGGTGGTAACAACCTAATGCAAAATATAGGTTAAGTATTTTTAAGTATTTCCAGGTATCTTAGGTATTTGTAAAACTTTCTGAAAGAAATATAAAGTTTAGAGTGGGATGCCCCTAGAGTTTAACGGTGTTTACCGATCGACTGAACTCAAAGTGTGTATTGGCTCTCATATACCCTCTCGGTGCACAAAGATCCTGCGATGATGAGTATTGGTATATTCAGATATGAGCGTGCATTAGCTGACCGGAGCAAAATTTGCGATGGCATGAGAGAGACAACTAGTACTTTTCTCTGTCTCTCTCCGTCTCGTACCTTCGCAAAATCTCGCCTTGCGCGTGAAACATCGCTCAGGACGGAATTCACCTTATTTCTAAACATTTTAATTACCGTTGACCTACCTAGCAGCGAATCATCTGACTACGATTTTGTTTTTGCAGTATCGAGGATCTGAAGTCGTGAAAACGTGTTGCAGACCTGAGCAAATTTTTTTTAATTTTTTTTTTAAAGGAAACTAAATCCGTTCATTTGAATAATGCTGACTATGTTGCTTATACTGTGTCCAATGGCCCTTATGGTTTATTATCTACTGTAATAAGCATGTTTTGCGTTTAGAAGGTGGAAAGCTAAGAGATCTGCGTTTCCGCAATACCCCCATATTCTCGTTTAAAATACTACCCAGACGTAAACGAGAATATGGGTGATAGTATGGTCACATGGTTTCGTACATCCAATTATGTTCTTATCAGGCATTGTCATAGTTACACAGCCAAAAACCGAGCGGAAAAAGAACAACACAAAATTCACTATTAGATTGTTTATACAAATGATGGAACTCGAACGAGTAACAACAAAAGGTTCCAATTACTTACTTAAGTGTCCTGAGCGCCATCCCTGGCGCAAAGGGCCAACGTGAAAGATCTCCATCCTGGGCGATTGTTTGCTTTCGCCTTGACCTGGGCCCAGGTCAAATTCCGGTCGACTTGCTTAATCTCCTTGTTTAGGCTTCGCCGCCATGAGCCCCTGGGTCTGCCTCTGCTGCGATGTCCGGCTGGATTCCAATCCAGCGCTTGTTTGCAGATTTCATTTCCGCTCTTCCGTAGAGTGTGGCCAACCCACCTCCACTTACGTTCCCGAATTTCTGTCGATATCGGCTTCTGGTGACACCGTCGATGGAGCTCGGCATTCGAAATCCAGTTGTGAGGCCACCAAGCACGAATTATATACCGCAGGCATCGGTTGATGAACACCTGCAGCTTCTGTGTGATCTCCGCTGATACGCACCATGTTTCGCTAGCGTACAGCAGTACAGATTTCACGTTAGAGTTGAAAATTCGGATCTTCGTGCGGAGACTAATCTGATTTGACTTCCAGATGTTTCGTAAACTCGCAAAAGCAGCCCTTGCCTTCTTGATCCGTGCACCTATGTCACTCTTGGTTCCGCCGTCCGACGCTATCTGGCTGCCAAGATATTGGAAACTTTCAACCTTCTCCACTTCCTGACCAGCTACCGTAAAATTGGATGGATTTCCCGTGTTGATATCCAACGATTTAGTCTTGCTGACGTTGATGTTGAGACCTGCCGCTGAGGAGCGTTCGGCGAGATCGTCGAGCTTACTCTGCATGTCAGAACGCCGTTGTGATACTAAAGCAACGTCATCCGCCAAATCTAGGTCGTTTAGATGCTCCATTGTAATAGGCTGCCAGAGCAACCCACGGTTCGGCACACGGTCGATCGCACCAACCATTATCTCGTCGATTACGATGAGGAACAGTAGCGGTGATAGAATACATCCTTGCCTCACTCCAGCGACTACCCGAATGGGGTCAGATAGGGCTCCGTTGTGCAGCACCCTGCACGTGAAAGCCTCATACTGAGCTTCGATGAGGTTGACGATTTTATCCGGAACTCCCTTGCGCCTTAGGGCGCCCCACAGGTTTTCGTGGTTGAGTCGGTCGAAAGCTTTTTCGTAGTCAATGAAAACCAAGTAAAGGGACTCTTGGAATTCGTTGACCTGCTCCAAGATTATGCGGAGCGAGACAATATGGTCCACACAGGATCTTCCAGCACGGAATCCCGCCTGCTGCCGTCGGAGAGTCGCGTCGATCTTCTCCTGTATCCGGTTGAGGATAACTTTGCATAGAACTTTGAGAACACAACACAGTAACATAATGCCACGCCAGTTATCGCATACAGTTGGGTCCCCCTTCTTTGGGACCTTCACTAAGACGCCCTGCATCCAGTCAGCCGGAAAAGTCGCGGTGTCCCAGATATTGCAGAATAGTTGATGCAACATTTGTGCAGATAGCATGGGGTCAGCTTTGAGCATCTCTGCTGATATGCGATCGACCCCGGGAGCCTTGTTGGATTTCATGGTTCGGATAGCAGCTTCGATCTCCGGTAGGGATGGCGCCTCAGAATTGACGCGAGTGATGCGTCGCACTCTTGGCGGTTCATGCCGAGATGTTGATGGCTGGTTGACCGACGAAACTTGTAGAAGCTGTTCGAAGTGTTCAAACCAGCGTTTCAGCTGATCAGTGGGGTCGGTGAGCAACTGACCAGTCGCGTCCTTCACTGGCATCCTAGGATTCATCCTTGCTCCACTCAGGCGTCGTGAGATATCGTAGAGGAGACGGATATCGCCTGTTGCTGCGGCTTTCTCACCTTCATCGGCTAGGGAGTCCACCCACGCTCGCTTATCCCGCCTACACGAGCGCTTCACTTCCTTCTCGAGAGCCGAATACAGTTGGCGGGCCTGGTTCTTCGCTCCTCTGGTTCTCGCCCGCTCTATCGCGGCTTTTGCATTTCTCCGCTCCTCTATCTTCCTCCAGGTGTCATCCGTGATCCACTCCTTTCTCTGAGCGCGCAGCTCGCCCAGGTTGTTTTCACTCGTTTCAGTAAAGGCATCCTTGATCGCCGTTAATTGCTCTTCTACGCTGCCACCATCAGGAATATCCGCAGCTCTGGTCTCCAGTTCCTCGACGAATGACCTTTTTACTGCTGGATCTTCCAATCGGCGTGTGTTGAATCGCCGTCCGAGCCGCTCCTCCCGCCGCTGGACCCGCGCGATACGAAGGCGGATCTCTCCAACGAGGAGATGGTGGTCAGACGCGATGTCGGCACTGCGTTTGTTCCGAACGTCAAGAAGGCTCCTTCTCCATTTTCGGCTGATGCAGATGTGGTCGATTTGATTTTCGGTATGTCCATCACGGGAAACCCACGTGACTTTGTGCACTGGTCGATGGGGGAAGAGCGAACCCCCGATCACCATGTCGTTATTGCCACAAAACTCTGCCAACAGCTCACCGTTTTCGCTCATTTCGCCAAGACCATGGCGCCCCATGACACGCTCATAATCCGTGTTGTCGGAGCCGATCTTCGCATTGAAGTCGCCGATGTAGATCTTGATGTCACCTCTCGGAATTTTATCCACGACTGCATTCAGTTGACTGTAAAAGTTCTCTTTGTCCTGTAACTCGGCAGCATCGGTTGGCGCATAACATTGGATTATGGTTAGGTTACGAACCCGCGTTCTGAATCTGGCAACGATTATCCTCTCATTGATAGGTTCCCACTTGATGAGCGCCGCATTTGCTTGGGCGCTAAGCAGGAAACCAACTCCACGGTGGCGGGGAGCGTTTTCACCTCGAATACCAGAATAGAGTAGTACCTGTCCCGACGGCAGCTTGTGTTCTCCAAAGTTTGGCCAACGGACTTCGCTTAGTCCCAGGATTTCGAGCTTCATGCGTCGAGCCTCGCTGGCGAGTTGTGCCAGCTTCCCCTGTTGGGCTAGCGTTAGTACATTCCATGTTCCAATTCTTGTCCGTTGTTTTGCGCTAAAAGTCGTTGCCGTAATATCAGTCCGTGATCTTTCTCTATTGGTTTCTGTAACAGTTGTAAAGTTTCGGGGACAGTAGGTAGTTAGCCTAAGGTCTCCTATCCGCCGTGATGGGGCTGCCATCTTGGGTATAGCTTTCGGGGATAAGCATTTCTTGTTTCAGCCGCTGGATGCCAGGCAGACGCTGTTTGAGCCGCACCTCCATGGTGGACAGACGCTCAGTTATTGTGTAGATGGGGCTGCCATCTTAGATTTAGCTGACACAATACAGCATTTCTTATTCAGCCGCTGGATGCCAGTCAGACGCTGTTTGAGCCGCACCTCCATGGTGAACAGACGCTCAGGCCGTGTAGGCCCGCTAGGGGCCCCCTTCCCTGTCAGCATATGACCAAAGCTCCCACCGGGGTTGGTTACCCGATCTTCGCTAAGGTTGCTCATATCCCAGGAGACACCACGAGGAGGTAGGGATAGGAGTTACTGGGTAAGAGGCTAATGGACCACTAATGGGGTCTATTTTATCCTTCAAGTACTCGCGGTACTGGTGGTACGCATTACCCAGTCGTTTGCCCCGCTGGCCAATGGCCAGCGGTGATGAAAAGAATATGATACTTTTACATCATCAAGGTTCCAATGCCTATCAGAATTAATTCTTTCTGGTACATGGTGAACAGATTACACCGAAAATGGTCCGGGACACCTATAGCTGTTCACGCTCCTAATCAAATGAATGCTAATTGCTTAACAAATTAACCAATATCCACACAAAACGCCTGACATTGGATAAACAAGCAAATGAAATTGACATAGCAACCAAACAAATAAACTAACGCTAGATATTTCTTAAGTATTTTTAAGTATTTTTGGGTATCTTAGATATCACTAAGATTTTTATATGTATATTAGGAAAAATAAAAAGTTTAGAGTAGGATGCCCCTAGAAATGCTTCGTTTTGACTTGCGCAATGAACCTCAGAGCCGGTGATTATTTTATTTTCTGGTTTTTTTTACCAAAAATTAACGTTGAAAATGTCCTTAGAGTTCAAATAACCTATTTTAAGTAAACAGTAACGACGAACTACCGATTGTTTTAGGTAATCGTAGCTTAGAGTGTAGATAACATTGATTGATTCTCTTCATCGACTTTCTATTTTGTTAATAACTTGGCTCCAGAACCGTTTCATGTATGAAGTTAAATGCGTATTAGAAGTTAACTAAAAGCTTCTTTCACAGACAAACAGAAATAACACTCGCAAGATGTTCATCCAACAAGCATTTATCGGTCAATTTAAAAGTATCTTAGTTGGTAGTACCGCCACCTGTGGCGCGCATAGTCAATCCCCTTGCGTTTGACGTTTTCACACTACCGCCATCTGTTCAGCGTACTACCCACCACAGTGTACTCAACAGATGGCGGATATGTTTTAGCGACGATGTTTTACAGTGAGAAATATTCAATGTGTTATGTCTGTTTGTCTGTGCTTCTTTCATTGACCTTATTGCTGAAAATAGGTGGAAATGTCTTAACGTGAGGATGCAAAGAGAAACTCTGCGAAGAAAATCTGTCAATGGTACTTAGGAGGACCTACACGGAGAAACGAAATAACTCAAAATTAAGTATTTTGTACTCATCTTGACACCTAACTGCAACCAGGCGAAATAGACTTCTTTGCGAAGTATCCAATTTTTAGTATTTTGCAAAGACTTCATTTTGGGTCAAATGTAACTGTTTCATAAAGAGTGAATATTGAATAAACAAATACTTAAAACCGGGTTGTTACTGTAAAAAGTCATTAAGATTAATTAAGTTTTTAACTGATTTTCTTCTATATAACGTATGACAATTGAGCATTAAATAAACAATACAGTAGTTTTATTTATTATTATAGGGGTACAGGGGTAGTTTGAACATTTAAGAAAAAAGAGGTATGTAAGATCTTGGAGTCATACAGTTTTTTGAGCTGGCCACTGTCAGCTTCAAGCTATCCAACAATTTTCGGGTCAATGCTTCTGTAAGACGATATCCATCGGATTGTGTTAACCGGGGGACCATCGTAGAAGGTAAGTTCCAAGCAAACTCCTTGGATCCACTCTTGGCTCCCAAGACTCCAACACGCTTAAATGTATCACACTGCAATTATCTAGGTAGACAAAAAGAGATAAACAACAATCAACCCACGAAGCAGAGTCGAAAAACTAAAACCACCGGTTGGAAACTAACGATTTTAAATTGGTTCACTACTTGGCTAGCCTATTGGTCCCAAGTACATCTATAAGCGTACTCCTTTCTAGTCGAAATTCTAGTACAACACAATGTTTGTTTTGATTCGGTATGAAAGTTTGACAGATAAAATGAGGGGTTCGTGGATTTTCCTATGTTTCGAGGGGAGCATGGATAAGCTTGGGACCGAAGATAGTACCAGAGCTGAGCCAAAAACTTAAGCACGTTTCTTCAGGACCTTCTGGTCTTAGAGTTACCTCTATGTTAAAACGTCCTTACCTTCACTGATCCGCTGCCTTCAAAAACTGAGTGATGGTACTCTTCACTAAAAACGGAATCATAAACTGGTGGAGGCCGTTGCACTTTTTTTTTTTTTTTTCTTTGATTTGTTTTTCGTCGATCTTGTTTTCCGTGCTGAGCACCAATGCTACCGACGTGCCAGGAAGGCAGCTCCCACACCTGGACCCTACCTATCGACCCATCAACTCATGAACCGGGGATCCACGGCTTTACTTCCCTTCCGAAGGAAGGCGTGATTGGAGATGTTATGCCTCAGAACATCCCGGCGGCGCCGACTGGGATTGAACCCAGGCCTGCTGGGGTGAGAGGTAATCACGCTTACCACTACACCACCAGCGCCGCTGCCGTTGCACTTGTAAAAGCACGTTCTGTCTGACTCAATTAATAAAGCGAGGATAACGAATGCCTCTCCCCAGGTTCCAGACATTTTTGGCCTGTATGGAGATCTAGAATAGAACTATAGTTTAGTTTACGTTTATCACCTTCATTAGTGTACCTATTACTTAATTCCGTACAGTTTGGGACACTAACTTCACTAATTTAACATATTTTTACTTAAATAGCTGCAGCTTTTGGTAAACGACAAAGCTGAAATTAACATGGCACACATTACGATTTTTCATCCAAAATGAAGTGCAAACGCAACACTTGATTTTCGATACTTTCGTAGCGTGGAAAACTAATCAACTCAATATCGAGATAAAAAGTCCGCAAATAAAGAACTCTCTCAAGACTACTGTTTGAGTACAATTAACAAAAAGTAAGTGATCGGATTATACTACGAGATTAAGTTTAAAGTACTCATAAATGAGAACAAAATTTCACTCAAAACAGTAGTGTTGGCGGACTTTTTAAGTACTTTTTATCTCGATTTTGAGTTGTTTCGTCTTTCCGTGTAATGCATTGTTCAGATCTTTTTTTCATGTGGAGCAAAAGGAAGTGAATCACGTAGTCTCCAATGTTTGCAATTAGACAGCCAGCGGCTTGTTTTGCTTTGAAATTATTTTATTCATTCCTTCTTATCGGAATTTCCGTGCGAAAGTACTTAATAGATCAGTGCACGAAGATTTGCGGCACTCTTCCCTCTCCCGTAAATTTTGACAGTTTTGGGTGGTTTGTTTTGGCTCCCATTCGTTGCCATCTCTTTTACTCACAGACAAAATGATAGGAAGCAAAAAGTGAGGTTAGGGACCGTGCACTGATCTATCGACTTAATCCGCGGTGGTGGAAAGGGACGAAACGTTCCGATTACCTATTCACTGTTTCAATGCTAAATGTTCGATAAATTAAAACCAAAATGTTCAGCTCGTTAGTTCGATCCACGTTCACCAGAACGGGAAGTAGTTTAGCTCGGAATGCATCGATCGTTTTGAGGCAATCGCACAGGGCAGCAGTTCTGCACGAGATCGGTAAGCCGGTGGTGCTGGAAACTGTGAAACGAGTCGATCAGCTGAAAGATGATGAGGTAAGAGTTAATTAACCGCTGGTCATTCCCGTGTCTGGTGTAATTTTGTTTATGCAACTACAGGTTCGAATCAAAGTCCACTACTGCAGTCTCAATTCGACCGACGTGCAGATCATTACCGGTAAGCATCCGGACTTGAAGGTACCGCTTCCTTTCATTCCGGGACATGAGATTTCCGGGGAGATTGTGGAGATTGGGAAGGCCAATCCGAACTTCCTGAAGCGAGGTGATCGCGTGGTAGTTATGAACGATTTACAAGATCCTAATGGAGGATTGATAGAGGAAGTGGTGGTTAAGAACCGAGACGTATGGCAAGTTCCGTCCGAGGTTCCTCTGAGGGAAATGACCGTCATGCCGTACGGGCATGGAACGGCTCTGCTGACTTTTGCGATGCACTGCCAGCTGCAGGAGAACGATTTGGTGTTGATCACGGCTGGTCCGGCGGGGATGGGACTGGCAGCGATCGATTTGGCCGTTGCCGTCTACAAAGCGAAGGTTATTGCTATTTGCGATACGGAGAGCAGTTCGGATTTGGTGAGGCAGAAAGGAGCTTATAAGACTGTTAGCATGACCAAGAATTATACGAAACTCTACAAGAACATAGCGGATGCGATGGGTGATAAAAAAGCGAAAATAGCTTACGACGCCGTTGGAAAGGGACTGCTACATTTGTTGGCGGATTTGTGAGTTCAGGAGTTTTTGTTTCAATCGAATTGTAAGTTTGTATCTTTTAATTACAGTGTCGACCCGGAAAAGGGCCAACTGTTTTCGGTCGATCCGTTCTACAATCAGGAGAAGTTGAAAGCATCCAAACCGGAGTATGAACTGCCCAAGAAGAAGGAACGCACCGAACAGGATCAGCAGAATGCCGCCAAGTTGATTGACGGCGTAAAGCACGTCGATTTGTACGAACATCCCGATGAGGACGTCTACCGGCAGATGATTGCCGATACCATTGAGATGCGATCGCAGGGCATGATTGCCGGATACATTAGTAAGGTGTTTCTGCTGAATAAGATTCAGAATGCGGTGGAGTTTATTCAGAAGAAGCAATGCACCGGAAAGGTGCTGATCGATGTCAAATGCGTTGACGATGATGACTGTGAAGACGGCGAGGCGGGTGAGGAGAAGAAAAGCAGCTAAGTTTGCATGACTTACGAGAAATGTGTTAATCAAGTCATAGAAATAGTTATTATTTTTCAATGCAATTTATATTATTAGCTTACGAATAAACTTCCAACACCTTAGTGAAGGCAAATAAACAAACAAATGCAAAAGCCTTACATTTTTACTAAACGACAGTTTAATTAAAGGTATTAACTTTTTATACAAGTTGAACGTTGCACCTAGGAATCAGCTCGACGGAGTCGAGGTACCCGCTTTCTGGGTTTCCCCTTGCTTTTTGTGGTGCTCCTTGACGGCTTGCTGGGCTTGGCTGAGATTGCGCTGACCCTCGTAGACCAGCTTCCGGATGCCGTCTTCGTTCTTCTGGTTCACCGTTTTGCTGATCACATGCTTCAGTTTGTATGCCTCTTCGAACTTGTGCTTCTTTGATGGGACCGGCGCTCCTGATGTGTGAAAGTTCGTGGACGGTAAATTGGTAGTTCAAAAGCATACTTATTAACAACTTACTTTTTCGCGAAATGAAAGCGCTTCCCTTCTTGTTTGGTTTTTTTGTGTTCCCAATGGACTTTGTTTTAACTTTAATTTTTCCTTGAGCCATTTTTGAACACTTTTTAGAACGGAATTTCACAACAAATTGCGATTCAATAAACTTGATTGAAGATGAACAGAGAGAAACAAAACAAAGGCACATGTACTGCGACGGCGACGACTGTTTGTGAGAAACGTCAATATTAGGCATCTTCACAGTAAAATTCACAGAAGAGGAAGTGAAACACGTCTATTTCCATCAAAGTTGTTATGTGATCGCTGTCAAAAAAATCACTGGTTTTGAAATGTTTTGCTAGAATTTGCTAGTTTTCCACACAATTAACCCATAAAAATCGTGTAAAATGTTGAGAACGGTAGTCTGTTTAGGTGAGCTCCCCGTTCTCGTTTATTACCCGTAAGTTAACAGCAATTTCCCCCATTTCAGCGGCCAGAAACCTTGCGCGAACGTCCACCGCCAGCCGGTTCGCTGCCAGCCCAAAACCAATCAACGACGTCGGTGCACTAACTCGTAGCTTCTCGACCCTCCTTCGGATTGGCAATGCCAGTACTGGTTCACAGCGTACGCCCTTCACCGTCACCGCACAAAGCGGTCCCAGCATTTTGAACTCCATCACCACCCCAGTTCCGATTCAGCTGCAACGGCAACCCGTTCGGACGGTCATCAAATTCTCCATGCGTAGCGGCAAGAGGAAGAGCGTCAAGCCGGTGATCAAGCGCTTCAAACGTCTGGACTGGGGTGGATGGATCCGTACCAAAGCCGGTCGCCATAAGCACATGTGGAAAAAGTCGGCCGAACGGAAGAGGCGCCTGAGGCAGCACGTGCTGGTGAATTCTCAACAGGCAACCCTACTGGATAGTATGGTTACCAAGTACTGGAAGAGACCACGGTTCTACATCAACGATCCTTACACGCCGTACCACACGAGGGAGGAGTTCCGCGAAACGAGACGCAAACCGGTGAAATATTAAGGGGGTTGTTGATTGATTGTAGATTTGCTTCTAGGCAGTAAAATAAATCGATAAAACTTTATTCATTTCCCGTTTCGAATTGCACAACTTCTTTTGACTTATTGATCAGCCACAACCTTGTTCTTGATCTTTCCAATCGACTCGATTTCGCTATCGATCACGTCTCCGGATTTCAGGAACTCCGGTGGGCTGCGGTGCATTCCAACACCGGCAGGTGTTCCAGTCAGAATGACATCCCCAGGCAGCAGTGTGATTGATCTAGAAACAAACAAACCATTAACCATCAACTGACCTTCAAATCGCTTCTAGAAGAACACCTACTGCGTAACCCGTTCGATAATATCATCGATCCTGAAAACCAACTCGCTCGTATTTCCCTTTTGCTTCTCAACTCCGTTGACGTCACACTTGATGCTCAAATTGTGCGGATCCTTAATCAGAGATTTGTGAACGACTGCCGGTCCCAGCGGACAGAACGTATCCATCGATTTACCGATCAGAAACTGCCCTCCGTTGCGGGTCTTTTGCCAATCGCGAGCAGAAATGTCCTGAGCTACCGTGTACCCGAACACGTAATCCATCGCATTCGCCTTGGACACGTGTTTGGCTTCCTTACCGATGACGACCGCCAGCTCAACCTCCCAGTCGATTTGCTGAAACATTCAAATTTGAACCATTACCACCTACCAGGAACCCCCGTCCTTTCAAACTTACATCGGTAATCTTGTGCGCCACAACTCCATCGAACGGCCCAACGATCGTCGAAGCATACTTGCTAAAGAACATCGGTTCCTTCGGAATGGGCTTGTTCTGTTCCTCGCAATGGCCCCGATAGTTTAGTCCAACGCACAGAATCTTCTGCGGATTGGTAACCGGAGCCAGCAAGCTCACATCACTCGTCGCCAACTGTTTGGCTTGGCCGAGTTTCGCCTTCACGGCATCCAACGACGTACCGGACTTGATCAGCTGGATCAGATCTCCGGAAAAGCTTTCCGTGATGTCGGAAACTTTGCTGCCATCCTCCGATAGCACACCCAATCGCTGGCTGCTCGCGGAACCGGTTTTGAACTGAACGAACTTCATATTGCTAAGCGCCGACTTGGAGAAATGTCTGCAATGAAATCCGCAATTCTTTAATTCGTGAAAAATCTATAGCAAGGTAGGAATCTCACCGTTTGAAGTCAGTATTAGACACTGATTGTTTGTTATCAGCCGAAAAAAGATAAGTACCGGTGGTGTTATTGATATTGCTACTAGCGATGATCGCGCTACGACTAATACTGATGCGCGGCAGAAGTGAGCTTCGAGCTAGAAGATTCATTTTGAACAGCCGGCTGGACAGGGATCGTAGACCTTTAAGGAATAATTGAAAGTCACGATACACGCAAACACATATAATAATAACTGATGGGGTTATTTTTAGCTTATAAAAATCCGCATACTCACCAATACGCTATGGAAGAACGTTCAAAAATTGAGCACTTTTCTATACTAAGGCTTTTTTCTTTTATGAAGCTGTTACCGAATCAACAAAACAAATGAAACCCAACAAATACACTGTTGAATAACGCAGCACTACAACAGCTGTGTGATACTGATGAATGAAGAATGAACGGAAACTGTGCGTCAGTAGGAACAAAATTTGTTATATGAGGTAGAGCACAGAGCCTTAAATCGATGTGTTTACACTTCGATTTTCTTTTTCTGTAAAGTTATGTAACATACACTGCCGAGTGCCGTGTGACACAACGTATAGGCCAATTTTCACATTTTTTAATTTTTATATTTAGTGCATCAAACATCAAATGCAAGGCCCACGCAAACTAACTGCACCTTCTAATAGAGCAAAATTGGGTCTATCAGACGGTGCAGTTAGTTTGCAAGGGTGTGTTGTCATTTGTCTTTGCTTTTTGACTTGTTTCCCTCGCAATGATGAACAAAGGTCCAAATTCAAGTTTTGTGTCAATGAGTGCGGTTTGATGCTCTGAATATTAAAATGTAAAAATGTGAAGTTTGATTTTCGAACGTCACTTTTTTTGCAGAGCGTCGATTTGATTTCTCGTTTTAGCAGCAAAGTGACGTTCGCCCAGAAATAAAAATTAGGAACAAACAAATAATTTGATTATGAAATTGCTGTGTGAATATGTTGCTTATAAAAACAAGAGCAAATTTTCATTACGTCGAAAGTAACATTCGCACCGATCCGAGAAAAATAAAGTTTTGTTTTGATGACCGAAAAGTTATTCCTATTTCCAATTCAACGCATATAATCACATAGTGATAGCAATGTTTAACATATTAAGCAGGGTTTTAATCAAAGCAGATTGCTAGCTTTCATGCTAAAAAATACTGGTTTTTGAGTCAAAAGTTATTATACGTCGTTCCAGGATATTCGAGAGAATTATCAATCATGTCTCATTTCGTGCAGCCCATTCACCATTTTAGGACCACCGAAATCATCTTAGCAACAAACAGTTCGATTTATTCACTGTAATTATGAGAAAGTGAAACGACGAACGTACACTTTTCACTGGTTTCTCTGTGCTGTTACTTAAGACAAACGGCATCTCCATAGAAATCGGGTGACTAAAGTAACATCGAAAAATATTTTGATCGGAAGGTGATTACATCAAAAAGCAATTTGACTGGTAAATAAATTTAAAAATGGAATGTGTTCCCATATTCGGACAGTAACGCATAACTGTCCCATGTTCTATGCAATCCTTATGCACCATGGGACTCTTATGCGTATAACGGCAGTATAGTGTAATAGCAGGAGCTTCGATTGACACTGATAGCTCGACTTTGTTTACCTTTGTTATTTTCGACGTAATGAAAATTTGCCCTTGAAAAGCTCTTTATTTTGATGAAAATTGCAAACAGAGTGGTCCTAAAAACCGAATTTTGGTGATTTCATTTCAATTCAACGAAAACGGTAAAAAAAATTACCGGCAGATCTGTTAATCAGCTTTATCACTGACTTCGGTGAAATATTTTACTGAAGTTTCGGTAAACAAACCGTTCCATTACCGAGTTCGGTAGTTTTCACAGCGAGAAATGTCAAAATCGCCATATTGTGATTTTCGATCTTCTTAAAAAAAAGTTTGCAAGTGGAAGCTTCAATGATGGAGCACAGACAAACAGACGTAACTCTTCATTGTATATCTTCGTTCACGCATTTAACGGTTGATTTGAATATTATCAGTTTCGCGAACTATTCACCGCAGCGCTGGCATCGGATCACTTTGACGTTTCTATACATTCTATACAACTTTCATGCAATATTGTTTGCGAGTTAGGGAGCAAGCTTGTTTTCCGTGAGAAGCCTGAGAGATGTCGTTACTGAGGTCCTATGTTTTGAGATACTATGTTTTCAAGAAAAACTTTTTCAAAGAGTTACGTCTGTTTGTCTGTGGATGGAGGCTGTTATGGACCAGCTGCAACACCAAGATGAGCGAATCGTAGATATTTTCCGTAAGTAATGATATTTCGTTATCTAAATAAATGCCCATTGTTACAGATGGCCGATTCTGTTGCTTGTTTTTTTTTTCTGTTGGTTGCAAGTTCCAGGTTATGTTACCGGACTGCACCGTCACATCAATGACCACATAAAAAAGAAAGATTTTATACCGGCAAATACAATTTTTGATTGTACATATCTGAAATGTGATGCAAGATATAGAAATTTCTATTCTTTAAAACGCCATATCATTGAGAAGCATCCACTTGTAAGCATTGTTCCAGCCGGGGAAACTCTTTTCATCGGTCATGGGATGCCTACTCAATGCGATGAAGCAAGTTCTACCCGTGAATCAGATACATCATTGAATGAACTCAACAAAATTATTCATCTGAGCATTTGTATTTAATTAAAATAATTGATAAAACCCAGAAAACACTTTGAAACAATATTATAGCGAATTAAATTTGAGTCAGTAGACTTTTTAAAAAATTACAGATCTTTCTCCAAAATTACATTTCTCCGGTAAAATCAATTACAAATCAAGCTTGTTTTTTCGGTAAACGTTACCGATCGTTCGGTAAATTTGACAGCTAATTTTTCTGATCCAGTTTACAGATTTTTCGGTAATGTTCTCGATTAACGAACACATTACTAACCGTTCAGCTGTTGAGAATTCGGTAAATGAATTACCGATGTCGGTAATTTTTTGTAAGTGTGTATTGAATATTTTTCAATAAGGCATTTTACGAGACGTTTCGAGTCAGCTGTTTTTTTTTCTGTTTATCTATTTTGACGTTTACCAGCGGGCCGATTTGTTGACATACCACGACCAAAATCAAAACAATAACATCAGACGTAAACAATAAGAATGCCTCGAGCGCGTTCGAGTGGCCCGCCAGGAACTGTCATCAAGACGTCAGGTAAAATAGCTTATATTAAAAATCGTCGCCTAAACACTACCGCCATCTGTTGAGTATACTGTGATGGGTAGTACGCTCAACAGATGGCGGTAGTGTGTAAACGTCAAACGCAGAGAATTGTCTATGTGCGCCACAGGTGGCGGTACCATAGAGGTAACTCTAAGACTAGAAGGTCCCGAAATAACGTACTCAACTTTTTTGCTCAGCTCTGGTACTCTCTTCGGTCCCAAGTTAATCGATTCACCCCTCAAAACATAGGAAAATCCAATAACCCCTCATTTTATCTGTCAAACTTTCATAGTGAACCAAAACAAACATAGTATAGCACTGGAATTTATACTAGAATGAGGTACGTTAGTCGATTTGCTTGGGACCAAAAGGCTAGCCAAGTAGTGAGCTAATTTATAATCGTTAGTTTCGTATTGATTATTGATAGAACTCTGAAGATTAATATTTGTATTTTGTCTTGCTTGAGTGAACACTATTTTAAGGGATTATTTTCAACACAGAAGTGTACCATAGAGGTAACTCTAAGACTAGAAGGTCCCAAAATAACGTGCTCAACTTTTTGGCTCAGCTCTGGTACTTTCTTCGGTCCCAAGCTAATCGATTCACCCCTCGAAACATAGGAAAAACCCCTCACTTTATCTGTCAAACTTTCATAGCGAATCAAAATAAACATTGCGTAGTACTAGAATTTTGACTAGAATGGGGTGCGTTAATCCAGCCGGACATCGCAGCAGAGGCAGACCCAGGGGCTCATGGCGGCGAAGCCTAAACAAGGAGATTAAGCAAGTCGACCGGAATTTGACCTGGGCCCAGGTCAAGGCGAAAGCAAACAATCGCCCAGGATGGAGATCTTTCACGTTGGCCCTTTGCGCCAGGGATGGCGCTCAGGACACTTAAGTAAGTAATCGTTTGCTTGGGACCAATAGGCTAGTCAAGTAGTGAGCCAATTTAAAATCGTTAGTTTCGTATTGATTGTTGGCGGTACTACCAACTGAAAACATTTTAATTGATCGTTAAATGCATGTTCGATGAACAACTTGCGAGTGTATGTCTGTTTGTCTGTGGTTTTGGGTTTTCGCTCAATTCTCTTATGCGACTAGACTACCATGCGTCGTGACTATGTTACACCCGCTATAAATCGATGGAGACGCATGGTAGTCTAGTCGCATACACCGTTTGAAAAGTTCATGTACATTTCTGCGAGATATAGCGCACATAAAATTAACGCTAGATTTGGCATAAATTTACACAATATTTCGCTTAAACTTAAACTAGCAATATTGTATGCAAGCTTGTAAGCGATTTCGTTGTTTATGCCAACTGTAGCTCAAAATTAAACGAAGGGCGATTTTATGCGATAGTTCCATAGAGGTAACTCTAAGACCACTGGGTCCCGAAGAAAATCATTATTATTTTTGGCTCACTCAGTACCAGAACAACGGTCCCAAGCAGTCCCAAGCTATTTCACTCACCCCTGCATGTTCTGCATGAATCCACACACCCCTGATGTTATCTGTCAAACTTTCATAGCGAATCAAAACAAACATAGTGTAGTAATAGAATTTCAACTAGAATAGGGTACGTTAATCGTTTGCTTGGGACCAATAGGCTACTAAAGTGGTGAGCCAATTTAAAATCGTTAGTTTCGTATTGATTGTTGATAGTTCCTTCCTTTTTTATTTAACGTCGGTCTCTGTTCCGCAATCTAGTGCCAATCACCGACGGACATCGATTGCCATCCATTGACGGCAATCGAATGTGCAGGAAGGCAGCTTCCACACCTGCGTAGGATATCGCACCCATTCATCAACACACATGGGCCGTTATGCGATAGTTAAAAGTCAATTTTTTTCTGTGGCCAAAAATTTATGAATTCATTCTAAGATTCTCTTCGAATTTTTAATGATTATATTCCAAGAGTCAGTGTTCGGAAAATCATTCTCATTCTCAAAATCATGAAATAGATGCGAAATTGGAAATATCTGTAAAAGTAATGTTCGAGCAAAACAGACCTGCTTTTAACGAATTGAGCCTCATTGGAGTTGGAAATGCATCCACTTACGCCGTATACGTTAAAAGCAATTAATAAAAAGATAAATTACGATTGCACGACAAGTGGGATTGACTCAACATTGAGATTAGTTCACTCTTATTCTTGAAAACTTAGTTAACTCATAGACGGAGTAAAACTTCCCTAGCTTTTACAGGATTTTTTTTTTCTAATATAAACAACATCTCGAAGTACATATCAAATTTGTATACTTCTAGAATGAGTAAATTTTTCGTCGATTTTTGTCATATTCGAAAAGATTTATGAGGCTCGGAAAATTTTACTCAGTCTTCAAGTAAACTACGTTTTCTAGAGTTTGAGTAATTTAAACTTAAATTTGAGTCGATCTTATATGCCATGTAGTGTGGAAATCCGCTAGTTACTTAGTACTGGTCCTTTTTCACGCCAGCACACAGTGGTTCAAAACCCCTCAAAACGTGCGTTTTTTATTTTTCGGTATGAAAACGACATTTTAGAAGGATGGTGTCTTCAGAAGAGTTGCAGAGTTTTCAAAGGGCTATCGTTTGGTGCTGAGATATTGCTGATCTATCCACCTAGAAGGGCAGGGAAAAATTAAAATTTTACAAACTTGCTCAAATCATGTTGGTGTCTTCAGCAAAGTTGTAGATTATGTCAAATCAGGCATAACATTTGATAACGGCACAAAAACATTCGTAAACAAACTTTCTAAGGCCCTTTACACGCGAACCAAAGTACGCCCACGCAAACCAACAACATCCTCGGATAGGGGCAACTATCACCTTTCCGAAAGTGGTATTGGTTTGCGTGAGCGTACCTTGGTTCGCGTGTAAAGGGCCTTAGAAAGTTTGTTTACAAATGCTTTTGTGCCGTTATCAAATGTTATGCCTGAAATGAAACAACTTGGCTGAAGACACCAACTTCGTAAAACGATTGCGTAACGAGTTAACGAACGTTTTCTTTAAATGACCCCCCAAAAACAGTTTTTTTTTAAATAACTTTTTGGACGCGATTTTATCAACAAGGTTTGTTCTAGAAAGTTATTCGCAATCACAAAACACACATTTGACGGAAGCTGCATTAAAATAGATTTGGGTAATTCAAATGGTCGTTCAAAAAACCTACCCTAATAAAAATTGTATGGTTAATTTGCTTAACGACGTGTTCTGGGTATCATCCAAACCATTTGTGGAATAGTTCAATGATTTGGGTTATCGTTCGTTCGTGGTTATTTTTTATTAGGGTAACGTTTTGCTCGAATAAATGGGTCATCGTTCGGTGTTGTTTAATCCAAAGACGCTTGAATTGTTTGCACAGTACTTCGGAATGAATTTCCGGCATAAGATCCGTATCGATACTATAAAATTCTATGACTTTATATGTAACTGCAGAGCTTTTTGTCTTTAACGTTCCTTTAGCTTCTTTCCAGGAGAGGAACAGCTCCCGTCTATCAATACCCTCTGTGTTAACAAATTACATTGCATTTTAGGTATACAGCAAAATGGAAGTATCAATATTATTATTTTTACGTACCTGAAAGGTTGCACATCTTTTCGGACTCCATTTTAGATTTTAAGATAAAGATCGTCTAACACAATAAACTGAACGGTACGAATTGCCAGCACAAACAAACTGAAACTAAGCAGCACGTGGTTGATCAAAAACTGTAATTTATTTTTGTCTAGCTCTCACATAAACTCGGTAAACATTGTGTATTATATAAAGATGTGAATGTGTTAGTAGGATGGCAAACTGAAGACCAAAGGTAAAACCGGAATGCTGTATGAGGAAAATACGCTCCTCTTTGAATGAGGATAAATCAATAGAAGAACATTACAGAACAAGATGAAACCTATGGTGTTTTGTAGTTTGAAAGCGTATCTTTCGAATGGAAACTGTTTGGTTTGCCGGTTTTTGCCGGTTTTTATGGTGTGTCGACGTGAAAAATGCGTATTTTGACTATAATATTGTTTATAACTTTGACAGTTATGGTCAGAGAGGTAAAGTGTCTTCAAGTCAATGTGTGTTTGGTGATTGCGAATAACTTTCTGGAACAAACCTTGTTGATAAAATCGCGTCCAAAAAAGTTATTTAAAAAAAACTGTTTTGGGGGGTCATTTAAAGAAAACGTTCGTTAACTCGTTACGCAATCGTTTTACAAAGTTGGTGTCTTGAGCAAAGTTTCTACAACTTTGCTGAAGACACCAACATGATTTGAGCAAGTTTGTAAAATTTTAATTTTGCCCTGCCCTTCTAGGTGGATAGATCAGCAATATCTCAGCACCAAACGATAGCCCTTTGAAAACTCTGCAACTCTTCTGAAGACAACATCCTTCTAAAATGTCATTTTCATACCGAAAAATAAAAAACGCACGTTTTGGGGGGTTTTGAACCACTGTGCAGCAGCGGGGGAACGAGCACATCTTAGTGAGAGATTCAACTCCACCACCACCTAAATATGGAGAAATCGACAATCAAAAGAGCAATTTATAAGCCTTATTAATACGATTCTTCGTGCTTCGTGCTCAAAAAGTGTTGATGAATCAGGATCAGGATTACTGAAACGATTCAGATAGGAAAGAATATCGAAATAAAGATCATAGTGAAATGGAGAGTACTGTACAACGAAGCCAAGTACGATGAATTGGCGCTAAACACTAACACATATCAAACAACATATTCATTACATTTTGCAAAATAATTACACACCTGATGGAGAAAAACTTGGCTAATTGCAATTTGCTGATACCAACCTTTTTGCCTTTCTCGTACACCAAGGTGGTACATACAGGCTATGATATGACTTGAAAAACACAATTTCGTTCCAAGACCCGGAGAGACGAATGGCATATACCAATAGAATCATCTCAACGGGATCCTTTGAAAAAGTTCGTTATGGGGTTTCCTCTCGGATTCCCTTTGATTTTTCTTGATTTTTTACACATTTTTACACCCCGGGAGCAACTAAACAGCTCCAGTGTAATGCTAATGTACCCCGAAAATTCTGGTACTCTGGTTCTGTCAAATCGAATAATGGTGGAGTAAATTTACAATTGGTCTTATTTTTTTATCAACTTTTTTTTCCCGTTTTTAAGTTTTTGTTTTTTTTTTTACTTTTTATAAAAAACATTGATATTTTTTCTAATAGTCTTCCAATCGACTCAGCATGACGGGATCGGAAAATGTCTGTCTATTTATGTGTGTGGGAGAGCGCGTAAGACAATTTTCTTATATGTATTTCTCGGCAACCACTCCACCGAATTGAACGCAACAACAACCAAATGAAAGCTACCATGATTCTATAGAATGTTAATTAATAGACTTTCAATCGATTAACTGGTTCCGGATATATGGACGGAACAAGACCCTAAAATCCGGGAACTAAGTGATGTTTATCGGCAAACACTTAACCGAAATAAACGAAACCCTTTAATCGGGTTACTGCCCAGTGCCCACTCTCTCTCTCTCTCTCTCTCTCTCTTTATCTCTCACACACACACACGCAAGCGATGATGATGAATTTTGATATAATTAAATCGATTGAATTCCAAGATACAATACAACACCAGTAATACGTCTCACTCAAAATTTATTCTTGGTTTGCTTTCGACGTCCACATGAAGTGAAACAAAAACATGTTTTCTGATGTGAAAAAAGTTGTGCCACCAACGATGGCTGACCCCATTGTTTACGTACGGTGGAGACATCTACAATTTGCAAGTGGGTACGTGAAACTAAGGTTTTCTGTCTAGATGCTCGGGGGGTGCATTTTTACGACTTTACATAAATGGCGAAAATGACTGCTTCGTTCAGCACTAAAACCATAGAGGTAACTCTAAGACCAGAAGGTCCCGAAGAAACGAGCTCAACTTTTTGGCTCAGCTCTGGTACTATCTTCGGTCCCAAGCTAATCGATTCACCCATCTCCGCGCTAAGGGCGAGCATCTCCTCTCGCACAGCATCAAATCTAGGACATTCGAAGACCATGTGCTCTGGTGATTCTTCCACATTCCCACACTCCGGACAGAAGGGTGACGTTGTGCGCCGAACCGATGCAGGTACTTCCTGAAGCAGCCATGACCAGACAGGAACTGCGTCAAGTGGAAGTTGACTTCTCCATGCTTCCTGTTCACCCAGGTCGAAAGAATCGGTATTAGCATAGAGGTAACTCTAAGACCAGAAGGTCCCAAGGAAACGTGCTCAACTTTTTAGCTCAGCTCTGGTACTATCTTCGGTCCCAAGCTAATCGATGCACCCCTCGAAACATAGGAAAATCCACGAAACCCTAATTTTATCCTGTCAAACTATCATAGCGAATCAAAACAAACATAGTGCAGTACTAGAATTTCGACTGGATGTTGGTACGTTAATCGATTTGCTGGGGACCAATAGGCTAGTCAAGTAGCGAGCCAATTTAAAATCGTTAGTTTCCACCGACTGGTCATAGCTCGTTCATGGTGGATTTGAAAACGCGCGAATTTCTAATGCGTGTTGCAAAATGCATCACTCGTGTAATTTGATTAAAGGTGTAAAACAGTGTAACCAAATAAACTTTAAAATTTTCCCTTGATTACAAAAGTCTGTAAATATCTGTGAAAGAACTAAAAAGTCTGTAAATGTCTGTAACGAAAAAAAATGTCTGTGAAAAAAATAAAAGTCTGTAAATTCACAGACATGTCTGTAAATCTGGCATTTCTGGTGGGAGAACACCCGCGAGTACTTTGAGGCTCATCGTCAGCTACATAGCCCAAGTAGACAAGTTGTCTAAGGTATCTTGCAATGATCCTTGCAGGTCCGGTGCACTTGGCCCTATAACGGACACAACGCCGTCATCTGCAAGCTGCCTTAGCGAGCAATTTTCATCAAGACAACCATCAATGTCTTTTACATAAAAATTAAGAAGAAGAGGGCTTAAAGGGTGATACGGTCAAAATTTGGTCAATATCAACTTGACGTATTTCTTTCAATTTTGCATTTAAAAAACCTGAACACCCCTCATTTTGAAGGTGTGTGTGTGTAGAATGTTGCTCCTATTTTGATTTTGGAATTCACTCTTCAGTTGTCAAAATGCCGTCCAAGCAAGAAGAGCAGCGTATCAAAATTTTGCTCGCGCATCGCGAAAATCCGAGCTACTCGCACGCAAAGTTGGCAAAATCGCTAAAAGTTGCCAAATCAACCGTTACAAATGTAATTAAAGTGTTTGGGGAACGTTTGTCGACAGCCAGGAAGTCTGGATCGGGGGGAAATCGAAAACCGGAAGCCACTGAGACGACAAAGAGAGTTGCCGGTAGTTTCAAGCGAAACCCTAACCTCTCTCTCCGAGATGCCGCAAATAAGTTGGGTGTATCGTCTACAACCGTGCATCGAGCCAAAAAACGAGCCGGACTATCGACTTACAAGAAGGTAGTGACTCCAAATCGCGATGATAAACAAAATACGACGGCCAAAGCGCGATCCCGGAGGCTGTACACGACGATCCTGACGAAGTTTGACTGCGTGGTAATGGACGACGAAACCTACGTCAAAGCCGACTACAAGCAGCTTCCGGGACAGGAGTTTTATACGGCAAAAGGAAGGGGAAAGGTAGCAGATGTTTTCAAGCACATGAAACTGTCAAAGTTCGCAAAGAAATATCTGGTTTGGCAAGCCATCTGTACCTGTGGCTTGAAAAGCAGCATTTTCATAGCTTCCGGGACTGTCAACCAAGAAATTTACGTGAAAGAGTGTTTGAATAAACGTCTGCTGCCTTTCCTGAAGAAACACGGTTGTTCCGTACTGTTTTGGCCGGATTTGGCATCTTGCCATTACGGTAAAAAGGCCATGGAGTGGTACGCCGCCAACAACGTGCAGGTGGTTCCCAAGGACAAGAACCCTCCCAACACGCCAGAGCTCCGCCCAATTGAGAAATACTGGGCTATTGTCAAGCGGAACCTAAAGAAGACCAAAAAAAACTGCTAAGGGCGAGCAGCAGTTCAAGGCAAACTGGCTTTCTGCGGCGAAGAAGGTGGACAAGGTGGCTGTACAAAATCTGATGGCAGGGGTCAAGCGTAAGGCCCGGCAATTCGGATTTGGAAAAGCGGAAGCCTAACTGAATATTTTTCCTGAATTTTATACTAATTGAACTTGAAAAAGAAAGTTAATTTGATTTTTTAAATAAACGATTTCACCGATTTACACGCGTTTTCCCTTGACCAAATTTTGACCGTATCACCCTTTAAATATGAGCCTTGGGGGAGACCCATGTAACTAATTCGTGAAGTTGTTGAGTTTCCATGAAAAAAGCTCATATATTTCTCAGACAACAAGTTGCTCAAATAGTTGTTCATAATTGGTGAAAGCCCACTATCGTGGAGTTTATCCGAAATGACATCGATACAAATAGAATCAAAAGTCCCCTTAATGTCCGAGAAAACTGAACCCATATGCTATTTTTGCGCATTTTTTTTTTGCGAATTTCAGTTGCCTTTCCGAAATCCGAATTGCGTATCTGAAAGTAAACCATTCGACTCGACCCATTTGTATGGACGGATAATTTTCTCCAACAATTTTCGTATACAGGACAGCATCGCGATGGGACGATACGAGTTATAATCCGACGCGGGTTTACCGAGTTTTCGGATGGCGATAACTCTTACTTGCCTCCAGTCATCCGGAACAATGTTGTGCTCCAGAAATTGATTGAACAAGTTCAACAAGCGTCTCTTCGCTACGTCTGGGAGATTTTTAAGCACGTTGAACTTGATTCTATCCATTCCTGGAGCTGAGTTGTTACATGAGAGGAGAGCAAGTGATAATTCCACCATCGAAAACCGGGGAATCTATTTCCTTACTACCCGACGGACGATCACGAACGTTGGTTTGAACCGACCGTTAACCGGTGATGACGCGCTTCGCATTTTCCTGCCGACATTCCAGAATGTTCGCATGGAAGTCTCTCGCGATAAACCATCGGCGAACCGACGCCAGTAACCGCATTTTTGGCTTTAATCAAGCCCCTAAAAGTTTTCTCGCGGTCGGTGTATCGCTCGAAATCCCCGACCTTACCGTGTTTGCGGAAACGTTTAAACGCGGCGAACTTCTCGCTGTTTGCGTCGGTGCCATCCTTATCCCACCACGGAGTGGGTGGTCGTTTGACCAACGGAAACACCCGGAACGTGTTTTGTCTGTGCTTGAAGAGCGCTATCAACGATAAGTCGCGATAAAAAGGAGTACTCATCCAACGGAGGGAGTATCTCAACCGAATCAGTACCACCGAGAACCGCGGACGGAAATTTTTGCCAGCCGATGTTTTTCGTGAGATCGTACGCGATATCAACAGAGTGGGTAGACGATGAACCATTGGTAATAGAAATTTTGATTGACAAGTGGTCACTACACTGATTACTTTCCACGTGCAATCCAACGATAGTGAACTCGAACTGAGGGAGAGGTCTAATCTACTTTCTCTTGCTGGAGGTTTGGCCACTCGTGTTACTTCCCCAGTGTTTAGAATTGTCATATTGAAGTTATCGCAAATGTCGTATATCAGGGTTGAGCGTTTGTCATCGTACAGTTCCCCCCAACCTGTACCGTAGGTGTTAAAATCTCCTAAGATCAACCAAGGCTCAGATAAAGCTTTCCAGCTTTAAACTTATAAGAACAGGGCTGTTACAAGATTTTCCGCGAAATCCGCGATTGCTCAAAAAAAAAAAAGTCTGCGGCTTTAAATACTAATCCGCGACCAATGAAAACCTGTTATCATTGCTTAAAATACCATTTATATTACTACTACATGGCATTTCAAACTTATTGCTTATACCAAATTTGATTTTTTTTGCTGCTCTCAACTAAGTGTTCTTCGAAGCACTTCCAAATTTTAATTGAGAAATTTTATATGCCCAAGAAAGTCGAGAAATTTTTCAACCCAAAAAATTAATAGACCGGACGGGAATCGAACCCAGACGCCTTCAAGCATGGATTTGCTTCGTAGCTGCGCCTTTACCGACTAATCTAAGGGGGTATCGTTTACAATCTGAAAAAAAAAATATTGGTGGGGTTGTGTACAAGACTACGTTAAGCTGTTTAGTGAACTTGATATTGATTAAAAATACAGTAGAAGTGAATTTTCTCAAATCAAACGCCTGGTTTCCAAACTTGGTGCTTAGTACAATATTAATTGAAAATTAGGGGGATTCAGTTATCAGGGTGGCATCTAAACCAGGAAAACCGGGAATTTAATTGGACGCATATACATATATTAATCGGAATTTATTATGTAGATGTAATTTTGGTTGAAGGCGACATTTTCGAGTTATGATATATGCAAATCGAAGAAGGTCGCATCAGATCGATTCGTCATTTGGCGTGGAACTGCTCTTCAGTAGCATGACTTAAAAAAAGACAGTAAAAAATGTTAAGAAGCTTACCGGTCACACAGACACAACACAACAAATATAACAAACCAATCTAACAAAGGTTTTCGGCTGTTTTAGCTAGAATAAAAAAAAATACAAAGGCTTTTACTAATGATTTTCCTTGCAGTGTTTATTCAGTTTGAACTTAACACACCTATCCCTATCTTGTCTCCAACACATTCTCGATCCTCGATCCTGCTCATTTTTCACGAGCAGTTTGTTACCATTCACTCGCCCTAATCGGGTTTCGGGACAAACTGGCATCAATAGCAAAACCTTATTTTTTTTCCTCCGCTATTTACTTGAACCTTTCTCAGCTTGCTTACGCTACTTTGACAACTACGTGCTAAATTCCGTGATAAGTTACAATGCTTTCTTATTCTCTTATTCTTGCCTAAATCCGGTAAATCACTACTTTTCGTGAAAGTCTAGATTTTTTTCTTCTCGTTATTGTTAGCAAATCATTTTAGTCAGAGTGTATCTTCTTCTTCATTTCATAGTGCTAGTAGGTAAATATGTATTTGATTAAATGTTATTATAATTTATCCATAGTGAACAATTGCCTATAGTCAATCGTTTTCCTTAGCTGTCGGGATCTTACACTTTGTTCCCGACCGTGGCCGGTGAATTCAAACCAGAATGGAAAAATCAAGTGTCTCTTCTAAATAAATGTAGAGGAATAAGATATTCTGTTTCACTTGTTTAACCAAGGAATTTAGCGCTAAAGTATTGATACCGTAGAACTAACAAGAACAAACTAAGTGGGGAAGTTGATGGTACAATCACAGACAAACAGACGTAACTCTTCATTGTGTATCTTCGTTCATGCATTTAACGGTTGATTTGAATATTATCAGTTCCGCGAACTACTCGCCGCAGCGCTGGCATCGGATAACTTTGACGTTTCTATATATTCTATAGAACTTTTATGCAATATTGTTTACGAGTTAGCGAGCAAGCTTGTTTTCCGCGAGAAGCCAGAGAGATGTCGCTACTGAGGTTATATGTTTTGAGATACGATGTTTTCAAGAACAAGTTTTTCAAAGAGTTACGTCTGTTTGTCTGTGGTACAATGATCTTCTCTTTTAGAAAGGTTAATATTAATGTGACAAAAAATGCAACTAGTTTCTAACTACTAATTTTGACGTCCTGTTTTTCACTTAACTCCTTTTTTAAATAAAGACTTTTATAAAATTATGCAAGAGAGGATTTATTGATCTCCTGCAGAGGAACCTATAGAATAGACAAACTAAACGCACTTTTTGCGACTTGTTGGTGCGCTTTTTGAAATATATGTAGTTTTGTGTCGTGTTGTAAAGAGGTTGATTAAAAAGGGTAATGTAGATGCGCATAGAAGAAATTGTTTGGTAAAATTCTAAGAACAAGTCGTTTCATATACTGATAACTGACGACGCAGTTTGGCTGCTCATTTCTCTCCTGGCTTGCTAAGCTGAATGTCTCTTGGTATTTGATTTCAATGGTCATTTCAGATAAAAAAAATTTTGTAATACCTGTTCATGTTTACATTTGTGGGATTAACCAGTGCACACTTCCGAATGATCGTCCCAAGCATTCACCTGCAATTTACAATGAAACGTTTCAGAATTCTGGTAAAATTGAACAGTTCTGCAACAGCAACTAACCTGACACTCCCGACTGCAGTACCACTGGTTGCCACATCCGGCACACACGAATTGTGCCTCCCGTTTCTTGCAGCCCTGGCATTCTGGCACATCGTTCTCGTGGAACTCGGGACCGTTTCCACCGCGCGTGGTGATAACGACACCGGATGACTCACGGTGGCCGTCGTTGCGCGGATTGTTCGCCGTCCCGTGGTGATCGTCACCCTCGTCGATGACTAACCGGTCCACGCTGTCGTCGGCTTCGTCATCCTGGCGGAGGTAGTGGATAAAAACATGTCCGTTTGTTAGTCGGCGATGGTACAAGGTGTGCAAGTCGTGTAAGTTTGCACAGAAAAAGTAAACTAGTGTGTTGTATAACACATAATACGACGGAACTGATTGGAGGAAAAGCGATTGGCTAAACATAACATCACAACATTGAATTATCGAACTAGAAGCGAGTGTATAGGATCCATAGACTTTGACGAGTTTGATTGGAGATCTAGTGATCACATGCAACTTTTCAAAGCAGTTATAATTATATTAAGCATGTGCTTCATTCTGAATCGTTTGAATGCTTTCAGCGAACTGTTTTCATAAGAAAATCCAGTGAAATTAGCGTTTCAATGGCCTTAATAGAAATCTTGAGAGCCACAAAATAAATTTTAAAAAGAAGTATTTTAAATCTTAATACAGATCCTCATAATTCCAGACGTTTAGAGTGGACGCGACAAGCGACGAGATGCGATACGATCAACGCTAAACTTTCAAAAAATGAGATTCTTTTAAACTTAAAAATATTCTAAGTGCTCACGCACAATGCTTGAATATTAAAAAAAAGGGAATACACCCTCTTTTATTAAATAGGCGAAGAAGAAATATTTTCACAAGTCTCTAAAACGCAATTCTAAGCGAAAAAACGAACAGCAATGAAAAGAAGTAATCTTTGGTTGGGCAACTTTTATTAGCTCTGCGATTCGTAACGATTATGCCAAGTGACCGTTGTGCAAAATGTCCATTATGCCAAACATCAGACCCTAACCATGGTGACCAATAAATCTTGATTAGCAATTCCCCGGTCTTCCCAGCTTCCCAGTTTCGGATTTTTTGAAAATTATTCGGTTGTGCGATATACATTTATATTAACCATACAACGGAAAGCTGAATGGTACAGTAGTGTAATGGGTAATGGGATAAATGGGTTATTACTAAGATAGCATTTTTTCTGGATCATAACTTTGGTTTTGCGTTCGAAGTCTTTAAAATTTGTTTATGATAAAATGATCTCAAGCATTTCATTTAGAATAATTTCTCTGCACAGGGTTCTTTCCAGAATTTGTCTTTCATAGGGGTAAGAGGGGCATACATAGTGAACATCCCGCACTCCAATACCAAACCTCAATTGTTCAAAACTAATTAATTGGTAGTAGGTTCAATAGCACCATTGTAATGATTATTAACCAATTAATTTGTTTCGAACCATAAGAAATCCAAGGCTAAAACACAGGAAGCTCACTTTGCCCCACCTGTTCAAAAAACCCCTCCTTCCCTAATTCTATTTAAAATCCACTTGACTTCTCTTCAAAATTGCCTTAAAATTTCACTCATAATTATCTTGGAGTTACTCCTCTAAATTCTCTAAAAAATTCACTTGGTATTGTCCTTTAAATTCTCTAGAAATCCGTTTCCGATATGCCCTTGAAATCATCCTTGGAATTCCCTCTAAACTTCCCTCAAAATTTCTTTGGAAAATCAAAATCAAAATTCAGTTCCCTTCGTATTATTCGAGGATCCTAAAATCCTCTTTACAACCGATATGAAATTTTTCTCAGAGCTACTTAAAAAATCTACTCTGAACTCACACAATTGACTTGAAGTTCCAGTCCCAAAACTACATTGTAAATTTCCTTTGGTTTTCCAAATCTAGCACTTCTCTTAGTAGGGCAAGTGAGCCAATTATGGCACTAGTGCTCCAGTCTTAAATAAAGTACTCAAATTTAAAATAAATTATCACGGTTTCATTCGGGCAGACATAAGACAAAATGTATGCATGGAAATAAATTTGGTAAAGAATGAAACGTATTGAAAATTTACCTGGTTCTTCAAAATCATTGTATCCTGAAACTCTATTCCAATCCAAAGGTCTTACTTTTTTTAAAGATCCAAAATCTTTTTATTATTTTTCGGACCCGGTTACCTCGGATTTTATTTTCGATTTCACATGTCACCCTGTATAACCGAAGGTATTTCCAGAAAAGTCTCAGAAGAATTCCCGCAAGAGATTCCAAGAAAAGTCTTAGAAATGAGCAGAATCCAAGAAACATCGTACAACGGATTCCTACGGAACAATCCTATACATAAATGCCAGAAAGGATTTCCAGAACAGTTCAAGAAGAATGTCTCGAATGAATCTCAGAATAAACCTAGAAGAGATTTGAGCTAGAATCCTAAAAAGGGCTTTAGAAGAACTCTAGAGGACGTTTCCAGAACTATCCCCGAAGGGATTTCCAGTAAAGTTAGAAGAAGAAAAAGAATCTTAATTTCCAGAAGAATCCCAGAAGATATTTGCATAAATAATTCCTATCTGGCGATTCAACCATGAAATCCACAAGTATTCCGATTTGTTACACCCCTCCCCCTGTCACGATTGACCAAATTCTTAGACCCCCTCAAGAGTGGACGCCATATTTTAATCGCCCCCATCAGAATACAAGGACTGACGTACAAAAATCAAGATTCTTGGAAGAACTCTAGGACGGATATCTCAGAAGAATTATAGAAAGGATTTTTAGAAGATTCCCAGAAAGGATTTTTAGAAAAATCCCAGAAGAAATTCATTGAAGTTTTCCAGGGTTTTAGTACACTCTTGTAGACCATGATTAAGACTTAAAGAATGCTTTGAAACATCGATACAACTTCGAATGTTCCTAGGAAGGGATTTTAAGAAAAATTTCAGATGAATCTCAGAAATAATTTCCCGAACAATCCCAGCAGAATGAAAGAAAGACACCAGAAGAATCTCAGAACAGATTCATAGAAGAATTCCAGAAGGGATTCGTAGAAGCATCCAAGAAATGATTCTCAGCAGAATTCCAGAAGGAATGGCCAGAAAGTTCCAGAAGAATCCAAGAAAAAAGAAAAACAATTCAAGAACGAATTTTCAAAAAAATCCCAGAACAATCTTAGTAAACATTTCTAGAAGAATATTGGAAAAGATTCCCAGGTAATTTCCTAAAAGAATCCAAGAAAAGTCCCAGAACAGTTTTATAAATGATTTGCAGAAGGGATTCTTATAAGCATCCCAGAAATGATTCTCAGCAGATTTCCAGAAGGAATGGCCAGGAAAGTTCCAGAAGAATCCAAGAAAGCAATCCTAGAAGACATTCTCAAAACAATTCAAGAGAGGAGTTTAAGAAATATTCCAGAACAATCTAACAAAGAATTTCTAAAAGAATATCGGAAAAGATTCCCAGGTAGTTTCCAAGAAATGATTCCCAGCTGAATCCAAGAAAAGTCCCTGAAGAGTCCCAGAACAGATTCATAGAATAATTCCAGAAAGGATTTATAGAAGCATCCCAGAAATGATCCTGTGCAGAATCCCAGGCGGAATGACTAGAAAAGTTCCAGAAGAATCCAGGAAATTAATACAAGAATCCTAGAAGACACTCTCAACACAATTCAAGAATAGTTTTTCCGAAAAATCCCAGAACAATCTTAGTAAAAAATTCTAGAAATTTATCGGAAAAGATCCCCAGGTAATTTCCCGGAAATCATTCCCAGCTGAATCCAACAAGAGTTCTAGAACAGATTTTTAGAAGAATTCCAGAAATGATTCATAGAAGCATCCCAGAAGTAATTGCCAGAAAAGTTCCAGAAAAATCCAAGAAAGGAATTCGAGAAGAATCCTAGAAAAAATTCTCAAAACAATTCAAGAAAGTATTTTCAGAAAAATCCCAGAACAATCTTAGTCAAAATTACTAGAAGAATGTTGGAAAAGATTCCCAGCTTATTTCCCAGAAATGATTCCCAGCTGAATCCAAGAAAAGTCCCTGAAGAGTCCCAGAACAGTTTCATAGAAGAATTCCAGAAAGGATTCATAGAAGCATTGAGTAGAATCCCAGACGAAATGAACAGAAAAGTTCCAGAAGAATCCAAGAAAATAATCTAACAATCCTAGAAGACATTCTCAACACAATTAAAGAATGGATTTTCAGAAAAATCCCAGAATAATCTTAGTAAAAATTTCAAGAAGAATGTATCAAAAGATCCCCTGGTAATTTCCCAGAAATCATTCCCAGCTGAATCCAAGAAGAGTTCTAGAACAGATTCTTAGAAGAATCCCAGAAAGGATTCATAGAAGCATCCCAGAAGTAATTGCCAGAAAAGTTCCAGAAAAATCCAAGAAAGGAATTTGAGAAGAATCCTAGAAAACATTATCAAAACAATAAAAGAAAGTATTTTCAGAAAAATCCCAGAACAATCATAGTCAAAATTACTAGAAGAATATTGGAAAAGATTCCCAGGTTATTTCCCAGAAGAATCCATGAAAAGTCCCAGAACAGATTCATAGAAGATTTCCAGAAGGGATTCTTAGAAGCATTCCAGAAATGATTCTCAGCACATTTCCAGAAGGAATTGCCAGAAAAGATCTAGAAGAATCCATGAAATCAATCTCAAAAGAATCCTAGAAGACATTCTCATAACAATTCAAGAGAGGATTTTAAGAAAAAATCCAGAACAATCTAATTAAGAACTTTTAAAAGAATATCGGAAAAGATTTCCAGGTAGTTTCCAAGAAATGATTCCCAGCTGAATCCAAGAAAAGTCCCTGAAGAGTCCCAGAACAGATTCATAGAAAAATTCCAGAAAGGATTTATAGAAGCATCCCAGAAATTATTCTGAGTAGATTCCCAGACGGAATGACCAGAAAAGTTCCAGAAGAATCCAAGAAATTAATATAAGAAGAATCCTAGAAGATATTCTCAAAACAATTCAAGAAAGGTGTTTAAGAACAATTCCAGAACAATCTCACTAAGAATTTCTAAAAGAATATCGGAAAAGATTCCGTACTAATTCCCAAGAAATGATTCTTAGCTGAATCAAAGAAAAGTCCCTGAAGAGTCCCAGAACAGATTCATAGAAGAATTCTAGAAAGGATTCATAGAAGAATTCCAGAAAGGATTCATAGAAGAATTCCAGAAATGATTCTCAGCAGCATCCCAGACTAGAAACGTTCCAGAAGAATCCAAGAAAATAATCTAGGAATCCTAGAAGACAATCTCAAAACAATTCAAGAATGGATTTTCAGAAAAATCTAAGAACAATCTTAGTTAAAAATTTTTAGAAGTATATCGGAAAAGATCTCCAGGTAATTTCCCAGAAATCATTCCCAGCTGAATCCAAGAAGAGTTCTAGAATAAATTCTTCGAAGAATTCCAGAAAGGATTCAAAGTAGCATCCAGAAGTAATTGCCAGAAAAGTTCCAGAAAAATCCAAGAAAGGAATTTCAGAAGAATCCTAGAAAAAATTCTCAAAACAATTCAAGAAAGTATTTTCAGAAAAATCCCCGAACAATTTTAGTCAAAATTACTAGAAGAATATTGGAAAAGATTCCCAGGTTATTTCCCAGAAGAATCCATGAAAAGTCCCAGAACAGATTCATAGAAGATTTTCAGAAGGGATTCTTAGAAGCATCCCAGAAATGATTATCAGCACATTTCCAGAAGGAATTGCCAGAAAAGTTCCAGAAGAATCCATGAAAGCAATTTCAAAAGAATCCTAGAAGACATTCTCATAACAATTCAAGAAAGGATTTTAAGAAAAAAATCCAGAACAATCTAATTAAGAACTTCTAAAAGAATATCGGAAAATATTCCCAGGTAGTTTCCAAGAAATGATTCCCAGTTGAATCCAAGAAAAGTCCCTGAAGAGTCCCAGAACAGATTCATAGAAGAATTCCAGAAAGGATTTAAAGAAGCATTCCAGAAATTATTCTGAGTAGAATCCCAGACGGAATGACCAGAAAAGTTCCAGAAGAATCCAAGAAAATAATCTAAGAATCCTAGAAGACATTCTCAACACAATTCAAGAATGGATTTTCAGAAAAATCCCAGAACAATCTTAGTAAAAATTTCTAGTAGAATGTCTCAAAAGATCCCCAGGTAATTTCCCAGAAATCATTCCCAGCTGAATCCAAGGAGAGTTCCAGAACAGATTTATATAAGAATTCCAGAAGGCATTCGTAGAAGCATCGCAAAAAGGATTTCCAGCAGAATACCAGACGGAATGGCCAGTAAAGTTCCAGAATAATCCAAGAAAGCAATCTCAGAAGAATCCTAGAAGACATTCTCAAACAAATTCAAGAAAGGAGTTTAAGAACAATTCCAGAACAAACCTACTAAGAATTTCTAAAAGAATATCGGAAAAGATTCCCAAGTAATTCCCAAGAAATGATTCCTAGCTGAATCAAAGAAAAGTCCCTGAAGAGTCCCAAAACAGATTCATAGAAGAATTCCAGAAAGGATTCATAGAATCCAAGAAAATAATCTAAGAATCCTTGAAGGCATTCTCAAAACAATTCAAGAATGTATTTTCAGAAAAATCCCAGATCAATCTTAGTAAAAATTTCTATAAGTATATCGGAAAAGATCCTCAGGTAATTTCCCAGAAATAATTCCCAGCTGAATCTAAGAAGAGTTCTAGAACAAATTATTGGAAGAATTCCAGAAGGCATTCATAGGAGCATCACAAAAATGATTCCCAGCAGAATGCCAGAAGGAATAGCCAGCAAAATTCCAGAAGAATCCAAGAAAGCAATCCCAGAAGGCATTCTCAAAACAATTCAAGAAAGGATTTTCAGAAAAAAAACCAGAACAACTCACTAAGAATTTCTAAAAGAATATCGGTAAAGATTCTCAGGTAATTTCCCAGAAATGATTCCCGAATCCAAGAAAAATCCCAGAATAATCCTAGAACAGATTCATAGAAAAATTCTAGAAAGAATTCATAGAAGCATCCCAGGAATGATTCTCAGCAGAATCCCAGAAAAGTTAGAGAAAAATCCAAGAAAGGAATTTCAAAAAAGTCGTAGAAAACCTTTTTCAAAACAATTCAAGGAAGGATTTTCCGAAAAATCCCAGAACAATCTTAGTAAGAATTTCTAGAAGATAAAAGATTCCCAATTAATTTCCAAGAAATGAATCTCAGTAGAATCCAAGAAAAGTCCCAGAATAGATTCATAGAAGAATTCCAGAAGGAATGGCCAATAAGTGCCAGAAGAATCCAAGAAAATAATTTCAGAAGAATCCTAGAAGACATTCTCAAAACAATTCAAGAAAGGATTTTCTAAAAATTCCAGAACAAACTCAGTAAGAATTTTCAGCAGAATATCGGATTCCCAGGTGCTTCATTAAACGTTAACACACGTTTAATCTTTGTTTACGCTTCATGAAATACCAACTTTGCTCTCCCTTCCCCTTGTAGCGTATTTTTCTACATGGCTGGTCACCCTTAATGCTACGTCATTTATGCATCTTCCCTTAGTGGAGGAGGAGGCCTAGATTGGTCTATATTATTTATGGATGTTAAATCTGGAATCCAGAATCTCAGTCTCTGGATGTTTATCTTTATGATCATAGAAAATGAGGTGATTCAACGCCTAGAGCGTCCTGCAAAGATCTATGGAATCAAGCTATCGTCCGTTTGGAATTGTTCTAAGATATCTTTGGAGTTGACCAAGAAGATCTCAGGAGTTGCTTAATTATGCCTTTAAGTTGAACTCACAAAGCCATTAGTATGAATTATTAACTACCTGGATAACCACTCGAGCAGACCAACAATAGAAATGAGACTTCTAACGCCCTTCGGAGTTCACTCACGAAAACCAACAACACCAATGGGTAGGAGAGAATCCAAGAAGAGTTCTAGAACATATTCTTAGAAGAATTTCAGAAAGGATTCATAGAAGCATCCCAGAAGTACTTGCCAGAAAAGTTCCAGAAAAATCCAAGAAAAGAATCTCAGAAGAATCCTAGAATATATTCTCAAACAATTCAAGAACGAATTTTCAGAAAAATCCCAGAACAATCTTAGTAAAAATTACTAGAAGAATATTGGAAAAGATTCCCAGGTTATTTCCCAGAAGAATCCAAGAAAAGTCCCATAACAGATACATAAAAGATTTTTAAAAAGGATTCTTAGAAGCATCCCAGAAATGATTCTCAGCAGATTTCCAGAAGGAATGGCCAGAAAAGTTACAGAAGAATCCAAGAAAGCAATCTCAGAAAAATCCCAGAAGACATTCTCAAAACAATTCAAGAAAGAAGTTTAAGAACAATTTCAGAACAATCTAATTTGCGTAGGTTGGAAATTCAAGTTGTCTTTAAAAAAATCGAAGACAACATATCAAGAAGCAATTCTCCCAATATTTCATACAACCGGTAGGAGACTGGCACAATCGCGTCATCTTCCACTCTATTTGCCTTTGAGTTGGAGCCGAACGAATTTTATAGCAAAGGTTTCATTCTCAGGATAAAGGATTGTGTATTTGGTTATGTTTCTATGCACTGAAAAAAGTTTTCACATAGTTTCTATTAGGAACGCACATAATATTTTTCCAATAACAAAATTAATGATTTTTATCTGAATATCACATAACCTCATACATTCCATGTGCTATATAGCTTTCATTGGACACATAAGGTTCATGTGATTTAGTGGAGCAATTTCGAATTATGGGATCACATGAAAGTTATGTGAAATTCACATGGATATTTTCCACTGGTTATGTGATTTATTTTATGAGTGTGCGTTGCTTTCACCTTCGCTCGAGCGCTGCTTTAGGCTGCGGCCAGGGTAGACGCGACACGCGACGCGACTCAGGCAAGGAATAATAATATATAATAAGATTCTTTTGAATTGGTCGCGTCGCGTCGCGAACCGCGTCTACCCTGGCCGTACCCTTACTGTATCTGTCGGTTGGATTTTGGCAAAGTTGCCATTCTTCTTGATATGTTGTCTTCGAAAAAAAAACCCCTAGATTTAATTTACATGGCAAAAAGCTTATTTAACTTTGGAGATTAAACATAAGGCCTTAACATATTAATACCATTTGGCTAACGCCTAAGGCACAGATTCCGGGGTTGATCCATGATACATTGTAGGAGGGTAAACTAAAATATCGACATTTTGTGAAAACGATTGCTCGAAGAGTTACGTCTGTTTGTATGTGTCTTAAGCCTATCGCTGAATGCATAAATTAAACCTGTACTTTATAAATGTATTGATTTTCTTGAATTTTGAGTAAATCAATAAATTAATCACAAATACAGGTACTAGAGGAATTCGGTGATTAAAATTAATCATCCATTTTGGATTTCTGTTAATCATCATCTATGAACACAAACGACGTATAAGATATATCACGTAGGGTAAGCAAGTCTACAAAAAATTAGCTCGTGAATATCTCCTGAGCACAGTCTTTCGGATTTCAATTATTAACAAATTTTCTAAGGCCTTACGCAATCACTCAAGCGGTGCAGCAGTGTAATATTTTACAATACTGCAGAATCTTATTTATAAGGAGTTATCGTAATATCAAAGACATCATACGTTCTTCTGAGGATATAATCTTTGCTATCAAATTCGTTCGAAGCATTTACCTTTGAGCGGCAGATGACGCGATTGTACCAGTTTCATAGCGTTCGTATAAAAAAATAAAAGAGTTGCCAGTCTTCTTGATTTGTCTTCGGTAATATCAACGGTTCCAGATCCACCAGTAGTGGAATATCGTAGCAAAATCAGCGAATCCGTTAGTTTTGCAAAATATACTCAAATTTTAAGATATAAACAGGAAAGTTATGCTATTTTTTTTACATAAAAAGCGTAAAAGGTGAATTCGAAAAAAAAACAATTATAAATATTGCATAGCTTAAATAAAACACAAACAAATATGACGTAAATCAATTGGACATTTTCTTAGCTAAACAATTACGAAAAAAAACAAAACAGACAAGTGGACAAACACACATACACAAATGCATCGACAGAACAGACAAGTGTTTATTAGCAGTCAACAGTTTCCAACTAAGGCCACTTCAAAAACACCACCAACAACAAATCAGCCGATCCAACTCACCATATTCATGAAATGCTGTTCCCGCAACCGCTGCAGCTGCTTCTGCTGCTCCTGTAGCTGCTGCTGGTGAGCCATCAGCGACTGCTGGAGATTGGAAGCCACCACCGGGGTGATCGTAATTTCACTGTTCGACTTGGACAGATTGAGACCGGTGTTGGCCTGCAGGTTGGCCAACGCTCCGGACGTGACGGTAGCCGCCTGCGAGTTCATTCGCTCCGGTGCCGTCAGCAGCCGGGCCAATGTCGGCGAGAACGATGTGAATCCGGTCGCGTTCGGTCGAGAGGACGATTTCGTCAGAATACCGTGCAGCAGCGAATTGGTCGAGTTGTTAGTGTTGTTGTTGTTGTTGTTGTGTTGCGATTGATTTGCCGCGCTGGAGTTACTTCCAGTGCTGTGGTTCATGTCGGCATGCGAACCGGCACCGGAGTTGGCATTCATCACCGGGTGCAGGGTCACTTCCGGGTAGGAATTTTTACTCAGATTGGCCGCAGCGCTGTTCTGTTGCGATTGCTGTTGCTGCTGTTGGCGGGAAGAAGATGAAGAATGGGTTGTAGTAGATGAGGTTGCGGTAGCATTGCTGCTAACTGCGGCGGCGGCGGCTGCGGCTGCTGCTGCTGCTGCACCCAAATTGGACAGCAAATTGCGATCGGTTTGGCTCATTTTGGCAAACTGGGCCAGAACATCGTTGATGGAGAAACCGGCACCGGTGGGTGAGGTTGATAAGGCTCCAGCAACGGTGGTCAGGTGGTTGTTGGAATTGCTTTGGGACGAATCGTTGCTGGAGGGACGGGAGTTCTGAAACGAATAGTTTTGGGGGTTCGACGGAAGGGAAAGTTTGTGTAAGTGGCGGTTGAATTTTGTTTCGTTTTACTCGGAATGTGTGGGAAAGGGGAATGGATTCGGTGAGTGAATTATTCTGTAATGTGGGTGAATTGGGACTGCGATTGTTGAGGTAATTTCAAGCAATTTTGCGTAAGCCTTATGTCCACCTGATGCATGGGAGTCAATTTCTCGATTTCTGTCTATCTTGAAGTCGTACGTTACCAATTGAGAGTAGGTAGTGATAGTCGGAAATGAATGAGGCAAATTGTTTGCCAAAATGGGCCATAGCACCAAAAGCATCAAGCATTAGCATTATATACGTGAACACTTACCTCTGCCAGTAGGAAGCCAAGTTCCGGCATTCGCGACGATCCGCTCTTGTTGGTGATGGTAATCCCTTCGTAGCCGGAGCTAGGGATATTCTTCAGGCGACGTCCTCTTCGGGGCACCTGTTCCGGATGCTTTTGCCGATAGTCAGCGATAATACTTTTGACGTCTTTGATGACGCCTTGCCGTCCGACCTGCAGTTGATTGACTTGCGATTGGGTAAGATGGTTCGATGGATGATGGTGACCATTCAGCAGGGCGGCCGTATGAGCTAGGATGTTATTGGACAATCCGGCAAGGATATTGGCGGCACTGGCAACGCTTGCCGTTGTGGAAGAGGTCGAAATCGAATTGGCACTGGTATTGGGGGCCCCAGCTGCTGTGAGCCCAGCCGAAATTGCCAAGTTGTTCAGGATCTGCTGATGGTTGGAGAGAATTGGCTTAGGGAGAATCTGCCGTTGGATTTGAGCGGCATTGGGCTTCTCCTTGGCAACTTCGGAGGATTTCATGTTCGCCCGAGATTGCAGAATCGTGTTAGTGGAAGTGATCAACGATGAGGAGGACGTTGATAATGGCACCATAGTGACGGAGCTGTTGATGTGATTGAACTGAGCAAACAGGCTGTTGTCTTTGCTGCCGGGTAGCTGCCGGCTGCTGGAGATCGAGTTGGTTGAAACGTTGGCATTCTTGCTAGTATTGAGAGTACTGCTGTGCAGCGGAGTCACGGAAGCGGGACGGATGTCTACTTCCGGTGGTGGCGTCGGTGGCCGAGGACCAACGGACGCGGATCGAACGTTCGTGAGGTTCGAGGAATCAAAGTGGGTGTATTCTGAGACTTCACCTAGCTTGGTCTCCATGACGTCCATGACATGCTTCTTCCGCGTGAGCCGGAGCAGGATCTCTTCTTTCACTTTCTTCAAATGGATCATATTGTTCCATTCGATTTCTTTGGCACGTATCATTTCGTTTAGGGTCTGAATTTCGACCATAAGGGCATCGGTGTGCTTCTGGATGTCACCCACCGAGCGGTTGGAAGTGGTTTCGATGTACTCTTTCAGCAATCGATCATGTGTTGGGTAGTTGGATTCCAACTCCCGTTTTAGCTTTTTAGAAGGAACTAATGGTTCATCGTCTTCTTCCCGATCATCGGGATCCACAGAACGACGCCGCTTTCGAGAAACAGCTTCCGTTTCCCTTGGCTTCTCCGATTGCTTCTCTTCTCGACTAGACTTGCTTGCACTAACTGGTGCTTCCTTTGTTGATTCCTGAATCCGCTCGGAATCGTCCTCTATTTCCTGCTTCACAACAACCGTCACCTTTTCCGGACTACCCTTCCGGCTATCGCTCGGGCTTTTGTCCAATTGAAGGGTCTCCAGTTTCCGCGTTGGTTTAATGCCAACCACGCTTGAGTCCTTCTCCGGAGAACTATCAATCATCTCGATGGCATCCGAGTCATCTGTCTGCCGATCGCTTTTGTTGGCATCGTACGAAGACGACAAGTCCACAGCACCTTCCTCCTCGTCTTCATCGTCTTCGTCTTCTTCATGTTCATCTTCGTCATCTTCATAGTCCTTCTCACTTTCATCAACATCCATCTGGAATGTTAGTTCATCATTGAAATCACTCTTGGAGCCATTCTGTTTCTTTGCGTCCGCGACAATGTCGTCGATACTGTCCATTATATCTTCCGCCAGCTCATCTTCGTCCAACTTTTCCAGCTTCCGGTCTTTCTTTTCAACCTTTTCCTCATCTTTTACCTTAGCCTTCTCATCCACTTCCACCCGGCGGGGTACTTCCTTGGAATTGTCTTTCACCGTCATGTTTTCTTTGTTTTCATCATCCTTTTTCAACTCACTCACGGCTTTCGCAGCATCACCGGATGCCACTAGTGCTTCTTCGCTGCTATCCTTCCGTTCCACCTCACCAGGAGTGATCGTTTGTTCTTCTTTGGATTTGGGATCCTTAATCGATACTTCCTCGGCAGCGGTAGTTGTTTTCGCCCCCACACTGCTGACGGTCGACTTGAGACTGACTATCTTGGTGGCATCGGAACAGACGAGCGCATCGCTGCCCTCTTCCATAACGTGCATACTGCGCTTGTTTAATCTGAAAGGAGAACAGAGAAAAAAAAGAGGTGATTAACTCTCTAAGCTGGAGGAGAAGGGGAGGCGATCGAAGGTTGTGGATTAGTGCGTGACCGTGACCAAAGTGAGTTCCAATCCAAATTTTCTGTCGATATGTAGCCTTCCGAATTCCAACGCGCCTAATAAAGAAGGAAACCACACATCGAAGTAATAACTTCCTCTGCCCATGATCTTCGGCGCAGAATCCGAATGTGCTCGTGGTAGGTCACCACACCGAGTAACGTATTGTTTCAGTAATTATTTAATAGGCATATATTTGCAAGCCGCAGTGGACCATCTCTTTCTCGCTTTCGATCCGGTCTCAGGTGCGCGGCATTGAGCGGAACCAATTCGAGAATAGGTACCCAAGTCCGACTCATGTTGCTTCAAGCTGTTCTAATCTCATTGTTCGTTAGGTGCGCGCGAGAGCGAAAAAATGATCCAACAAGGCCATCCACGGCCGGTGGTTATTTTAATAGGCCGCAGCCCCCCCATTAGTAGGAGGAAAATGCCAGGTGCCTTCGAAGGAATCACATTAACCTTTCTAGAGGTTGATAATCAAATTAAACTAAATCACCATAACCCGCACACCCACCATCTTGACGTGAAGATCGCAAATCCAATCACCACTGTGAGCAATTATTAGAACAAGAATAAGATGCAGATCTCGGAGTTCTGATCTGCCTGCCGCAGCAGCAGCCTCCAGAACTGGTACAGATCAAGAACGTTCTCACCATCATCGTTCCGTCGCTGCCGCAGCAGCAGCAGCAGCACCTTCTCTCTATGATCTTTTTAGAAAACTGTGTCAGAAGGCTAACTTGGTCGCGGAACGTTCAAGGTTGTAGCGCAGGCGACGTGCATATAGGCATATCTCATGGATGCTGGCAATAGTTGAACACAAGGCAGGGTGCCACATGGCTTTTTCGCCTAAAAGGTCACCCCGCGTGCGCTGCAGCTGCTGCCACTGCCCCTGCTGCCACTACTGATGATTGGTCGACAAAGTGCGAATTGTGTACCTACCCTCTACACACACATTTTATCTCGCTCGTCCGGGGGGGACTGGGAAGAAACACACAGGAGATGGGAGGTAGCGACAGCAGCAGCGTAGCATTTGATTTGAGCGGCCTGTGAGTTGGACTTTCAAGGATCGATGTAACATGTATTGCTGGTACCGCCTGGGTGAGTTGAGAAGATATGCGCCAAGATTGTGCATCCACAATGATGCCAAACCGTAGTTGACAGAGCAGCAACCTGTGCTGTGACTGTTAAAAGGATGGTTGCGGTGTGGTTTAGAAAATGGAATTTACAACTTTGCTCGAGTGGTTGAACGTTGATGTCCGTTCAACTTGACTGGTGCTGCACAGCTGCACATAGGAATGATAGGTACCTACTATGGTTTAGGCCTTCAAGGCATGGGGGTCCTTGTGACCATTCTAGTGTAGCATATTCTAATGTTGTAGAATTTTGCTATACCTATGTTAGATGTTAAGCGTGAAGATCAAAGGCGGTTCGTTTTTGATATTGCATGCAGGAAGCATCGATGATGGCTAGAAGGCCAACTCCCCCGTGTTTTTGTTCTATTAGCTTATGAGCTGTGTGGGTGGAGAATGCTGAGGAGCATTTTAAGCTTCTAGCATTAAGTTATGGACTTAGCCGTAAGACCGAAATAATGCCGAAATTCGGTATGAGTTATAATTATACAAATCCCAGAAAACAAAAAAAAAATCTGAGATTACATAGGGGAAATGTTAGCTTCGGCAATACCTTAACCTATTATCGTCAGGGGGTAAACAAAATCCTAGAGCAGTCAAATTTGGCCAATACATGCTATGAAACACAACGTATCCACATGCCAAAATTGAGCTCTCAAGGACGTTGTTTACTCCCTGACGATAATAGGTTGAGGTATTGCCGAAGCCAACATTTCCCCTACGTTTACTGTCTAGAACTCAGAAGTCACAAGAAAATTTATCAGACTGAATTTTCAAAATCTTGGATGCTTGACAATGTTTCTAAGCCCATGAACATTTGTTTTTTCAATGTCTCGATTTTTCGATTTTCGATTTTTTTTTTAAGTTGAGCAATTTTCAAGAACATTGGTTCATCTAGTAAGCCATCAGGATCCCCGTACTAGACGCAAACCTCCTCTCAGGTGACCATGGCAATGCAAGAAAAAATGTTTTCGTTGAAGGAAGTAGGGTAGAGCGCTACTTCGTCGTAATCGTCCATTTCCGTTCTATCGAGCAGAAAACATCAGCATAATCAATGATTTCACCGTGCACAAATTAGTAATACGTTTGTACCGATGCGTTAGGTCACAAGCTACAACACAAAGCCTATTTGAGCGTATTGTGTGAATTTTTCATTGTTCTCAAAACAAAAGAAGCGCTCCTAGCAAACACGATTTTTCTACCTTCATCCGTAAGACGAAGAAAATCCAATGGCGTTTCAATGCGTTTGGACGGAATTGAAACTCGTAGGACGAATTTGGAATCAAGAAGCATTGTTAGATTTTTAACAATATCTCAACAATGTGTAGTTCTTTATCAAATTCGACGGTACCTAATGAAAGGGGAATACATTTAGAAGTCATCTTTGATAGAAACATTTAACAATACATTTAAAACCCGTTCAAGAAAGAGGGGTAAAGCATGGGTTGTCCTTAGTTGGACGGAAATTAGATCAAAAACCCTATTCCAACAAAGGTTATTGCTATTAGATATTTTTGCAAACAGTGACAGACAGCAGACATGAAGCTCAAGTGGAGGTGCTGGGCAAAGGTGTTATATCGTAGACAAATGGTAAGTTACAAATTCGCTGTTGTTGTCGTACTGCAGTACCGTTAGTATATTTAAAATTAACCATCAGCCGCTGAAACTATATGAATTATCGCGTATTTCTGTTGTTCATTACATACCAAGTGAAAACTTAATCATATTTTGCCGTGGAGTGCTGTGGTTTTGAGATGCTCGATAACCCTAGAGGGATCGAAGCGCAGTTGATAACCAACAGTTCAATTGTTTAAACCATGAGTTTCGGAAAGAGTGTAAGCGTGATCTAGTTTGGAAGACACTGTTGGCTGCTTTCAGAGACGTCGTTTCATTTGAATAGCTTTTTGTTAAGTCGGTCGTATATTGTGGTAATGTAAGGTGGCTATGGAGCAACCGTTTTTGCTTAGCACTCCGAACACGATGCCTCCGGTAAGGTGTGTAACGGCAAATTGACAATGTTCGAAAAATGAGGAATGATTTTGCCATTTATCTAAAGATTTTAAATCTGATGATAGCGAATAAATCTTTAAAGTATGTAGTTTAAAATGGACGATTAGATATATATAGACGACGATATAGATTTGAAAAACGTTGATAAATGGTTGAACTGTGATTTTTCAAACATTGCAAGCTTTCCGTTACACGTTTTACCGGAGGCATCGGGTTCGGCGTGTTAATAAGTTGAAGATCATGGATTTAATTAGATCTGTTGTTTAAATAATTTAACTCTATTTTCAGCTCTTTGAATATATTCAGTGGCGTTTCCTTAACCTCAATCTACTTTTGGAAAACCCTTCGATATTTAAAGCCTTATGAACTTCAGGGGCAATTTCTACCTACACGATGATGGTGTTGGTTTGTGTGGGCGGCCTTCGATTTGTGAGGAATGAGCTTTCGAACGGTTTGTTTACAAATGCTGATGGGCCCTTTTCTATTGTTGATCCAGAATTGTCAACGATTAAGGATCTTATTTAGATCTGAGGACTTCCCTGAAGTTTGAAGGACTTAACTGAATATATGAGGACCCTAAATTTGTATGAGCTTCTCTGAAGTTCATAAGGCTTTAAATATCGAAGGGTTTTTCCAAAAGTTTGTGGGTCTTTCCTTAATTTCTTGGAAATTCCCTGAAGTTTGGAGAGCTCCCATGAATTTCGTAGGACTACCTGTAGTTCAATCGACTTCTCGGAAGTTCTAGAAACTTTTTTGAGCTTGGAGAACTATGTTAAGTTCAGAGGACTTCCCAAGAGAATTGAAGACTTCTCTGAAGCTCGAAAAAAATCCATAAGTGTCATAGGATTATCCTTAAGTTTTAAGCAATGCCTAATGTCGTAGAAGTTACATTGAATCTATAGAAAATTCTGTAAAATTCGTAGTTATTCCCCAAAGATTAAAGGACTTCCCTGAAATTCGTAAGACTTCTCTGAAATTTGTAGAACTTCTCTGAAGGTTCTTAGAGATTTCCTGACCGTCGTAGGTCATCACAGTAGTTCACAGGATTTTCCTGAAACTTGTAAGACTTTCCCAAATTTTGTAGAACTTACATGAAGTTCGAAGGCCTTATCTGAAGTTTTTAGAAATAGAACTTTTTTATTGAACGTGTTGAACAGGTACTTCAAAGTAGTTACGCGTCGCCACTACTTAAGTCTGCTATCAATTAAGCACAAATCATAAAGGGCGAACACGAAATTATTGCGACACCGAAAATGTCATGCCAATTTTCTTATAATGTTTAGAATCAAACCAAAAATTTTAGGGTAGTTTTATACATATTCATGTTCTTTGGAACAAAATGAACAGAATTGGCCTCATACCACTCCAGGACACTTTTAGAATAGTGGCATGTTCGCCCTTTACAAGCAATTGATTCGAGAAAAAAAATGAAATTAAAAATAAATACAAAATATATTTACTAAATTCTTAGAGTAAATTTTGTTCATCAATGTTTAGTTGTGTGAAAGATTTAGCTTGAACAAAATGGTTAGTTTTGACCTGATTATAAAAAGAAACTATGACATACATAAAATTTAAAGCCTATTTAAATTATACAAACAAGATTATTTTCCTGGTGGACTTATGAAATTCCTGTTTTTTCCTGGTGAAAATAAATTCCCGACTTTTTCCCGGTTTTCCTGGTTCACTTGCCACCCTGTAATTCATTTAAATTATTATTAATATTAACTTTTTCAGCTAAGAGATGAACTAGCCTACGGCTATAATCTCTTTAATCAAGATTTAAAAGACTTTTCAACCTTCTGTTGACCCGGTTGTTGGTTGTTTGAAAATGTTTTTTTTTTCAGTTCTTCGATTATGGAACACTTTTAGATTAGCATTATAATGATTTTTTTTTCAGCTTCAGGAACATCTTTAGATTTATATTGTAATGATTCTAGCTTTCCAGCTTTCGCCCTGGTTGAATCTATTGATTTGATTTGTTTAAATAGTTTTCAGCTTTTTGACGATGGATATTTGGATTTAACAATTTTTTTCCAGCTTTCGTTGAGGCAAATACAGAAATTTAGCTTAACAGGAACAAATTCTCTCAATGCACCGTATCGTCTACCAAAACGAACCCAACCCTTATATCCAACATCCCAGTGATTTCGCGTGGAAGAGTAGAGGATTTGTTGGCTTCGTACAACACGAATTTTCACCTCAACATATTCCTACCCATTCCTTAAAAGTATGGGTTTACCAGTTTCTACACATTGAGGATGAATGCTGGTCCCAAGCCTCATCTGTTGGTTCTCTGTGTGATTACAGCTGATCTGATAGTAACGGAGTAGCGGACGCGGGCGGTCAATCATGCTCATACTCATAGTTCATGCAGCTTCTACCAAAGCCCTGACAGGTTCGTGTCTACAATTATAATTTCACGTAAGGAGGAAAGAGATACCTGAGATGGGTCGAAGAAAGTCTACGAAGAGGCCTGTTGTTGTTGGTGCAGCTCCACTTGGTTATTTGGGTGGGATCATTCCTTTTTATTTATGTATACAGTAACTTCTGCATATCGTTAGGACATCAATTCAGCTTATCGTTTACCAAAACGAACCCTACTGCAAACCCAACCCTCTTACCCAACAACCCAGTCATTCCTCGTGGAAGTGCAGAGGATTTCACGTGTCACGTCAACACATTCCTACCCATTCCTTTCTTGACCTGCGTTCGGGCGCGGCTGGCGCTGGTATTGCCCAGTTTGAGATCACTAGTTTTTACACATTGAGGATGATTGCTAGTCCCAAGCATCGTCTATTGGTTCTCTGTGTAATTACAGCTGATCTGGCAATAACAGAGTAGCAACCGTGGGCGGTCATTCATGCTCATGCTCATGCTAAGCCATGGGGGCCTCCCTTAGCTCAGTCGGTAAAGGCGCAGCTACAAAGCAAGACCATGCTGGAGGTGGCTGGGTTCAATTCCCGGTCCAGTCTAGGAATTTTTCGGGTTGGAAAATTTCTCGACTCCCTGGGCATAGAGTATGATTGTACTTGCCACACAATTATACTAATGCAAAAATGGTAGCAGGCATCGAAAGCTCTCAATTAATAACTGTGAAAGTGCATCTAGAACACTAAGTTGAGAGCACGCAATAAGCTAATATGCCATAAGCAATAAGCTTGAAATGCGAAGAAGAAGAAGTCATGCTAAGCCATCAGGATCCCCGTAACATGGGTAGATCATCTTTTCGTGGTACGTTACGGGATGTAAGATCTACTACCGATTCCTAGTCCTAACTACTTCAAACTAGGGGAACAGGATTTTTCAGTAATCAAAGGAACACATCTTAGTCCTTGTTACTTTTTATGCCCTGTTGATAGTGAAAAGATTCGGCTTTGTCCACTGAGGATGATCTTGAAACAAGGAAAAAATGAGTTAGTTAGTCTTCATCTATGTGATTCCTAATCCTCTATTCGTTGTTCCATAATTTGTAATGGTTAAGACTAGGGTTCTGATGCATGGTCATCAGTGTTGGGAAAATATCAAAAAAACCTAATCTCACCAACGCCCAAGATCACGCTTGATTTTCGTAGACAAGCAAACAACTGCGGTTGATTTTGTAAGCTGTGATATCGCAGCTCGGAATATCAAGCTAACAAACCTCACCAACTGCAAATCTCACCAAGCTGTGGTGAGATTGAGTTTAATGATTTTTGCTTTACACCCGAATGCAACCGAAACTTCCATAACGGCTTGCAGCAGTCCCTTCGCGTCTGCCATCGGTGAAGATTAAAAAGAGATAGCAAACTATGATTTCTCTTTCTAAGAAAACGATGTGCAATGGAATCATTTTTGTGTCGAGACAACTCTCAGCTGGATTTTTGCACGTTGTGAATAGTCTCGCAATATCAAAGGAGCTTGTAAAATCAATATCAAGCATGATATTTTGTTCCACGCGTGATATTGCGAGCGCATGAGACCGGAAAAAATATCAATTGATTTCTGATTTTGCCATCACTGATGGTAATTATCAGTGTCATTCCTTAATGTTGTTGCTAAGGAATCCAATTTTGACTGATAAAGGGGCGCGGTGCCTTTGGAGGGTGTTTCAACAAATAGCGAGACCTTTCAATTAGAATCGATTCCTTGCGATGAAGGCAAGAATGACAACTGTATCAAAACCGAATACTTCATCATTTATCAATAGTGATGGAGTAATACGACATGCACTAAACTAAGTACACGGGATATACTACAACAGATCAAATTACTGGTCGCAGTGGTGTTATGTCCCAAACAGAGGAAAAAAAAGCCATCAGGAAGAATTCAGAGGACAAGTCCAGGGGACTTCAGGGCAGATCCGATGGATTTCCTTGATATTCCCTGATTTTCCAGTAATAATAATAATAAAAAAACAAGTATAGTGCCTACCCGTTTTTGGTAACACGACCTTATCAGTTATTACTTTCCTCAGATATGTAGGGTAAACGCTCCTATAGTTGCGGTACGTTAGAAGCGTTAGGTTCCTATAGTTGTGTATCGAGTCTCCATGCACAACTATAGGAACCTAACGCTTCTAACGTACCGCAACTATAGGAGCGTTTCCCCTACTAGTACTTTCTGATTTTTTTTTAATGGAATGCCATATGGACCTCTTACCTATGATCCAGTTTTCTTTTTTTTTAACTTTATTATAGAGATTTAAGCCGAAGGCTAGTTCATCTCTTAAGTGGACCAGTACAATCTCAAATCAAATAAAGCGTTCGATACATTTTATAGAATGCAAAAAAGATAGAGATCGCGTATAGCCAAAAACGGAAATTCACCGCATTTTTCTAAATTCACAAATTTTAGACATGGTTAGGGCCAGGTAGTCATTTCAATCAGTTTCTCCTGTTTTTATGAAAACTTCAGCAAGCGAACTTACTGCTCCATTGCTTTGGATTTTTAATATGAAACTGGAATCCGGAAATTTCCCTAAAATATGCAAAAAACTCGTTTTTAGTGCCTATCTTTAAATCGGGTAGAAAATCTGATTAGCTCATGTATCCCGAAACTTTTTAAGGTGCTTGTAAATGAAAAACTATTTCTTCAAATTAAAAACATACACCTACCAATGCTATCGACGCCTGGACCCTACCTATCGACCCATCAACTCATAATCCGGGGTGCAACGATCTTTACTTCACATCCGAAGGAAGGCGTGATCAGAGATTTTTTAATTTCATTAAATCCCGGCGGTGCCGACTGGGATTGAACCCAGGCCCTTTTTAGTAAGAGGCAGTCACGCTTACCACTACACCACCATCGCCGTTAGAAAAACATTAATTTTCTCTATAACATTGTCTCCGACGTCATTTCGATCAGAAGTGCCGGTTCTGTGCAACAATTTTTTGGAAAATTTCAAAGACGTAATTTTGAAAATTTGGCAAGATCCAAAATGGCCGAATTTTAGCAAAAATGTGAATCATTACCTTTAACAAACAATTAGGGGAAATGACGGCTTCGGCATGACAGACTATTTTCGGCAACACAAATTGAAACACTATTTTCACTGGATTTTCTTACGAAAACACTTCGCTGAATGCATGCAAACGATTCTTTATGCTTTCAGCTTCAATTTGACTAAATTTTTACCACTGAGAAAAAGCAATCTAGCAAGGTTTTCTTGAAATGCAACACACGCACTACAAATTGTAGCTGATTTCGAGTTGCCGATAATAGAACAGCAGATTTACATGCAGTTCAAATGGAACGGTTGCCGAAGAAAAACTGGTTGACGACAATACTCGCTCTCATTAGAGAAGATTGGAGCTTTGTAAAAGCGTTTCAAAACAGTTTTTGACAATTCTTTCGACTGAAATTGTTAGAGCAGCTGGCAGCAAAAGATTGTAAACAAACCAATACTGCATATGTGTGCGTTCTTTAGAGAAAAAGGCTATAGAAAGAAGGTCGCTGCTTAGGTTGCCGAGAATACGTAAATTCCCCTCGTTAAAAAGTTCAAAGTTTTATGCAAATCGGAAAAAGTCGATTTTTCCCGAATCCTCATTTGGTGTGGAACTACTCTATGTCTATATTTCTATACATTATTCAAAATTAATCACGTTAAACAAGTTGCGACAACACATTTGAGAATCACAAAGGGACGGTTCATAAGCTATGTAGACAGATTAGGGGGGTGGCGGGGGTCAGCGATAGTATGCGTTCCCTACAAATTATTGACAAAATCGCTCAAAACCCGTCTCCGTAATTTATGGACAGCCCAAAGTTCTTCCTGCACTCCACCATGAATGACTTCAGAAGCTGCCTGCTAACCAATCAACCAAATACGCTATTAAGCGAGCAGCCAGAATCGGCAGCCGTCCCAGGTAATCACGTTCCACGGTGCAGCTGTCAAGGCAGCAGCAGCGAGTCAATTCAACGATCAGCCAGACGCCCCGCGTGTCAAGGCCATGTACTTGCTTAAAGTTAAACTAACCTATATTCCACACCAAAAGCCGCCGTCGACAACGACGACGACGAAGCCGGTATACGATGTGGTGGTGCTGTTGCTAGTACCGCTGTGTTGTGGTAAGGTTTGCAAAGTGATTCGCACCACCGCGTCGCGGCCGTCAGCGTCTGTTTGCATACTTGCAAAGAACCGCACATATCGCACACCCTTTGTGTCACCTCAACCTCGTATGTTTCGTTCGTTAGGGTTGAGCTGTGCTCAAGGATACGCAGGTGGGTTATTGTGGGTTCCTAATTTCGAGTCACCAGTTTGCGTGCCGGTTAGATGATTTGACCACACCCTCGAACTTCGATTAGTGGGGGGGTTATGGTCAACCCAACTATGAAGCGAGAACCACCCTAAGCGTCCGTCTATCGTTTCCCTGAGTTGTCATTGCCGACTGTTGAATGCATTTAATAATTTTTTCGAAGGACATTCAAATTAGACTTGGAAGAGACTGCTCGGTGGATCCAAGCGAAAGAGAGAGAGATAATGCAAAATCCTTCAAGGTTTAGCACACATTGGATGATTTCCATTGAGTGAGAGCGAGAGTATGAGTTTTATGGTCGCTGTCTGGTGCACTTTTAAAAACAGAATTTGTGAATGGAGAAAAATGCTCGGCAGTGGCATGACGTATGGTAGTGTTTTGGTTTATGCATTTGCCTCTTCCCCCGCATGGCGCAGAAGGTCTACCTTTAATGACAGAGATTTGCTACTTAGTGATGGTAGCGTGTCGAATCGGTGCTTAGATACATACATGTGTATTAAATGCTAGACGACGACGACGACGACGGAACCGAATGGCACTGAAAGCGAAGGCGTACAAGTACCACGGTGAGACGACGGCCGGTGGAAGCAAACATGGAAGGTAGCGGTAGAAACTTCTTGGCCTTTATTGATCGTCAATGACACGCTTAGTGTGTACGTAGGACAAGCGTACGTGTACGTGAATATGGACGGTTCAGCGACTGTAAATAGTTGTTGTCGTCGCCGGCCGGACTAGAAGTAACAAGAGATGCGCCAAGCGATGACCTAGATTTGCTACGTCCGCTGCCGGTGATGAACTTTTTTCCACTCTTCCTTTCAAACGATTCACACAGCACCGGATGGCCATGAGGGGGTTCCAAGGATGCGCTGATTGACACCGCACACCGCCGCCGATATGATCGGTAATGGGCGAGATTTACATGTTGGAACGATCGTGTTTGCAAACGATTAGATTGGCAGAATGCGAATTGAGGACATGGAACGGAAATTCGACGCAGGTTGACCATGGCAAATCATAAACCTAATCAAAGGATCTCATTCAGCAGTCGCTGAATGAAGTTGATTGAAGTTTATTGAAAACGGATCCATCGTATGGGTTGGCGAGTCACACAGAAGGTCAGGAATCGAATCATTTGATCATACAGCGAAGCCAAGCTATGATAACCCAATATTACGATGTTAGGAGTGGTTAGATCAAAATGCACATAGCACGAGGCACAAGGTTACCCATATATGAGGTTGCATAACGTCCCTCGTTGAAGCCAGAATACCCACCAGACAACACAGAACACGTAAATAGCTCTCGAGACATCTCATTACGGACCCCATTGCATTGGTAATTGCCGAGATTCCAGGAAAAATTAGAGGCACGTTCTGCTGCACAACTACCCCTCGCTGCATGCAGCTTCCATTGCACACAAGACTGCAAGCACTCGTCACTCTTCGTTCAGTAGTTTATGCAAATGTGTGTTTTTTTTTCCCTATTCTTGACATGACAACGCCGTACAGAGAACGCTTCAGAATCTTTGCCTCAAAACAGCAAAACCAAAGCTTCAGATGCCTATATTCTCCCCCTCTAGCCCTAGGGACGCATACAGACAAAAGTGTGCACCTGATGCACTTGACTTCCCCTTATCTAGAGTTGCAACACGAACTACGGAAGTTACCACAGGTTCCAGTGCAGCTTACGTAAGTTTTCCAGAAAAAAAACAGAAACAAATACGGCATCGGTCTTTTTTCCCACAAGTTAAGTTTGAGTTGGTGCCAGCTACATACCACATCAACTGCACGCGCCCGAACAAGATGCACCTCGCGACACGCTAATGCATTGGCAACCAACTAACGCCATTCAAAGAGATCACATACACACACACACTCACCAGCAGATACAGCTCTCGAAGATAATCATCGTCATTAGAAATGAGATGGCTTGAAGGAAGAAACCCCACGGATGGAGGCTTCTGTGCGGGCGAGCAAGCGAGCAAGTGGCCTACCGATATTGGCGGTTTGAGGTTGAGCACCACGCTCGGTGGCGGCGTCGATCAAGGGCCCAGGAAGGGAATGTTCAACACGAGGTTCAGCAGGGTAAAACCTCACGCGGCTTTAGGGGGATAAAATATTACCGATTTCAAGGTTAAGCCAAGTTGTTCGGTTGGTTGTGCATCGTTTTGCAAACAAACCACACACACACACACGGACACACAGTTCATTGAAATGGGTGCTGCAGTTGCAGCAGTCAGTGGTGGGTAACACTATACGGCAGGGTCGTCAACGTGCCACATTTTATCCTCTATTATCCCAACAACGATTACTCAGCCAATAATGACAGACTGATGATACAAGGAATTTGAAGACAGACGTAGAAACGGGGAGGATTTTGAAGAAATTGAAGTTAATGGTAGAAAACCAAGTTTTGGGACCTCAGATAACCAAATCAACAAAGACAAGCTATTTATGATAACCCAATAGAGTTAGAATTTTTTTTTTTAATGCTCAAAAAACTCAAACTAGTAACCTCTAAACAACATTTCCCAGAGTTGCCGTCTTACAAAAGTTTGTGTTTAACACTTTAAGCTATCATTTGGAAAATGAGCCCCCAAGTTTCATGACCAGGGCTATTAAAAGATTTTCAAATTTTGATACGCGAAATCCGCGATTTCTCAAAAGAAATCTGCGACTGATAAAAATCAGCTTTCATTGCTTAAAAATACCATTTGTGTAACCACTACATGGCATTTGAAGATCATTGCTTATAGCATATTAGCTTTTTGCCTGTTCTCAACTTAGTATTCTTTGAAGCACTTCAACATTTTAATTGAAAGCTTTCTTCGTATGTCCAAATTTAATTTGAGGTTTATATGCATCAAATACTGAAAATATTTCTAAAGACTCTGAGGAGTGTTCCAAGGGTACTGCTTTGAAGAAAATTATAAAAAGAGTTTTAAAGAAATTGTGAGGGGCATATCAAAGAATTAATGGGAATTCTGAGCTGAACAAGAAAGTCCAATGGTCATTTGGCGGAGATTTCATAGAGAATACTAAGTGCATGCACGTGATTTTTGCATGAGTATTATTTGAAGAATTGCTAGAATTATTCATAGTATGAAGAGCATTCAGCATGAGCTTGAATTCAGAAAGTGCAGAATATTTTCAAGAGTGTTGTGGAGGAAATTATAAGAGAATTCAATTTTTCCGAGATCCGAGATTCTGGGGCACAGATTTTTTAAGATTTCATGCTCGGAAAATTATTTGATCATGGATTTAGAAAAATCTTCAATGGTCAGGGTGTTTTATTGAAAATTGAATATTCCGGACATGATGGGGAGATTATCGAGAAGATTAGGGAACGTAAGTTCCAAATCAAGCAAACATAGGGGAATTTACGTATTCTCGTCAATCTAAGCAGCGTCCGAACTTCTATTAGCGATTTCTCAGCGTCACACACATACATGACAGGTTTGTTTGTTGACATTTATCTGCTGCTTGCTGTTCTACCAATTCCAATCGACAGAATTGATCAAAACGGGTTGAACATGTTTTTACAACGCTCCAAACTTCTCAGGTGAGAGTGACTATTGTCGGCAGTCTCTTTTTCTTCGGCACCCTTTCCATTTGAACTGCGTGTTAACCAGCTGTTCTATTATCGGCAACTCGAAATCAGCCGTATTTTGTAGTGTGTATATTTCATTTAAAGAAAAATATGGCAGAACAGGATTGCACAGTCGTAAAAATGTAATCAGATTGAAGCTGAAAAGGTAAGGAATCGGCTTAATACATTCAGCGAAGAGTTTTGATGGGAAAATACAGTGAAATTAACGTTTCAATTTCGGTTGCCAAAAACAGTCAATGGGTGCCGAAGCCATAATTTACCCTATTTGAAATACCAAAATTTGAAATTTGAATCTTAGCACTATGAAAAGACTTGGACTAGAAGTTCAAAAGTTTTAGAATTTTGAGAAATTAGTACTGCTATTATTTTGAACAATTTTACCTGATAGAGACGAACCAGCCAACGGCTGAAAGTCTCAATAATAAAGAAATCAATCAATAATCAATGGTGTCTCACTTTCCAGCAGGTGCTTCCGAAAATTTAATATTTTGTAATCGTAAAATTGAACATATTTTTAGTTCTTTGGCGAACGTTTCAGCTCAATTGATCATAAGTTAACAAAGTTACATCATGTCAAAGTTGACCATTTTGTATGAAAATTGGCATGCACTGCTGTTTTATCGAACACAGCTGTAAATCCGTACACCTCATACAAAAGTAGGTGTTTTGCATGATTTGTATGGATTTTGATTCATTTCTTAGGTGCGTCGGACCCGCCCGGTACTGATGGAACGCCATAATTTTTTTAAATTTTCATGTGTGAACTAGCAATGGGCGATCTTGGATTGAAACACAAAAGATCGATTCTTTTGGTTCGATTAATCGATTTTTTTTGAATCGATCTCAAACACGACAAAACTCAATTGGTTCGATTATTTTCATTCGATTTTTGTTTCGATAAAAAAAAAATCAGTGCATTTGCATTTGATTTTTTTTTTCTTCACTTGCACATCATGAACATGGATTCTGCAAACAACCAATGTGACAATTCAGTAGAAACATTCACTTCTTATGACATATTTCAGGTTCATCAGTCCTCTGGTATGTCAGAACTGAATCGCCATGGGGACATATCGGCAGAATTACAAAATTTCTTGCATCAGCCTGTTTTCCCACGTTCAGTCGATCCTTTTCAAGCATGGGAGAAAACCCGTAGTGAATATCCCCATGTATATCCCAGTTCTCGAGACAGTTTATCAAGAATGATAACAAGTGTTCCGTCAGAGAGGCAATTCTCTAAAACTGGTGAAACCAAACAGAATCGATATCGGCTCAATGCAAAACGCATGGCTTAATTAGTTTGCCTGGGATCCCTCTCGGATGAGTTTTGGGAAATCTGAATTAAGTACTTTCCGTACTTACCTGCTTTTACACTCCGACCATATAATCGTTTTGTTTCATATGTTAATCTTTCGTTTTTTAAATCGTTCATTTAATACCAATAAATCTAATATTATACCCTGTTAAATTACTCTCCTTATCAAGTATCCTGAGCAAAAACTTCCACATGTCAAATGAAATCAAAATAGTAATTTACTATATTCTCATTGTGTACAGGGGTTACTCAAAATAACTAGGATAGGCAAATTTTTGGTAAAATTTTGAGTGTTGAAACTTTGTCAAATATGATCCGATTTTAAATCTTCAAAGAGCATTTGACTGGAAAACTAATATTGTTTTACGGTAGCCACGAAAATAATCCTGGTCACCGGATACCGGAGATATTCCGGAGGGCTTCCGCCCAAAACTTGGTCATAATCTTTCCTTTCATGGCAATGATTGGTCCAACTGAGTGCCATGATATGGCACCCCATACCATAGCTGAGCCTCCTCCATGCTTTACAATCGCTAGCGAGCACAAAAATGCTGACGAACATCTCCAGAGCTGACGTCGACAGTCATTTTGTTCATTAAAGAGTTGTTGTTGTGCTCTTGCTACACCTTACATTAATACAAGAGAGAGACTTTTATTGGTCTACAACCAGAGTTTAAAGAGCTAACCTCCCCATCCATTGCTAGTAGTCAATGGTCCATTTCAAGACTTCAGATAGTTTGAGCTATCGAACGGCATTGTGAAGTGAAAATTTCCTTTTACATGTTATCCTGGGGCATCTGCTGGTTCCAAAATGAGCTCTCCAATGGCATTGTTTTGAACAAAAATGTGTTTGCAGTCTACTACAGGTTCCCCCCGGGGGATTCCAGAGACTCCGGAAAGGCCAATATGGTCAATGTTTCACTTTAAGTATACATATAGAAAGAATATACATGAAAATCCATGAAGAAAGAGCTGTCGTACGGCATGTTTTTGAGTAAAAACGCAATTGTCCCCTGCTACAGGTTCCCCCGGGGTATCCAGTGGTTCCAAGCGCGGCCAATGCGGTCAATGATTCACTTTAAGGGGGTATTCCCGATCTTTTTTTTCAAAAAATCAAATTTTTTTTTTCACGTTTTTTTGTACTTTAGACTATATACTTTCATCCCCCCAAGCCGTTTTCCGATCAGCGAATTCGGTGTCCAGGCATAGCTGACTAATGGTAAGAACCCCCAAATGGTTTTAACTAAAGTCAAAACTTTAAACGCGTTTTTCTCGAAACCACATTTTTTTTATCGGGCGAAGATTTTTCTCAGAAACTATAAGAGATATTGACTTGAATCTTTGCGCATTTTGTTCCTTATTAAATTCTTTGGAGCTTCTCCCACTTTCAGCCAAAAATATTAACATTTAACATTGTTTGAAGCACCTTAAAGTTGCAAAAAAGCGGGCTAAAAATCGCCTGTTTTTTCATATGGCCGCCATTTTGTTAATTTGCAAGATTTTTTGCTGCCAACGGGAGAAGCTCCAGAGAATCTTATGCAGATTATTATTTCATCACGAAATCTGTTTCAGATGAAGCCGTTCCAGAGAAAAGTCTTCGCCCGTCCAGGCGTTTGCGGCGAACAGGGGTCTGTTTGTCGCCATTTTGTGACGTCAATAATGTCTTTTTTTATGTCGAAAAAAAATTATTTGTAAACTTTAATGTTCAATAAACAAGAATCCCAAAGAGTTAGGTGCATTACTATTCATTTTCCTTGAAAAAAAATTAATTGAAAAACAGGCCGAAAAAAGGCAAAAGATTGGGAATACCCCCTTAAGTCTATGGAAAGCATATTGATGAAAATCCATAAAGAAAATGCTGTCGCATGGCATGTTTTTGAGTAAAAATGCAAATGACCCCTGCTACAAGTTCCCTCAGGGGTATCCCGTGATTCCGAGAGCTGCCAATGTGGTCACTGATCCATTTGAAGTTGAATGAATGCCTATCCATGAAAAACCATGAAGAATGAGCTGTCGCACTTCATGTTTTGTTGTAACAATCCAATTTTCCCCTGCTACAGGTTCCCCCGGGGGATACCGGAGGTCCAGAGAGCGGCCAATGTGGTCACTAATCCATTTAAAGTCTATCAAAAGCCTATTCACGAGAAAGCTTGCAGAAAGAGCTGTCGCACGGCATGTATTGGTGTAAAAACGCAATTGACCCCTGCTACAGGATCCTTAGGGGGTATCCCGTGATTCCAAGAGTGGCCAATGTGGTCAATGATTCATTTGAAGTTTATGAAAAGCCTATTCATGAAAAACCACGAAGAATGAGCTCTCGCACGGCATGTTTTGGTGTAAAAACACAATTGTCCCCTGCACCAAGTTGCCCCGGGGACATACCGGAAGTTCCAAGAGTGGTCAATGTGGTCAATGATGCATTTAAAGTTTATGTAAAGTCTATTGACGAGAAACCATGAAGAAAGAGTTGTCGCACGGCATGTTTCGAGTGATTAAATGATCTGCCCGCATTCAGAACCCTCCACCAGAATCGATTACAGGGAAATGGCCATATCATGGCCGAGTATAGGCCGATTTTAGTTCTTGGCATATGATTCGCTTTAGAAATGGTTCTTATTTCTTTGTATTTACTAAAAATATATATTTTTAACTAGCATCATATATAAAATCTCATCAACAATTTAGCAAGATACACAAGACCTCCGGAAACCCGGAGTATCTGCGGTATCCGGTGACCAGGATTATTTTCGTGGCAACAGCGTAAAACAATATTAGTTTTCCAGTCAAATGCTCTTGGGAAATTTAAAATCGGATCATATTTGACAAAGTTACAACACTCCAAAGTTGACCAAAAATTTGCCTATCGTAGTTATTTCGAGTAACCCCTGTATTTATGTTACACTCACAACTCCCTAGTACCACGCTTGTCACAAATCAATTGTAGAAACTTATATACGACTTATTTCAGTCATAAACAAGTTGCTGTAACTTATTGTGATTAAAGTGTGCTACTCGGGCTTTTACTGCGTACGTACAACAGAATTTATTTCTAAATGATCATCACACTAAATGACTTTTATAAGTAAAATGTCATAACAAGATAGCTTATGTAACGTAATATTAAATTTAGACTGAACTTGGCGTTAACCTGTACCTATGATCCATTATATTTGAAAAAAATTTGTGCCTAACGGCGCCGGTGGTGTAGTGGTAAGCGTGATTACCTCTCACCCCAGCAGGCCTGGGTTCAATCCCAGTCGGCGCCGCCGGGATGTTCTGAGGCATAACATCTCTGATCACGCCTTCCTTCGGATGGGAAGTAAAGCCGTTGGTCCCCGGTTCATGAGTTGATGGGTCGATAGGTAGGGTCCAGGTGTGGAAGCTGCCTTCCTGGCACGTCGGTAGCATTGGTGCTCAGCACGGAAAACAAGATCGACGGAAAAAACAAACCGAAGGAAAAAAAAAAAAAAAAAAAAAAAAAATTTGTGTCATTTTGAAAAATGAATTGATTCAAAATGATTGATTAAATCGGTGAATCGATTATTTTTCAAAAAACGTATAGATTCACTAAGATCGATTCTTGCTTCAAGATCGCCCAATGCTAGTGTGGACAGGGCCGTCTTAACCACCCTTGGGGCATCTTGTTTATTTTTTATTGCAGGGCCCCCATGATTTGGTAACAATTAAAAAAAACTAGCACGCCAGAAATAAAAATAGGCACTTGCGACAATCATTTTTCGATTAAATTTATTGTTCTAACCTGCTTTTATTTCAACACACATTCAAACTGAATAGACTAAATCTGTTTACGACTCTTCATTCTTGCAAATCTTGTAATAGAAGTGTTGATATCAAATTTCATCAATATTCACGATCAGTCACCAATTAAGTCTGGTTTATAGCATCCCTCAAATCTCAATTTACGTTTCACTCATTTTAATCTATATTGAGCCGTTAGTGGTCATCATTGCAACCAATGTTTTGAGGAATATTTCCACATTTGGGAAAACCAATTTCCCAAATAGCAATTTTGATTTCATCAGAACCTTGTTGCCCATGATTGGGCATTATAGAATTGTTTAAAACCTTCATAAAACTTGCATTAATACTTGGGTTTAGTCTATATGCCAGTAATGAGTTACAGCACAACGCATATTCTGATGGTTTCCAGTTTTGGCTAAAAACAAACGAAATTACTTTCTAGTCGTAGTGCATTGAAAAAAAAACACACACACCATAGGTCTTTCATGTCTTGGACAGCCTTTCTCAATCTTACAGGGTGTCTATTCAAATCATTTTTTTTCAATTCCCGAATTTTTCCCGGTTATTTAAAAAAAACCAAACCCAAACATCACCTTCGTCTTAAATAAAAAAGCCGTTCAAAAATAACCCTATGAGATAATCATATAATTTTTTCGGCAGAAATGCTCTACAATACGTACACTTTGTAGCAAAAAATATGAGATGAGATTTACATTAACAAGTTGATGATCTAGATCTTCAAAATCTCATGAATGCGTATAAAATCAAATAGTGTCACTGGAAAAAAATGAGCCTAAATGTTGTTTTGGTATGCTGGGAAAAGCATACATCAATACAAAAGACCTGAGCAGGAAAAACGAAGCATTAAACGTTCTTCAAATCTTTCTGGAGTTTAGATCCTGAAGTTCTATAAGCCAAACAACATTTTGTTGGATACAAAGATGTTAGCAAAATATTTATCATTCTCTAAATTGTGGTGGAGATATTTTACAGGTTAATCGAAGTCTTGATCGATGTCCACACAGAATTTTTGAGCATTTTGATTTTTACGGAGACTTATAACATCATTTCAAATTATTAATTGTGTTTAAAAATAACATTGTTGGATTATCAGATCTTAAAGTTCTGCTGACTCAACAAGGTATACGATGATTCGACTTAATGATAGATTTGTAAACCTTCGTGAAACCCCATAATATCATAAGGTTTTAACAATTTAGATCATTTGTTTGCTATCTGGGTGAGATTTTAACTCATGACTTTGGCGTGAGAGGTATGGATTCAGATTTTTATGTTTTAAATACTAACCACGTACGATGTCCTAATCTTGGTACTTGGTTAGCACAAAGTGCAGAAATAAATTTTTGATGATTTTTTTTAAATTCGTTGATTGTGTCCGGTGTCATTTGTATGCCAAGCATGATCGGGCATGCAAGGAATTTGAGATGGTATGAATCTGAATCTCTATCTTCAAGTAGCTTCGTAACAAGATATGTCTCGCTTTATACTAGAACTAATTCACTCGAAAAACTGTAGCAAAAGAATTCAAACAAATTTCTTCCAATGACACCAAATAAATTCTAAACATTTACTCTGTAAGCTATCGTGGTATGAACAGCGACAAAATTTCCATTTTTTCCGAGCGCGAACGGATTGCGAGTGAGAGAAAAAAAATAGAGTTTTTGTAATCTTGTGATTTTTTTAAACTTAGTGACATAATATGTCACAAGAGAATATAATGGTGAATGTGATATGAAGTTGATTGATTCCATGTAACATTACAAGTTTAAAGGTTTAAACGATTCTTCAAGACCAACTTATGGCCTACAAGACTATATTAAAACCAAAATTGTTACTTGGGGTGAGTATATAGGATCTTTCCCGGTGCAATTTGGGTTTTCCCGCATTTTTCCCGGTAAATCCAAATTCCCGGTTTTTCCCGGATTTCCCGGTTGGATGGATACCCTGATCTTATGGAATGCACAAATTTACCCAAGAAACCCTTTTACTAGGACGATCTATTAGCTTTAGTGTTCGGTACAAATACAAAATTAATCAACGATTAATTTCTTGAAACATATTATTGAGAAGGATATCATTGATGTCTCTTAACCGGGTGTTACGATGTAAACAAATTCTGCTTATTTCTTGCACTTGTTCAGTTAAATTAACAAACCAGAGAAACATTAGCTTTAAGTACCGAAGAATTAGTACAATTTTGTCATCAGTACGGGAAGTTGACCAGCAGCCATACTCGTAGAAGAGCTAGTCTGGCGTTTTGGATTTCGGCTTACGGGGAAGCAACATGTTCCGTAGGAACGAGCGAAAGAACCTTTAAGGGACTAGGTCAAACGTTGGAAATCACACGACACAGTCAACCTTGCTTTTAAGAGCAGTTCGGCCAGAGGAAAAACGACCGGTGACTCGGATTGCAACGTGGGTGGTGGCAACCCGTTCCACAGGTGAGTTCCACACGAATTCCAATTCCACCTGCTCAGCAGTAACGTTCCGGTACATTCCATAGAGGCAAGCGGAAGTACCGTCACCGGACGAAGTTAAACGATCGGCGTTCTACCAACCGCACTCGGAGGAATTGCACGACAGCCGAACATGCCAAGAACGGACTCGAAGCGCACACGTGTGGAAGCAGTACGATCCGTAAGTGAGCTAGGGGTAAACTCCATTCTTCATTCATTTGACGCTAATGTCATGATGCATTCCATAGGAACGCATCAAAGCACCGTCACTGGACGAAATCATACGACCGACATTACCCGTGTTAGATCGCCGGCTAGCAGCCTTGCTTGGTGGTCACAACCAGAAAGGCTATACGGACACAAAGAAGACCCCATCAAAGGGGTCTTACTGCAGCATTCTCAGGTAGAGACGAGTTTCAAGGGCCCGCAGACGTCGTCGGCCAACATCGCCGAAGCAGGGAGTCAACTGCTCGGCCAAGGCGGTGATTGACGGAAGCAGAGTGCTCATTGGGTTCCATAGGCAAGCGCCAACTTCGCGTGGCCACACGGACGGCGTAGCCAGGAAGCACTCACGTGCGGCAGGAAGACTTGGCCGGTGCCAGTAGGAGCAGGCCGACAAGTGAACGAGCGTCGACGGGATGCTTGATCGGGCGACATTCTTGGTCGGTCGATGACGTAGCCGAAACAACAACGAGTCATGGGTCCGTGTGCGTGAGTAGACGTATTTAGCCATTAAGCAAACCCAAAATCTGTTAGTCGCATAAGCACAAGGGAACCAGATAGGAGAATGATTTAGACTCTGGGATGCCCATGTGGGAAGGCACGATGAGAATATAGCAATGATTCGCAAGTAAATTCAATGGTTTAGTTTGTTTCTTTGGTTGGAGCTTAGCCCTCCAGTGATTGTCACTTTCGCCAATGGTAGTCCGCTCTTCTGGCTAGCAGGATGAATGCAAAACGGGGTCGCCTCCAAATTGGGGGCCTTGACTTTAGCCCATGGCATGCATGGTGTGTGGATGCATGCATGTATTTATGCAACATCTTGCAAAAAGAAGATTTTAAATCAAATTTTGCAACGCGTTTGTTTGCACTCAAACTAGTGTCGAAAAGTAGAACTTTTCGGCGCTGATTGCTGAAAGTAGACATTTTATTTTAGTTAAGAAAACTAGGCCATTATGTTATTCAAAACAGACTCGAAAAGTACCACTCGTCAGCAGTTTTTAAACTTAAGTTTAAGTAGAACTTAAACAGAATTCTTTAAACTTAATGTTGATAAAAAATATGAACTACGATGCTAACCTGAAATAAACACATTATTCATTAGGAGCTAATTAGATTTTATTATAACTCCAAAATATTATACCATTATTAAAAAAAAAAAATCAATCAACAAAATGGTTTGTAGCATCGACAAACGGTTTGCTAACTTTATCATTGTTTTTTTTTTTAATTCAACAATATTTTGATGAAGATGATTATGATTATGGTCCCACCACTTACCCCTACAAAGGTTTGAGCTGGACGATTTATCGATTTTAGATAGAGCTGGAATTTGGGCGTAACGCTTTTGTAAACAATGACTTCTCACGATGCTCACGCGAACCAACATAATCATCGGGTAGGAGAAGTCAAGTCAGGGTGATGTTGATTTGGGTGGGCGAGTCTTGACTTTCTAGAAATCATCGAGAGAAATCATTGTTTACAAAAGCTGTTACGCCAGCTCCATCTAGATTTTTTTAGTTTTGAATCATTCGAATCGATTAAGCCCTGAATCGACAATATTACCATTTGAATTCTAAAGACATTTCGCAGCGTTTATTGCTGGTAGTTTACTGGTGCAGTTTCCTATGGAATCTTAGTTCTTTATTGCAGAAACACAGGTGCCTTCAGACTAGAACCAGTTGTCGAAAAGGTATATAAAACTTAATTGCCATTCAACCACGAATAGGTTGGTCGCCGTCTTGCCCCGGTGGGATTTTTCACTGCATTTGGAATTACGCTGCGCTGCAACCTGGAACCTGGTTGATTAATACACACATCAACGTAATCGTCCCGGCCGAGGTCTCTACCGTTTGCAAATAAACTAAACACCGACGGACGATTGGGGGGAGGGGAGGCTGACGAGAGTCATAAATAATTAATCATATGGTGGTGCATCTTTCAATATGGACCGCACCAGAACTCACAATTGATGACCGCAACTATGGAAATCTACTGCTAGAATCTAGATGTGAAACTATTTATTCTGAGCGAGAACCGATGAGATTCAACTCAGGAAGGTGGTCAGAATCTGGTCCCAAAGTGTGCGTCGTACTTATGCAAATGAACCAGCAGTCAGTGTGAGGCACTGCCAGGAAGCTGACTACAAATATGCGCAACTCACATCGGGGGCGCAACATGTCCAGAAGCGGACGGATTCGATTTTCCAAGAATGGAATTATGGACGCTAGATACAATCAGTTTGCATCTCTACGCGTACTTATGGAGATTGCAATCGACCATGAGTCAGCAGTGTAGCAATGATTGCATCTTTCAAATAAGGATCACAGTCTCATTCACACTTGCTTACCGACTGGCTGGCTGAATCACATTTTAATTCCATTATCGCTGACAATGCAGAGGCAGATCTGCTGCTGCTGCTACTCCGGATTGCTCGATGATTTCGTTCAACTCAGCGCAGAAGCAGGTCAAACGACGATAAGTTTTTGCTGGCTCTTGTAGACAGAGCATGGAAGAATATCATCAACGGTCGATGTTTGGCGGAGCGAAAAGAAAGCAAAACACTGTGGCTGTGCACAAGTCTTAACTCAATTATATCTGCGGTAGCCGGGTAATGGCAAAACGGTTGCTGTAGCAGCAAAATGGTACATCACATTCTCGGTTGAGTGCCCTGCCCGCCGACGACGACGCCATAAGGAAAGAGTGCGCGAAAAAGTAAAGAGAGCTGCTAGATCGGGTGGAGGAGTACAAATCCGAACCCCCGGTCCATTAAGTTGCGCTCTCGTGGAGTTCATTGTGCTAGATAAAACTTGCGTCCCTTACAAAACATGTTGTTGAAACAGTTCTGATGAGCTCAGTGAAATGTGCTCTACGAACAGTTTATTCATCTAGTGAGCCTAACCCCGGCTAGTCGAGAGGTCCAATTACACAACTCGTTCGGATTAGACTTGGTCATTGCTGGGTGGCCTACATTTTCCAATGCCCCCTATGAATTGGTCACATTCATAAACTCGGTCGATTTTCTCCAGTAGAGCATCTGCTCCGGCTCGGAAAGCAAAGCAAAAAATGAGGCTAACTAGGTCTAGAATTCGAAGAACAAACGTGCACAGCTTGGACTGCGTCATAAATGGACGCATGCACATGCGCAAAATAAACCTCGCACCGCGCTCAACAGACTTCTTGCTGTTGCTACCTACCAACCCACCTACCTACATACTTGTTTCGTGCTGCAGCTTCTCATAACTCTTCATCTTCCTACTGCACGCCCTTTAGAAATGATTTCGTAATCCGTAAACTATTTGTTCTAGTGAACGATATGTCTTTGAGTCGGTGCACATGCACACTGCACAGATGCGGTTCAACTCAGCATCGCAGCATCCTCCAAGATTCGTCCGCATTTGCGAGGTGGCCAATCTAGGTTAGAGGTTCTGACTAAGCCATATCATTGTTGCCATTCACGTCACGCGACAAGGAGATTGCCGCGCGGGAGTGTCGTTGCCGTCAGCAACCACCGCAGTCAGTAATACGCCTTAAGCCACCACAAACCCTCCCCACTCCCCTATAAACTATTCTCTAGGAAAATAGGTTACACAGAGTTTGTGAGTCTTTTTCTTAATTATTACCCCTTGCTGATTTTCTGCTGTTGCTGCAGCGGAGAGCCGATGATGGTCCGTCCGTGATGTGTTTAGCTAAGATTGTCGTAAAAACCGAACCATGCGCGCGAGAGGAAGGTTTATTGCAAAGTGCAAAATTGAATTGTTAGACAAAGTGCAGAACAACGGGCATCATGAGCCGCAAATGTTGCTCTCATGGCCGTTTTTGACGATGTGGCGAGACTATTGTTATTCGCACGAGCATGCTGTTACTGTAGGTGGTCTTCTATGTGCTAAGCTGACTTGGTGACACTGCATGCCGGGCAGGCAGGTGATTATTACACTTTACGGCACATTTTTGCTACAAACATAATGAAATCATTTTACATATATACCATGGACAGACGCTCACGCTCGAATACGATTTAGCACAATTTAAGTGTAAACTTTTCAACGAAAAACGAACACAACCCGCATAAACGCGAACCATAACTTGACCTTACCGAAAATGGTTGAAAATTGTTTATAATCCCTGCTAAATCATAAATAAAAAGGTTCTTATATTATTCCTTTCCTGAAAATGTATGGAGAAAACAAGAATTTGGAATGGTAATGGTTCTTAACAACCCATTATTTGTAAGGTTCACTTCAAAAAAACCATAACACTTGAGGGGGTTAGAAGAAAAGGGGTGTAAGTGACTGATAGCCACAGCTTTATAAACAGATTTTGCGCTATTTCTGCCACATAATTTGATAAAGGAGGTTCTCATCAGCATCCAGAATGACGCACGAATCAAGGAATGTGTTTGCAGCTGAATTATTAACGAAAGAGAAAGTCGATGAAGAGAATCGATCAAAGTCACTTACACCCCTTACCTTCTAACTCCCTCACATAAGGTTAAAACTTTATCACACAAACGTTCACGTAAAGTTTAGCAGGGATAATAAACAATTTTGAACCATTTTTGGTAAGGTCAAGTAATGGTTCACATTTATGCGGGAAGCGTCGGCAATCAACTTATTGTTACATTGCATTTGACAGCCGATTCTGAACCATTTGAAAGAGTAGAGAAGATTTTTCACGAAAAAAATGGCTGAAAACACTTGGAAAAATGAAGCCCTGAATTAGCATTACGTATGCACCGAAAATAATGTATTATTTTAACATTAGTACACACTGGCATTCAGGCTTGATTTAGCGCCAATACTGAGCTCTCATAATTCATCAAAGTCCCAGACATGTTTTACGGCTCATTAAAACTCGAACACTACTAGGACAAACGCAATCGTTCTGAATCGAGCTTTTTGCCGACAAGTAAAAAATGGGAGGCTGAACATAGAAATTGTTTTTAAAAACGAGCTAAAACATTAATTTCCAATATTGGTGGCAGGTTCGATGACACACAAGCCTCAAAAAAAAAAAAAATGTCAAGAGAGAGAAACTAAAGTAATTCTGCAAATTTCATAAAATATTTCTTATAAATTCTTAGAAGCTAGCGAATTTCGGAAAAGTTTTACGAACATCTAAGAAATTTGGCTTCACAGAAAATAAACGAATTTACAAGACATGTTGTGAACATCCAGAGAGAATCCTCAAAGTTCAGAAAAAATCTGCGGAATTAAAAAAAACTTCTCAGAACTTCAATCAGGGTGGCCAGAGAATTTTCATTTTGAAATTCCCGATATTTTCCCGGTTAAAATCTTAAAAAAATCCCGGTTTTTAATATTCAACTAAAAACAAAATTGTACGAATTTTAAAAAAACGTGGCCTACTATTAATTTTTGGCGGTTATTTGTGGGAAAAATAAAAGCAAAATTACAGAAAGTATTTGTTAAAGCTGAAAGTATAAATTCCACTCTATGGATCACTTAATGCATTCAAAACAAATCATTGATCTTTCGAGATACTTTAAAAAATCAATTTCAATAACTTGTTATGCTCGATACATCTTATGATTGCAAAACCCAAATTTATTGAGTAACAGAGATTAAGGTCACTAGGCCAAATGTTATCTAGATGAATAGGTTATTAGACAGAATTTTGAAAAGTAAGAGATTTAATTTAAAAAATGTTTCAGAAAAAAATTACTTGATACAAATGAGAATCCGTTGTCTATACTAATATTAATATTAACCTTTCAGTACTCGCACTGATGTACAAAGTTAAATACGAAAAAATATGTAAAACCTACTGTACAACGTCAGTAGTACGTCTCGCTCAGCGAGAAACTAAACATGGTTCATTAAATTTAATACCTACGTCCAATAGACCAATAATTGAATAAAATTACTGAAAGGAATTTACTTAAATGATAACAAAATTTGATTTAAGAAGATTCCAAAGATTCCGGGGTTTTGAAATATATGTAGAGTCTGAAACTAGTAATATTCTTCAAAATATGCGATTAATAACAATCTTCGTGATGCAAGATTTATAGAAAACATAATTGAAATGTGCGATTTTCAAAAATATTCAAGATTTAAAAAAAATCATACTTATGTGTTGTTGAATCACAATTGTCAAGGCTCTGAGACTTGGAAGCATTTTAAGGGTTATAACAAATTACAGAACAACCTATAGAATATTGCGGACAAACCATGGAATTTTTAGTAAAAATTAAAAGTATTCAAAGTGTTGATTTCAAATATTGAGGAGGAGTCCCACATAATTTTCGAAGAAGAAGTTCTGAGCATAACTCCAGAATTATTCTGACATGAAGTCATTGGTAATTGTTAGATGAATTTGGAGGGATTTCTGTGGAGAAGAATACAAGTTCTATATTAAATTCTTAGGTAATTTTAGAAGATTTCAAAAGGAGTTGTTTAAAAAAAAGCAAAATTCCTACGTGATTCTGATGAGATTTGTATAGGAATCGTGAGGAACATGGCAGATTAATCTCATGAAGAATTCTAATATTGCAAAAAATTGTTGATAATTAGAAAGAAATTCTTTAATATACTCCAAGGGGCTTCGAAATAAAATTTCGATAGATTTCTTCTGTTTTGAATAGAGTTAAAAGAAATGTTTGAAAAGGATTTAAAAGTCTCCGAATAGGTTCAAGGTTTGATTCTAATCAAATTTTTACAAGGGGTTTTAACGAAATTAAAAAAAAAAATCATTGGTAATTATTACGCGGAGATTTTTTTTTTGTTGATTTCAGAAAAATTCCATGATAATTCAGAGCAGAATTCCAGCTTAGTTCTGGAATTCATATAATGAGAATTTTAAATAAAGAAAAATTAAAACCCCGGAAAAGAATAGTTCAGTTTGGTTTTAACAAATATTTGTTTCCAAAGTCCAGTATCTTCAATATATTATTTTAGCTGGTGGCCAAAACACATGGCTTTATAGACCCATGCACTTTACATTTGAAATTGAAACGACAAAAATTAATTTAAAATATTGCTCTGTGATTAAATTCTAAAAAAAAAATAGGACGGGAGGCTGACGAAAATTATGCAGCAAATAAAGCAAGGCATTTATTTGGTAAAGAATCAGTCTGCTTTTATGGTTTATTCTGAAATCCTGGTGAAAAAGTTGTTCCTGTGGTATGGTTAATCTATTTTCCCGGTGTGCTGTACGCAAGTTGTCTAGAACATCTCTCACCGTAAAACATATTAAATTATATTTACATTTGCCTAAACAGCCGGGATGAATCACCAATTCAGATAAAGTAGAGAAGGTAGGTCAGTTATTCTATTTTATCTATTTACCTACTGGCGGTCGTTTGTTCCACGGCGAGTAAAGAATCAAGTTTCAAAACAACGTTGCGTACCGAAGGTAGTTTATTATTATCGGTTATTATTATCAAATATTGTCACCGCCGTCCCAGGCGTTTCTATCCATCATAGAGTATCGATTTTGTAAAATTGCAAACATCATCATTAATTAGCTATAAAGAGTATCTGAACTATGAATTAAAAAAGAGTCTTTCGACAACCATCGAGGCGTGACTTTCAATGTGCTCCGAAAAGACACCACATTCCGAAACCTCAAAGATTCCCAGTGCTCTGGCCCGGACTCGTTTCGGCACCCAGATACCACTTACTCAATGACAACCAAGTCCGTTAAAAATATAGTTTACCGGTTCTCTCGTCGAATTCCCGGGTTTTCTCGGTTTTCCCGATTACTTTTCAAATTCCCGGATATTTCCCGGTATTCCCGGTTCGCTGGCAACCCATCATGTTAAATAGACGATCTTAGCAATTTAGGAAATAAATACATACTTCAGCGAAACTTCTGAAAGGTTTGCATATCATCTCTAACAATCTGATGCTTGCTGAATTTTTGGAAAAAAAAAAATTCAAAACTCGTGAAATACACGAGCCTACGAGTGAAGCATGTTGAACATTTCTGAAGTTCACAGGTATGTAAGTTGAGATCACGCCATAAGCTAATATGCGATAAGCAATAAGCTTGAAGTGCAAAGAAGAAGAAAACGAAGATTTTTTTAGACTCTTGCAGTTAGCGAGATATCTTTGAAGTCAGGTGGCGTATTTTAAGGATATATGATTTTAAAAAATCATGGCACTTAGACTTCGACAAAAAAACATGATTCTGATGCTTCACTTCAAGCATAGAATTATGACGAGAAAGCCAAATAAATTGATGAGAATCTTAGCGGAATTCAGTGGATAGTTCAGAAAGTATTCCTGGGTAGAATAACCATGAAATTTTAATAGAAATTTCAGGTAATTTTGAGATTCAGGTAATTGAGAATTTCAAGAAAAAATAAGGGGAAAACTAAAGATGAGGTCTAAACTAGTTCTGAATACTATTATGGGGATTGTGAGTAGAATTCGAGGGAATTCTAAAACGAAACGTAAGGAATTTCAGGGAACATTATAAGGGATTTCGGAGGAGAATTAAAAGTGAAGTAGCTCTATGGCTGAAACTTAATGATCATATAACTGACTACAATCCTGAAACTACACCTTAGGATGACCTACGGCTAAGCATCTATTTTATGTTGATCGATCAATTAATCAAAGAACCTAGGCAATCTAATTTTTAATACAATTTAGTGCCAACATTTTAAAGGGGCGTAATTGCATTTGTAAACAATGACTTTCGTCTTCGATTTCTCGCGAATGAAAGCTCACTCATGAAAATGAATGACACCAGCAGGTAGATGAATGTTTCCTGTCCCAGCTAGCATTGCACAATGGTCCCAAAGCCGTATTTAGGAAGACAAAAATGTTTGCGCTAAAACCGTTGATTTTAGGCATATAGTGTCATCCGAAAAGTTTCTTCATATTTTTTGGCCAATTTTTTCATGTTAGTGAAATTAGGGTGGTCCATAAAATTGGTGAATTGAAAATGTGAACTTTTTTATTATGTGAGACAGACCAGTGCAATGTTCTAGAAAGTTGGCCTTCGAGACGCAGGAAAGATCATCAAAAATCTATCGGAGTTTCCGGAAATCGCAGATAGTGTAAAGAAGTCCATAAAGGTGGTCAGTGATGTGGAAGGTATGGTTTGTAACACAGTCCCAGTAGGCCATGTTTGATGTTTTATAGTATAAGCTAGCGTAAACCGTAGAATAAAGGTCATCTTTAATTATCTTTTCATACATTGATTTCTCGCAAAAACTTTGTTCTAGACACTTTTAGAACTTTTGATGGCGAACATTTTTGACGAAGCAATTAAGATACTATCTCCTTCATTTGAAGAGTTATGGCAGTTTTTTGCATAAAAATGTGAAGTTTTTTAAATTAAATTAACTGCTTTAAACAAAAATCGAGATATTGACAATTGAAAAATGCCAGTTTTTTGAAGAAAATCGCCTTTAACTTTCCAATAAAAAAAGATAGCAACTTGGTTGCTTGAGCAAAAATATGTGTCATTGAAATTTATAAAAGTGCCTAGAGCATTTGATTTACGAGAAATGAACGTATGAAAAGATATTCATAGAAAACCAATTTTTCAGGGGCCACCCTAACTTGCTTGTTTAAAAAAATGAACCATAAGAGATGAAAGTTTGGTGGCTTCAGCAAAGGTGCCGCAAATTGATTGTTCTGCACCTTTCTTGAACATTGCACTGGTCTATCTCATATAATAAAAAAGTTCACATTTTCAATTCACCAATTTTATGGACCACCCTAATTTCACTAACATGAAAAAATTGGCCAAAAAATATGAAGAATCTTTTCCGAAGACAGCATATGTCTAAAATCAACGGTTTTAGCGCAAACATTTTTGTCTTCCTAAATACGGCTTTGGGACCATTGTGCATTGGTAATTTGGAGGGGTGGGCTTTTATTTGCGAGAAATCGACGGCTAAAGCCATTGTTTACAAAAGCAATTACGCCCCTTTGAAATGTTGGCACTGAATTGTTTGCAGAATTTCAAGCTTGTTTGAAGATAGTTTCAAGGGAATTTCAAGGAGTTTCCGGGACGGTTTGGTAAAATGTTTTAAGCATATTTCGAAAGAAACTCTGAGTAGTCCTCAAGAAGATTCAAATAAAATTTCAAGGGGAATTGTTAGGAGAGTTTCAAGAAAAATCTAAGAGATCTTCTCAAGGGCATTTTGAGAAGAGTTTCAACGAAATGTTGGCACAATGCCATTTCAAATTCTAAATGGCACACCAAAAGATTTCCGAGGAATATTCTTAACGAATTGCTAAGAAAATTTTGGAGATGAATGAAAGCAAATGTTTGAATTATTAAGAATAGGAAGATAAATGTAGATTGAATTCTCAGAGTTTTCTGGAGGGATTTCCATTAGTTTTCTTCAAAAAATTCTAAGACTTTTATGGATAAAATTTCTAGAGAATACCGGACAAAATCATTAGATTATTAAGGGAATTCCTGAAAGTAAAAGTAATTCTGATGACATTTCGTACAGGTTCTAAGGAAATCCTTGAGAAATTTGCAAGATATCCTGAGAAAAGATTAAAAAAATTATAATTTAATAATTTCTAACATTGAAAAATTTCCGAGACAAAATTCACAAGATTTTGAGACTTTGATTGAAAACAAACTCCAAGAAACTTGGAAAAAAACCCTCTATGGACGTAAATTTAATATTCCAGAAATGGAGACATTTCCTAGATTTTGTGACGGGAAAGTTTTTAACGTTCTAAATGTAATAACAAATATTCAAAATGTCAGACTCTGAGACATTTTTGTAGAGCTCAAAGATAATTGTTGGTATCCTGCACTATGAAAAATTAAAAAAAAAAAATCCGCGCTTGAAGGAGTATGAAAGGTTCTAAGGGAAACGTTCGAGATATCTAACTTAGAATATTCATTAACATAATTCGATTAATATAGGTACAAAATAATATGTTAAGGTTTCAATCAAATTCCCGGTAATTCCCCGGTTTTTTTCGATTTATAGTTTATATAGTTAATTCCTGGTTTTCCCAGTTCAGTGGATACCATGCTTATGGTTATGGCGCCATTACCACGGTCGGTGACAAGAAAATACCAACTAGTTATTTCTCGTTTTTCCCCGGAATTTTGGAATTATCCCGGTTGTGCGATATACATTTGAATTGATTATGATGATGATTGAGACTGCCACTCATGTAGCAAGGCGCCTGCATATAGCAATGGGCAATCCAATCTGGACGACTTGATCAAGTCCCATTGACAAATCATATTCAGCTTGGCGCTGTATGAAGGGCCAAAACCGGAGGGGTGGACCAGTAAGCAGAAACGCCTACACGAAACCCACCAGGAACAGAAGAAGAATCTGTAGCAAACAAGATCATATAATGTGCTATGGAACAAGCCCTCGTCCTGAAGGATACCCTATGAGTGTGGAGACGAGCCCGCCGTTTATCCACGAAATGTTAGCGACAGGAAGTTGGCAATCCCACACTTCCTATCCAAGTCGCTGCAATCGGGTGCCTTGTTCGACTCTCCCTTCCTTTTTGTATATGTATTTAAATGCATATTTATATGTTACTAGCTGAGTGTGCCCGGCCTTGCTCGGGATTCAATATTAGCTTTATTTTAGCGCATAAACTCAATGCGCCGATTAAAAAAGCATGCTATATTTTTCTTTTTCATTTTTTAAATGAGCCTCGAAGGGGTCTCGAACCATCATAAGAACCTTTCTCGGCCCCAAAAAGCTCTGCATACAAATTTTCACGCCGATCGGTTCAGTAGTTGCCGAGTCTATAAGTGTCAGACAGACAGACATTATTTCATCAATAACAGTCGAGTGGCCTTGATAGCGAAATTATACAACGATCTTACCATATATAATCTATTATATTTTATTGTAACCATTTCGTTCGTCATCTCTCGTAAGTAGTGTGCAGCCGAAGTCTTTGTTAATTTGTTGAATGCTATGAATTTCACAACTATTTGTTCATACCTTTATTTCTACATATTTTTAATTGAATTTCGTGTGTATTGATCCTCTTGCATATCTTGGCTTTATTTCCCGTTGAATTTTCGTTTCTAATGTTCGTATTTATCTCTTTCACTCTCATTTTCATCCGTAGATTCCCTGTCTGATATTTTGCTTGAAATATCTTTATAAATTGTTTCGGCTGCTTTTTTGAGTTTTTCTCTATCTTTAGCTATCCTTACCCAATCTCTCTATGTTAATTATCTATATCTATTTATATCTTGCTCCAATCCAATCCAATATTGTGCGATATACATTTGAATTAAGCATAAAAAAGAATACAATCGAGTTAAAGGGATCACTAGTCCCGTAACGTGGGTAAATCACCTTTTCGTGGTACGTTACGGGATGTAAGATCTACCACCGATTCCTAGTCCTGACTACTTCAAACTAGGGGAACAGGATTTTTCAGTTATCCAAGGAACACATCTTGGTCCTTGTTACTTTGTATGCCTTGTTGATAGTGACAAGACTCGGCTTTGTCCTCCGAGGATGATCATGAAACAAGGAAAACATTAATTAGTTAGCCTTCATCTATGTATGTGATTCCTAATATTCTATTCGTTGTTCCCTAGTTTGAAGTGGTTAAGACTAGGGTTCTGATGCATGGTCGGTGTCATTCTTTAATTTTGTTACTAAGGAATCCAATTTTGACTGACAAAGACTGTTCCAACACTCCGAAGGGTATAAATAGCGGGACCTTTCAATTAGAATCGATTCCTTGCGATGAAGGCAAGAATGACAACTGTATCAAAACCGAATACTTCATCATTTCTCAATAGTGATGGAGCAATGCGACATGCACTAATTTAAGGACACGGGATATACTACAAATAGATCAAATTACTGGTGTTAGGTCCCGAACAGAGGAAAAATAATAATAAAGGGATCACTAGGTTAGATGCGTAATTTTTTTAATTTTTTCTCATTACTAAAGCGCACAATTTTTCCTGGATCTTGAATTTCATCGTCACGCTGGTTCTTGAATATCTATCAGTCGAATAAACATTGAATTCATGAACAATCGCACATTTAGGAAAACCACGATATAAACTGTCCGGTGTAGTCTCGATTCATTACTCAAGTTGGCTAAAATAGATTTGAGATTTTTTTCTGAAAGTCCTTTGGAAAGTTCTATATAACAGTCCAGAATTTCTCTGCAGAACACTCCTAATAAATTCAAGGAATTCATCCTAAGCTTCCTTGCATAATTCTATTTGAAACTCGCTTAAACTCTTCTTAGAATTACCATGCAATTCAAAACCACTTTTTTCGGTGATACATTTCACCTCCTATTTTGAAGAGTAAAATATTGGAATGATAGAATGAGAGTTAAATGTTTTTGTTTTTTATAATCATAGTTGAATACTATTCCACGCATCTAAGTCCATTGTTTAAGAAAGCTGTTCAAATTTTGTTCCCAGCGTTTAAAATTTTCGGTATGGATCTTTCAACAAAAAAAAAAACAACTTGGCGCACAGAGTAAAAATTCAAATCTTCATTTTAAAGCATATTATCAGTTAATATTCCCCTGTAACTGCGTGAAACAATGAGGGAAAGCTTAAATTTGCTGTATGTTCACTTTTCAGTGATGAAGGTTCATAAAATCTCGGAAAAAATGACTAAGTTCCATCAAAGGGGCAAAATTTAGAGGAGGGCGATTTGTAACGCGACTACCCTAGGGTCTTGGGTCATTCGTGACTTGTCCGAGGATGATATTAATTAGAAACCGTGGCTTTGGCGTGAGAGGTGTTTATGTTAACCACTACGCCGGGACGTAAACGGATTGAAAACGTTAAAAAGTTTGAAATTTTAAATCAGAATAAACCTATTTACAATTTGACAAAAGCGCCTAAAATAACATAAAAACGCAAAAATAGTTTAAAAACACCAAAACGGTCTGAAACCCCCAAAATGACCTTTAAAATGTTAGAATTATATTAAAAACGTAAAAATGGTCCTTAAAATTAAATTAAAAAAACAGCCACTGAAACGTCAAAAACATCCTCAAAGCCCAAGTAGCATTTCTTGTTTTATTGCACTCTATTAGTGGTTATTGAGATCAATTTTATAAAACCGTCAATAAAATTAATAGCTCCAGCACAACCTCTTGATAACCGCTATAAGATCGTCTTCCAGCTTAGTGGACCACTCTTGATAAGGTTTATAAAGCATGTTTGAGAATCACAATAAAGCTGTCTTAAAACCTTTTATCAGAAAGCCCCATACTCTACAAAAGGTTCTCATAGCCTCTATAAGAGTAATATTGTATCCAAGCAGCTTTATTACGCTTTGGTGAAAATCAGTTATAAAGCCAATTTAATTTTTATTGGCTTCAAAGCAACCGCCATAAATTAGCTTGTTGTTGTTCTGTTCTGCTGAAACTTTTTTTTTCCATATGGAAATCTTTATCCGTAAAAATAGGTTTGAGTGTTGGTGTCAAGATCATCATGCAATCAATTTTGTTTCATGGCGACATTAGTGAAAATCTTAGAGAAAATATACCACTTTTTTGAAGTTCCAAAACATATGCGCTTGAAATTTTATCGTGTATATTGGGATAATATGAGCGTTAAATAAATGCGCCTCCAAAATAATTCAAGTTAACAAAAAAGATTGTTTCAGAAATCAAATGAATTTGATGGAATCACCTTAATTTTACAGAAAATAGATCTCAATACATAAATTCATACCAATGCACACTGGAAATCATTTCGGATCTCTTATTTAGCCATTATTTTATTGAAATTTCTTGGATTTTATTCCAAGGCTAATGGCATTTTCATAATGACAATATGGCGACAGAGGACAGCAGGCAAGAAAAACACCAAGCGCAATTTCTTAAAATGTCTTGCACACTGGGTCACAAATCCAACCTAGCGGAGCAAAATTAATAACTCTGAAATGAAACATTTCCGTGACTTGGTGTCTTGGGCAAAATTTCTCATCATAATAAGGACCATCTATTGACATAAACAAATAGTTCAAAACTCTTCCGCAAAGATGGTGCCACAATCTAACTTCTTTCTCTGACGTTTTGGAGACTTGATGTCTTGGGCAAAGTTGTTTATCTTGACAAAATGAACAGCTCTTTAAAAGACGTTAAATTTCCACAGTTTACTAGTTCCAAGTTATATGGAGTTAAAGAAAAAATGTCGAAAAAATTGGTTTTTTCTTTCTGTTTCGGTTTTTTTGCTGACAACTATATAATATTATATTTTTCTCTTATGCAAATACAATAAATAAATAGCTTTTTTGAAGAAACATACTGTGCGATTTAAGTCTTTACATGACCGTGGGGATGCAAAGAGAAAGTCGACGAAGAGAATCTGTCAATGTTACTTAGGACTTAATGCAATGTTCAGCTTGAATTCATTTTTTTTATTTGAGGGCAAATGTATATTCCTATTCTACGGGTGCAACCGATGAATTTTACAAACATTTGGAAAAGTTTTGAATGGTACATTAACCTTTATGAAAAGTTATGCGTGATTTCAACCTTTTTGTCCTAGGACTGTCACCATTCCATGCATTTCGACCAAGATTCGACCGTGTCACCCCATGTATATGCGAGTGAGAACGAAAGAATTATAGAGATTGCTGACGTTTTTCTTACGCACACTACGTCGCGTATACGTATACACGAAATGTTTTCATGCTCATGCTAACAATTTTGTTGATATTCTTTGCGCTCCGCTTGGAAGTACCGGAAAGTTTTGATTCTTTTCTATGTTGTAAAAATAAACCGCCTATTTACATTTCTGACAAGTTGCAACTGAATGCTTATAATTGTTTTAAAATAACCATTTCATGGCCAACTAGTTTTATTGCGCTTACGCATAAAGCAACAAAAGGATTTGTTTTTGGGTTTTATAAGGGCAATTCATATTACTTTTTTTTATACTTCAAAGCAATCATAAAACCTTTTATAAGTGAAAATAGCATTAGCAATAGTTGGTTTTTTAATTAGCTTTATAGGGGTTTTGTAGCTAGCTATAAGAATTTTTCATGACTTGCATTGTATATGACCGTCATAAAGCTGTAGGTAATGGTTGCAGCTGCAATAAAACCTTTATAAATTTTGAATATAGCTAAGCAGCTCTAGAATTGTTACTTGGGAGGTGAAACTTTCCGCACCTCCGACAAATTTACGTTTCGATTTTGTAGCTACTTGAGCGAGTTAGTGCATACAGTACAGTTTCATGCAATTTGGTTGAAAAGTGAGCCACATGGGATGTTTTAATGTTGAGAATTTTGCCTAGCATTGACCGGGCAAAAGCTGCAAATCAATGACTTGGCAGTCTCTCTAACTAAATGCAAATAGCTTATAACGACTTATTCAAAATTATCTCAACTTCTTCAAATTCTCCTGAAGTAAGTGAAATTGCCTAAGATGGAAAATTACTATAGGAAAGACTATTAGACATAAATAAGTGTGTTCCGTCTGAATACTACAAGAGCGACCAACAACATCCGCTACGTATTCACAAGCATTACTGACAGCTGGCCATGATCGCACGTGTGTCTTCCCCAAATCCGGATTGGATGCATTTGGCTTGAAGGCCTTCTGGTGACGCGCGTATGGACCTACATCTCTATCTCCATTCCCAGCTGAGAGGAAGGAAGGGGGGGGGGGGCACCAGCCACGCAAGGTTTCTGCCGTGATTGATACAAGCGCGCGCCTGCCACGGTCACGAGGCTACCGGATAAAGCGAGGTAAAATAATACATGGCAAAACAGTAGCAGCAGCAGCAGCAGCAGCACACCAATACCCCCATACGAATACCAAACGAATGTGCCAGCTAACGCGAAACAAAGTGCATCACAGCGAACGAGAGACTGCACTTCCAGCGACCTTGAGACTGTGTTGTGTTGAGGTTTTATGGAAGCATCAACAACGGGCGCCTGAATATGAAGTTTCTTTTCCCGTCTTGTGTTGAAATACCGCACACCGTCTGCCACCCACCCGTAAGGGCATGATAAGAAGAAGCGCTCCACACCAGCTCTGAACGTACTAATTTTCCAATTTTTCTCCGCGGCGTATAGGCGTGCGCTGTAGGCTCGAGGTTCGGTAAAAAGCGATAATCATGCCCCCAGAACCCAGGGCAATGACGGTGATTGTTTTTCCGCATTTCCACGAGATCGTAAACGATGATGATGATGATGATGATGCGGTCAAAGATGGCAATTAGCCTTGCGCGCGACCAGCAGAGCTTCAAGTGGCTATTCATGGCAACTACCTTTTGCCCCACAGCAGCAGCAGCAGCAGCAGCAGGTTGATTGGCTGTTCGCTCGTCCAACGCGGAACAATGCACTTTGGGCTTTTATTATAGGTATTTGACGGGTTTCGTGTTATGTAAAATCAGATGAAGAAGCTGTCAGGAACAACCGAGCCGTGATATGGGCGGGTAGTCCAGTTCTGAGTGTGGTTGATTCGTTACGCAACATTTGCTACCCACACCACTGGTCCGATCCAGAGTAAACAATGGTGGTTCTAGTCGACCTGGGAAAATCTATAATTTTTCCACCGGTAGCTACTTGCGGTAGCAAAACTACAAGCACCGCGATGGTGATGTTCTGATAACGTGCCGATGAGTTAGGAGAGAGAGAGAGACCATTGCATTGGCTAACGACGACGATGATGAGGATGCTGCAGATTATTAACGCGCAAATCCGCATTCGCACCGTGTCCGTAGCCGTCGTCGTCGCACAGCACGCGAAACAATGCAAACCGCCGGAATTTACATTTTACTCAGGAATTTCGATAACCTTGAAACTTGCTCCGGTAGGCACTAACACAGACGTAAGAGTTGATACACTTAAGTGCATCGCCATTGCCATCATCTTGATTTCTTATCGCCCGTGCTTTCTTCTGGTCGGCGGGTTGTGAAATCTCTTGGAAGCGAGCGGGATGCTTGATTTCCCTGATAACTTCTTTCGTTGAAATCTTGCACCCGATGCGCGAATGCGAGCTTGAAGTGGCTCCGTGGAGAGCGTCATGTATTTACAATTTCACTGGGACGTTATTGAGAACAACAGTCCGAGTGGATGGGAAAACATTGCTATTGTCTTGATTGGACTCGGGTGGAGTTGATTTCAGTGCCGCCACTATCGGTAACTGCATCAGTAGCGATGAGATGGAATCTTCGATTCGAGGAAGCAAAGGGGGTTACATTTGCGTGTTCGATGAAACGGGATCGTTGATTGAATTGTTCGCTTGGATCATCAAGAGCTGACATTACTTGATCCGGACGATTGATAAGTTTCTGCTTTGCTCGTAGACGATGGTGTACGGTGGGCTATGATGTCATTCGAAAGTTCTATTCATGTATTACATAAATAGTATTCGACTCAGTTCGATGAATTGAAAAATTGTGTAGGCAAATTAATGAAGAGCTTTGAGTGGGTTGGTTTATTTCCTTTAAATTCCGTTATAATTGCTTATCTTTTGACAGATACGCGTATTTCGTCTACTACTTGCAGACTTCATCAGTGCCAAGTACTCAACACCACTCGCACTTGGAACTGATGAAGTCTGCAAGTAGTAGGCGAAATACGCGTATCTGTCAAAAGATAAGCAATTATAACGGAATTTAAAGGAAATAAACCAACCCACTCAAAGCTCTTCATAAAGGGATTCCGTTAAGAGGTTCGACAAATTTAAAGGATTTAAATTAATGAAGGCAACAAACTCACTACTCTCGGAAACTGGTAAACCGATTTTATTGCAACTACTTCAATTTATGCGTAACTAAATGTTGTAAATCGATATTAAATTTAGCTTAGTTTACACTGATTGTACATTGAACTGATGCAAAATTTGAAATTTTTGCTCCACAGAGCTCAAACGGTTTCAAATCGGGTCCTGATCAGCTTCCCAAAATTTGAACTCATTTGGTAAGAAACTGACTTGGCACGAACCATTTGAAGTTTATATGGAAATTACTATGGGAAATCCAAACTTTTTGTTCATTTTCTTCTAGCCTTTTTTCCATATTTCACTGTAAAAAGGTTCTATAGCAATTCTTATGGAAAATAACTCAGCTATAACTTTGCAGCATATACTTTTTAAGTGTCAATTTAAATAGATTTTCATATATACTTCAAATGGTTTGTCCCAAGTCATTTTCTTACCAGATGAATTTACATTTTGGGAGGCTAATAAGGACCTGATTCGGAACCGTTTGAGCACTGTGGAACAAAAAATTTCAAACTTTGCATCAGTTTATTGTAAATATCAATGGTTGCTACTCTGTTATGAATCAGAATAAGTGAAATTGAAAAATTAACTAAATGGGACTGAGAGTTATCGTCCATTCTTGTTGTTCAAGTTTCAGCGACTCCATATTTTAAAGATCAATAACGGCACCAGCCAGCCTTGCAGAGAGAAAGTGAGTGAGTGAATGAGTGAGAAGTGGAGTGAGAAAGAAATATTGGAGTGGCCTTTACTGTTCTGGGGAACGCGTTTACCTTTGCGTACCCACAAGGGTCACAGGAGGGAAGATTTTGTTAGTAAATAGGTTTCGTTTTATCAGTATTCACCTTGGTAAGCGGGTCACATCCATATTTTAAAGATCAATAACTGCACCGGCCAGCCTTGCAGAGAGAAAGTGAGTGAGTGAGAAGTGGAATGAGCAAGAAATATTGGAGTGACATTTACTGTTCTGGGACCGTGTTTACTTTTGTGTAACCACAAGGGTCACATCCATATTTTATAGATCAATAACGACACCGGCCCGCCTTGCAGAGAGAAAGTGAGTGAGTGAGTGAGTGAATGAGTGAGAAGAGGAGTGAGAAGAAAATATTGGAGTGACATTTACTGTTCAGGAACCGTGTTTACCTTTGCGTAGCCACAAGGGTCACATCCTTATTTTAAAGATCAATAACGGCACCGGCCAGCCTTGCAGAGAGAAAGTGAGTGAGTGAGTGAGTGAGAAGTGGAGTGAGTAAGAAATATTGGAGTGACCTTTACTGTTCTGGGGACCGTGTTTACCTTTGCGTACCCACAAGGGTCACATCCATATTTTAAAGGTCAATAACGGCACCGGTCAGCCTTGCAGAGAGAAAGTGAGTGAGTGAGTGAGTGAGTGAGAAGTGGAATGAGCAAGAAATATTGGAGTGATCTTTACTGTTCTGGGGACCGTGTTTACCCTTTGCGTGCCCACAAGGGTCACATCTATATTTTAAAGATCAATAACGGCACCGCCTTGCAGAGAGAAAGTGAGTGAGTGAGTGAGTGAGTGAATGAGTGAGAAGAGGAGTGAGAAGAAAATATTGGAGTGACATTTACTGTTCAGGAACCGTGTTTACCTTTGCGTAGTCACAAGGGTCACATCCTTATTTTAAAGATCAATAACGGCACCGGCCAGCCTTGCAGAGAGAAAGTGAGTGAGTGAGTGAGTGAGAAGTGGAGTGAGTAAGAAATATTGGAGTGACATTTACTGTTCAGGGACCGTGTTTACCTTTGCGTAGCCACAAGGGTCACAGGAGGGAAGATTTTGTTAGTAATTAGGTTTCGTTTTATCAGTATTCACCTTGGTAAGTGATGCAAGGTGGCCACTGGATTTAAGATAATAAATTCCGGGTTTTATATAAATAGCTACGTATGGTAAAATGGAACACTCCAAATGGCTTAAAAATTGTCTAAAATTATGTTCCATAATTTAAACAAATTAATGTACTCAGACTGAGAAATTTGTCGAAGAAATTTTTTGAGATTTTGAGACTAGGCCAGTTTTTCACATTCTTGAACATCGAAAAATTTAAATATCAAATATGACGTAGTTGTTAAAATCTGAGATTTAAAAAAAAAATCATCACGTGCACAAAATAAGATAGTCCACAAATAATTATGATGGAATTGGTAACTTTGAGAAGTATTTAAAGACAATTGTAAATAGAAATAAAGGTCAATTCGAAGGTAGTTGTGAAGAAACTATTACGGGGTTTGTGAGAAGAATTCCGTATAATGTGCAGGGTAATTCGAAAGAATGTTCCAAAGAAATTTAGAGAAGAATCCAAATGGATTCGGATTCTCAGAATAGATTCAAAGAAATTTTATGAGATTCTCTCAAGGGAACTTTGAGAAGAATTTCAAGAGAATTCTGAGAAACAATCCCGTGGAATTCTGATATGAATTCCAAGATAATTTCGAGACAATACTTTGGGAAGCCTCGGACGAATTCCAAGAGCAAGAGAATCCTGAGGATATTTCCTAGATAATTCTGATAAGAATTTCACGAAAATTCCGAGGTAAGGAATGCAGAAGTTTTTCCTAAAGCTTGCAAATTTATTCAAACTGCCGCACATAGGACGATTTTAAAAAACTTTTGAGATATCTAAGTTAACCAAAACTCGTGTCAGAGGCTTGGAATTTTGTTTAGGATTCTAACTGTTATCATTTAGAAAAAAACAATAGCTTTTAATTTACAAATCTATGAAACTCTGGAACATTACTAATTTGTTTACATCTCAGACATGCATAAATTTCTTACTACGGGAAATTGTTGAAATCCAAACTTGTCGGACTGAAGATGAATAAAGACAAAACCGCACATATTTTAAAGTTCAAATCAAATTCTCGCTTATTTCCCGGTAGTTTTACCATGTGGAGTATATTTAGAGTTCTGAACCAAATAGTATTTTTTCTTGATAACAACTGATCACCAAATAAGTCAAGATTAAAAACTAAATTCAAGAACAACATGTGAAAAGGGCATATAAGCTTTTAGTAAACAAACCTTCTTATGCCCTTCTCTCGCCACCCATATGACACCAACGCAAACCATCAACATTAGTAGGTAAGGGAAGCATTCCCCTTCCCGATGATATTGTTGGTTTGCGTGGGCGACCCTCGGTTGCCGAGAAAAGGGCCTACAAAGGTTTGTTTACAAAAAGCTTGTATGCCCTTTTCACATGTGGCTCTTGAATTAGTAATGCGATAACAACTGAAAACAAAATGATATCTGGAATAACCAGACAGGTTGTCTAGATGATATCAGGTTGTTATTTTAATTTGCTCGGGTACTGCCGTGAGAGGAGAGGTTGTCCAAAGGCTTTCATGAGCAAGCCACGAAGACATTATTGGGGAGACTTTAAGGCATGTTTAGAACATCTCGAAGGCAAGTGCATTGAAGTCTGATAAGATTGGAGGTTCCTCAGAAAAATCTCCTTAAGATAAATCCAGTATGCGTTGTATGATGAAATTTGGAATCAAGCATCAAGTACAGAAAAAAATATGAATAAAATCAAGAGATCATTGAACTTTTAAAGCAAATCAGGGGGCGACCCCGGCGTAGTGGTTAGCATCCATACCTCTCACGCAAAAGCCTCGAGTTCAAATCTCACCCCCGGACAAGTCACGAATGACCCAAGAGCGTTAAAGTGACTATAAAAAAATAGAAAATAAAGCAAATCAAGGCTTTTAGGCTTTAAGGATAAGCTTAGATGAACTCGGGATCAACAAGTTTAAAAGATCCCGAGATCAAATATTTTATTTTAGGTAATGTCCAGAGAACTCGGGGCTAGCTGTCCTAAGGGGAATGTTCAAACAGGGGATCAGATTGTGGTCTAAATGTTTTACAACTTGCAGCTTAGAAGTTACACCCGAGGACCTGCTACAGAAATGTACACGACCTCCGCTTGAAGCAAAATCCGCGCACTCTGTTCAGTTCATACATTTTCAATCATCAAGGAATCAAAAGAAATCACAGTTGAAAAGTTATTCAATATCCATCGTAGACTTTAAAAATCGTTCAGAATATGGGGCATTAAAAAAAATCAATATTTGTTAAAAAATCATCGATTTTTAGAAATTCGTTGTTCACACCGTTCCACCGTTTGCTCAAGAAAAATCATAAGATTTACTCAGAAATATCTTTAATATGACATTTACATGACTTTAGGAACTTAATGTAGGGTAGGTGTACCAATTATTACTATACGTTCTTATTATGGTGTGACACAATTATGACCTATGGAATTCCCACATGCCATAATTGTAACACACCATAATAGGAACGTATAACCATAACTGGTACAACTATCCTATACCGATTGGAATCTATTATGATAAAATTTTACCGTCAAGTCATTGAACTGCAGGGTGGCTAGATACATGAATGTAAATTTCCAGTTTTTCCTGGTTGCCCGAGATAGTTTTCCCGGTTTACGAAAAACAGCTAAGTTTGATAAAGCATTTTCAAAATTTTGAGATATACAAGAACTTGATTCCGAGATCTCGGACTTCGGATGTTTGGATGACTGGAAAAATGTTTACCTTGAGCCGTGTTGATTAACTCTGATGTCGACATCAAAGCAGGCGGATATTCTTGATTGGGATTTAATCCGAGGATAATACCGGTTCGAGCTTACCACCATAAGAGGGTGTAAGTAGTTATTAAACCCTGATTGAAGGCATTTAGGTATAAGAAAAGAAGTGATTAATAACACCTAATTGCTGGATTAGTAACAAGATCATCCCATCACCATCAGTGCAGTTCGTCCCAGATCAAACGTACCTACCGCTTCGGTGGAGGGCATATGCTCCACATAGTTCATACCGCATGACGCTCTCGTGTGATAATTGAAATCAAAGATAACACGACAGGCAATATCATCAACAAAAACAACAGCAGCAACTATTATAAACAGTGCCAGGTATGGATGTATATGGATGCAATTATCTACAACTGGTTGATAGCACAGCAGAGCGTGCTTACTGAGTGCATCAACGAATGGCACGATGGGGGATGATGTTTGCTCATTTGTTCATGTGCAGAGTTCTTCAACAAATATTTTCCACCGCAAGTTTTCAACAATAGCAAAACACTGTCTTCCAATGGCCACGAAGGATGGCGGTGCCGGTCTTCCGAATCGGAATATTTTCAATTTTGATCCGTGTTTGTGTGTTGCTACTGATGTATCACTTTTTGGTTCAAGGATTTCACTGCTGCTGCTGGGCGAGGTAGTACGTATCTACGTGATCGTCTATCTTTTAGTTTTGTTAAAAACAAACCAGACACAAACGGAATACAGATACACACAAACAACACTTGATGAACGGTGAACAATTTACACACCTTGAGATATATGTTATCCGGCTTTTCTTCTTCTACTCTCACGATGATGCTGATCAGTGGTAGAACAAACAGTTTTAGAACAGATTCATGGGGGTTGGCCGCCTGCCAAGACCTAAGCGCGAGAAGTGCAATTTTCCGCGCGAGAGACCGCCAAATTAATTCGCCTTCCTCGATTTCGCCGGCCGTTGTTCACCACCATGTAGGCCTGCTCGGTACAACAATCTCCTGCTCTTCTTGGATGTTTTTGCTCTCACACTTTTCCGTCTTCTGCTTCGGTAGGTTCAACACACCACCCAGTTTTTCACCGAAGATTTTTTTTTTCCTGCCTTCTGTGCGATTTTCCTTCGTTTTTTTTCTCGGTCTCACCGACGTCTGTCTAGGAGACTAGCACAGAACAACATCACACAATCATTAGCGATCATCACTCTTCAAGGCTAGACAAATTATGCTAATTTTCTAACACGCAGTTTCAGTTGCTTCGGCATATGAACAATCTCAGTTCTTAAGAATGGAAAAAAGCAAACTCCACTTTCCACTTGATGCACTCAGAAAAGTGCAATGTCTAAATTTTCGACAACTCCTTGCTCCGGAGAGAAAAAGTGTAACACACAGAACTCCGCGGGTCGCGGAAACGCACTGACACTATTGCTGCTGCCGCGAAACAACACAACCGATGCTGCCAACCCACAAGGTATGTAAGGTATGTAGCTGAACAAGAGAGCGTGAGCATGCGAGAAAAACGGACGTCCGACGTCGACGGTTGCGCATTGACTGAACTCTTCTCCTCGACGTTTGTCGACACAGAAAACGAAAAAAAAATCAAGCAAGCCAAACAGACGAAACCAAAGTCAGTCAGTTTACGATGCCGCCAGAGAAGAGTAGTAGCAGAGGAGCCGTAATCGCAACTCAACAACAGAAACTACTACTTCTGCCATGCCATGGCGCTAGGCTAGTATGCGCTGTAGGGGTGATCAGTTGAGGGTTTGAGTTTGCAATTTACCATCAGCTTACAATCAAATGAGCGTGATCAGAGATGTTATGCCTCAGAACATCCCGGCGGCGCCGACTGGAATTGAACCCAGGCCTGCTGGAATGAGAGGTAATCACGCTTACCAGTACACCACCGGTGCCGCTATCTGGTTTGATGATATCATTACATATTGTTAAGGGTAGATAAATATTTCCCAGAATTTAAAGAAAATTCTTCACTAAATTGTCAATTTTTAAAGGTAGTCGATACCCTGCCATTGTGTCCATTTCAGAAAAGTTTGATAAGCTTGACATTTTGAAATATGTACTGTTTATAAAGGGGAAATGGATGTAATGTCGGCCTAAATGCCCCTAATTTGGGCTCATACATAAATTCAGCAATCGACTAAATTTTCAATACCAAAAATATCCATTAGTACCGTCCCAATGACGCGTTCATCTAGATAAAAATGATAAATAACTGATTTTTAGCGATGGGCCCAATCTTAGATCCATATTGAACCCTAATTGAAGTTTTAACCGTTTTTCTTTTCATTTATAACAAGTGCGTCAGTTTTGACATACATATGCACCACTTATGCAGGGCTGATAGCAGTGTCAAGCAATAAAAATAGTGAATTAGTGACTAAAATCTTTTAAAAAAGTGACTAAAATGAGACCAAAATTATTTTAAAAATTTACCAAAATGTGACTTAAACATTAAACTTTCAGAAATAGAATCATGCGAATTGATTTGTCAGTCTTGCAAAAAAAGTAGACATCGATTTCCTATCTGTACGCATTCGTCAAAAGTTTATATTGCAAGATCTTGCACAACTAGATTAAAAACTAACAACACTGTGTAAAACTCAGACTGAAATTCTTGTGGTCTCCTGAATTAATGTCTAGAATAAATCTATTCTCTAACACGTTACGCTTTTTAGATATGAACTATGATAATCTTTATACGATCTGCGAATTCGCATCACGAAGATGCTTCGCGTTTGCTTAGTTACCGAATAAGATGACATTGCCTAATTATTAGAACTATTTCCGAAATGAAGAATGAAACGTCGAGATATGATATATGATATATTAAATGACATTGATACCCAGATCTAATTTTTGAACTACTGAAAAAAAAAACATAATTCTTCTACAACAGGAGTTGCTGTTCGTTCTACTGGACCGGACAAGGCTGAATGAGGTCGACTTGGGACTGGTTTTTCCAAATGTTTCTACCATAAAGTACCATAGTTTCATTCAACTATGATCCTAATTTCACGCATTATTCAAAAATACAATCCAAATGTATAATGGAAACATTTAAATTGAGCTAGAAATTCTGACTAGTGTAAAGAAAAAAATATGATTTAAAAAAATAGTACAACATCTTTAAAAAAAATATTTTAATTCACTCTGCAATGCTCATTACATTATTAATAATTCTTGCCAGGAATTGCCTGAAGAATTCTACTGACAATTCACTTGGAGTTCACCTCAGAATTTACTTAATATTATCCTGAAATTCCCATCGAATTATCATAGGAATATATTTTTTTTGTTCTGCTAGGAAATCAAAAAAGTCTTCGAAATACTGCTGGGATGCTCGTTTGAATTATCTGAAAAAATAACACCGGAATATCCTAAGAATACTCCTCCAAATCCACTTGAAATTTAGCTCAGAACTTTCTAAGTATTTTCCTAAGAAATCTTCCAACGTATTCTCAAAATTCTAATTGAATATATTTATGTTGGAATTATCGTTAAATTTTGCTCGTTTTCTTGGTATTCCACTCACACCTATGATATTCTCACCTGAAAAATTACTTGCAGTTTTTCTTAGATTTCTCCACAAAATTTGTCAGAACTCTCTTGAAATTTTTGACCGAATTCATTTGAGGTTCGATAGCAATTATACTCATATTCAATTGTAATCCTATGATTTCTCCGAAAACTCACATGGAAATATGCTTCGAATTCTTTTTGTCCCAGAATCTTCTTTAAATTATCCTCAGAATGTCCTCTTTTGTATTATCTTGAAGTTCTCCTCAGAATGATCATGGTGTAATCCTCCTTCTCGTCCAAATTTTCTCCTAATTCCTTAAGAATTAACGTCAAAAGCTGTTATGAATTTTTTAATTGAAATTTGTATTGAATCCTATTCAAGGTTGCCTAGCAATTCTACTCAAAATTACCTACAAAACTAGAGTTCTAGGACATTGACGAAAATTTTGTGGACATTGACAAGAATAAAAATTTAAACACAACAGGTACATGAACTTGGTGAAATTTTAGAGATGTGGATTCAAATTTAACTTAAACCAATCAGCAGATCAACTATATATAAAACCAAAAGCTACTTGTTGATTAAATGTTTGATTTTAGTTGCAATAAGGTTCTTATATATTGTAACGAAACAAATATTTGACATGGGTATTTGAGACTGTTCAGCTATGGGTAACAATTTAAAGTCCAACTTGCCGTATTTAAAGTTCCAGAGAAGCTTTACAGAGCATAACAGGATTATATTTAAGTTGAAGTATTTCTTTTTATAGAGTATTTCTAAAATAAATTCGAGTTTACCTCTGGGAGTGCCTTGAGTTTTCTTTATAACAGTGCAGAATCTGTCTGCAGAACACTAAAACATTCATGAAATTCGTCCTTAGATTATCTTTGCATTATAAACATTTTTTTTAAGAATTCAGCTCCTTAGAAATTCCCATGCTGTTCACCTCTGAGTTCTTATAAATGTTTAATCTGAATTGTCTTGGAGGTCTCCTCTGATTTCTACTGAAAATTCACATGTTTGTCCTTAAAATTATCTGGAAATGCTTTCCAAGTAGTTCCTAGTCCAAGTTGTACTCAAGAAATTGTTCACAGGGCTACTTAAAAAAAAAAAAAAAAAACTGGTCTCACACAATTGACTTGGAGCTCTAGTCATAACCTTCGTATAGTTCATCCCAAAGCACCCTAGATTTTTTGTACGAAGTACCTTGGTATTACATATCTCTAAAATCTGTTCTGCATCTGAATAAGTGTCGTTCCCCTGGTTCAAAGCTGCTTTGGAAAAAAGTTTTTTCAATAGTTCTTCAAAGTAACTGTATCCTGAAAATCAAATCTTGAGATTTTTTTAAAGAGATGAAGAAGCACACACTTAAACAGAGACCCTGAGTTCGGTAAAAAAAATTACCGTCTTAGATCGGTAATGCTAAAAATTACAGATGTTTCGGTATTTTCTCGCTTTATTGCTGAAAACTGTAAATGAAATGACCGAATTTCGGTAATTTCATTTTAATTTACCGAAAACGGTAAACATTTTTACCGGCAGGTCTGTAAATCAGCTTCATCACTGACTTCGGTGAAATATTTTACTGAAGTTTTGGTAAACAAAGCGTTCCATTACTGAGTTCGGTAATGGTCTAGGTAAACGTCAAATCCACCATATTGTTATTTTCGATCGACTTTAAAAGAGTTCCTGCTTGTGAAAAATGAAAAGGTTAAATTATGCAGGCTGTTATTCAAGCCCAAAATGAGTTAATCGTAGATATTTTCCGTAAATAATTAATTTTCGTTATCTAAATAAATACCGGTTACAGATGGCCGATGTTGTTGCTGTTGTTGCTTGTTTTTTCTGTCGGTCCAAGTTTCATTCCCGTTAGCGACGATCTGAAAACAGCATTTGGAATATTCTCCCAAAGCTTCCTTGTTTTCCGTGTAGCGCCGAATCCTTCCGACAAAAACTTGGTTTTGTTCATTGGTGGTGCAATTTGCAACACTAACTTATTGATCACGACAGCAGCCAAATTTTTGCATGGGTTGCAGTGACCGCTACCTTGAAACAATATTAAAGCAAATTACAGTTGAGCCGGTTACCGTTTTAAAAAATTACAGATCTCTCGGTAATTTTCGATTTGCATATCGTCCTCAAAATTACAGTTCTCTGGTAAAGACGACTACAAATCAAGCAATGCACATCGGTAAACGTTACCGATCGTTCGGTAAATTTGACAGCTAATTTTGCTGATCCAGTTTACAGATTTTTCGGTAATGTTCTCGATTACCGAACACATTACCGACCGGTCAGCTGTTGAGAATTCGGTAAATGAATTACCGAACTCGGTGATTTTTTCTTAGTGTGCACATTTTATGAATTTGGCATCGAAGTTGACGAGTTTATCCCGGTGACATTAGCCATACATACCAAGTACATTGTGATCATAACTAAATGAACTCCTAATAGCTACGTTACATTTGCATATTTTTAGATATTTTAACTAGAAATAGTGAAATTTTTTAATCATAAATCATATTCCAAATCTCCTTTTCCCTCTCCTGATCCAAATAATTGTCATTCACTTACCTCGAGAAGACCGCGAGTAATCGGTCAAATCCATTAAATTTAGATTTAAGACATTTATAATGTATAAAGGAAATGATAACTTGGCTCTGTAAAGTTTATTCGATTGAGCTTTGTACATGTAATTAACAAAAAAAAAAAAAAAAAAAAAATTAACCAAATTTATGTTTTGACCCAATGTCACCCTACATAGGGTTTTACATTGCTCATTTTTTTTTATTTAATTTTAGTTAAATGAGATATCAATTTCAATCAACTATTTCCATGCTAGTCGTTAATATATCATTGATGAATATATTCACATGCTTAAAATTAGTCTAACTTGTTAAAATGTGCAAATTCTTGTTACCTTACAAGGAACGACAAATTTTGATTTTTTGGCCCATTGTCACCCCCCACTTACGGTACCTTAAAAACTGTCTCAGAACTCATAACAGGATTTATTTGGAATGGTCTCAAGAATTTCAATTAGAACAATTTTCCTTCACAAGAAGCCTGTTAACTCCTTTAAAATAAATTTTAGATTATCTAGGAGGGTCCCTTCATAATTATTTAGTGAAGACATTCTCTGCAAAACACTCCAAAAACTTAATGGCATTCATCTAATATTCTCTTAGAATCCTCCAAGAGTTCACGAAGCTTCAATTTATAATTCTTTGTAAAATCCGCTTGTATGCTCCTTAGAATCCCCTTGCAATTCACCTCAGAATTGCATTGAAATTTTGCTCTGAATTGTCTTGGAATTCACCTCTAAATTCTTCAGAAAATTTACATGGAAGTCTTCTTAGATTTTTTTTAACTAGCTCTTCTTAGAATTATCTAGGAATCCTTTTAGAGATACTTTTGGAAACATTCTCGGAAATCCCTTAAAACTCGTCTCAGAACAGCTTTGGATTTGAATCCTAATTACTCAATTTAATTGAAATTTTTTACGGATTGTGGAATCCTCTTCCCAATTATCAATGAGTTCTTTTAAAGTTATTCCTAAATCTTCCATGGAAAATTTCTTAGAAATACCATGCTGTAATCTCTACCATTAATTCTGAAATCTCGTTCATAAAAATTCTCTGAATAGTTATTCAAAGTAATTGCATTCTAAACTATAGTCCAGTCGGGTCTTGAAATTTGTTGAACGTCTCGAATCTTATGTTTTCCCAAGATGTATATTTCCTTGGAAAATTTGGAAAAGGCTTGGTGTAATCCTTAGCATTGAATCTGAAATCGCATTAAAATTCAATTTTAATTTTAATTAAAATTCTCTTAATAGTTATTCAAAGTAAATGTTTTAAAATCTAGTCCAGTCCAAGGGTCTTGAAATTTTTTGAAGGACCAGAATTTATTTTTTTTCCAAAATTTGACAATGTATATTTTTTCCCCAATTTGTCAACGGTTTTGCCCGGTGATTTCGAATTATTGGGTTTCCTCTATTTTTCCCGGTTCGGTGGCCACCCAGCAATAACTGTACTTGATATATTAAAGGGATCTGGATTAAAATAATATGTATTTATCAATTTAGAATATTTGAAAGGCCTCCATATTTCAACGAAAGTATGCAGAATTATTAGAAGGATCAGAACCAAAATTTGGGCTGAGAAAACACAGTGATAATAATAGATTCTGTATTTGTGGTTCTTACAGAAAATAATTACTTACATGTTATCAGTGCTGTAAATTTTCATATTATTCGATTGAAGATGAACCATTCAATCAATTCTGTATAAACGAATTCTCACATGACCATAATTTGAAGGGCCCCTTTCTCATTCGAAGCGCATTGTCACTGTCAATTGAGTCACTCACTATCATTTGATATACGGCAGTGGAGTATGGAAGAAACCCAGCAAAATGGTCCCGAACAGACAAGTCGGGAGCATCGCTTCCTCTGATTTGAACTTCATGAAGACTCCCCCTTCCTCGCCAATGCGATAAACAGCTTCCATTTCAGTCGGATCCGCGTCGAGTGCTTTGGCGAAATTTACAATCTCTCCGATGTTTGGTTTAGCATCACAATGGCTGAAGCTAAACTTGATGGTGTTTTTTACTTCGCACATCTTGCACCGTAGCAACAAAAGGCACCGAACTGCTAACAACGAACAAAGAGCAACTATATAATAGCGAGTCTCGAAAACAGGCTATCGCGTGGTTCACACCGAAATAAAAAATCGACTGCTGCTGTAGACAGCTGTGAGACAACTGTCTATTGAATGATATATAGCGTTTCTCAAATGAGAATGATCCATGCCTTCGTCAAATGACTAAGCAACTGATATCACCCTTTCGAAGGAGGTCCCCTTTGATAGCGAATAGCTACTTTTCTCATTTTCATAAAAAATGTTCAAATAATTTTGATAATTTACAGCACTGCGTGTTATTGCATATTGAATGCAACACCCAACCGGGAAATATAGGATTCTATTACAGATTTTCATGAAAAGTATGCAGAATTTGCTATGTTTCGCGACAAACAGTGGTCGTAGGAAGGTTTTTAAAATAATTTTGTAACTTTTAGGTTAGCTTATTTTTCAGACAAGGTATGCTTCCCCAAATGTGTTGCATCAAGAAAATCATCTCGTGAAGGTTTTATACAGAAGTATGTATCCTGGAAAAAAAATACTTGCTTGTACGCTGTAGTCCATTGCAATAACTGCCACTACATTTGTTGTATGAAACATATGAAGAGGATGTAATAAATCCAAATTGGGTGTAAGAGAAATTTGTTTTGCATTATAGTATTTTTGACGTGGCTAACTTTTCTCTACAAGATTTATAAAGCAATAATAAATAATAAATACGATTTAAACTCGAAACACTTTTTTGATCATCCCTACGCACCACCCAGCGACCACCACCGCCACCAACAACAACACCGCCATCAAGCAAATCCAACACAGCCGAGGCCAACCAAACATCATCGCCGCCCGCCACAGTCAGTCTCAGCGCCAGCCAGTTCTTCAGATTCGGTGTTTCGGAGCACGGCGGCCGTCATCATCCTCTCTCTCTCTCTCTCTCTCTGGCACCGCACGCGAATCTGAGAGGGCGTTTGTTGTACTACCAGCCTGCCTTCTCCATTTCGGCCCTTACCCACCCACTCTACACCATCGTCGCGCGCCCCATGAGAAACAGAAAAACCACCCTCGCATCAGCGATTGAAAGCGCACATCATCGCATCTCGTTTGCTCGGTGCTCTTCCAAAGTGGCGACGTCCACTTTACGAGTTTTATGCACCACACCGTGATGAATGCTGCTGGGAGAGACGTGAGAGAATGGTTCCTCGATTGTACAGTGGTGCATGGGCAATCGAGAGAGGCAAAGTCACAGAGATTTTCTCGACTTCACTGAGCCTTACAGCGGTGTGCAAATTCGTATCCAATTTGTAAGCGGAACTTCATACCGGTTGGTCGGTCGGAGTGTGTAATCAACTGGTGCGAGTTTTTCAAATCGGAAGCAGAAGGAAAAGCGGCACGCAACGGCTTTGGGGGTCGTATGATGCTACCCTTCGTATGGGCAGATTAGGTGGGTGAAGTAGTGGGTCAATTTTATGCGTTTTTTTTTTCGGCCCTGTTTTTGGGAAATTAATGCATGTGTATCTATAATATCGTTATTGTTAAAGGATGAGGCTCGAGGTACGGCTTTAAACCACATTGGCTTGTTTAAAGAATGGGCAAAACATAATTTCACAGTAAATTTTCCACACAGCCCAAAACAAAGTTATTTGAAAGCAGTAGCAGCAGTACTGGCAAGCTACACTAATGAATTCGAGATCTAGAAAACTTTTAGAAGCCCAGACTTTAAATTGTATGATCAGTGCGAACACATTACTATGTACTTATCGTTAGCGCAGCTGCGAGATCTGGAATATTCACAACGTGACTAAAATTTCACGTCTATTATTCTGTTTATCTGAACTATTATCAGCCGAGCTAAGTCGGGACCATACATAATTTTTAGAACAGCTATAATAACAAAATATGCGGTTCTTATGGCACGCACAATTCACTGTTATCGTTTATAAAAGGGTATTTTATTTGCAGTTTGATGTGAGAGATGTTTTATAAGAATCTTGTAAATTACAATTGTAGAGGGCCGGGCCAAGAGTTCCTGGGACGCGATCAGTAATATCAAATGTAAATCAGCTCATTTATTTATTCATGAACGTCATGCAGTACCCCTAGAAACGGAATTTAGGCTTTTAAAGGGAGATAAACGCAATTGAAGATAATGACCTCCAAAACAGCCCTAAAACCCAATTTAATGGATGGGATTTAAGGCCGATTAATTTAGCATGAGATCCGTCCCTTATTCTGGATTTAATATTCTAAGGCTTCGAAGGACTAATCATGTATATAGAAACGAATTATGTAATGCATACTATGCATATTTTGAAAAAGATTGGTACCTACATTCCCATAATCGAACTGTGTTTTCTTATAACACATACTTGACATACATGGGTGTTCTCAACTTTCAAAGGGGATCCCTATAAAATGCTTTAACTAAAAACTATATGTATCGTTTATGGACAGCCTTTTTAGATGGAATGGGTCATAAGGCCAATATTTAGATGAGTACATCACTATACTAGCATTTCAATTTGTAACATATAGCGAACAGCAATTAAACCCAAAATTTTCCGAAAATTATAATGTGATACGGATAGATCACCTTTACATCTTTGCGGTGAAAGAACTTCGACCGAACCCTAGTTCTGACTACTTTAAACAAGGGGAACAAGATTTTGCATTAATCAAAGGCAACACAGGGTGGCCAGTGGATTTTATTTTTCAAATTTCCGTTTTTTTCCCGGATCAACTCTCAACAAAATCTCGCGGCTGTTAATATTCAGCAAAAAAATAAAATCGCTGAAATGTTTTCAATATCACATTATTTTTGAGATAATTCTACAACACAACAATTGTACAACTTGAACAACTTTTTTAAGCTCGAGTCCTTTTATGATTTAAAAGCGTGCTGATGCTTTGACAACGTAACAGATTCATGGAATTTGTTAAGGTTAGCTAGCCGAGCGCTATCGGGCTAAATGCCCTGCTCACCCTCATTATGCCGAATTTGAGGGTGAGCAGGGCTGGTAGTGCTGATGCGATATAATAGTAATGACTTTAGTGACTAAAATTACGGAAATAGTGACCAAATAGTGACTTGTAAATACTAAACAAGTAACCATTTATATGGTAACTTAGAAATTCAAATACGGTTTGATATTGAAATAAACTTTTTAGGTCATGGAACTTAAAAACAAATTTCATAAATTCCTCTAATTTAATCGAATCTCAAAACGGAATCTCCTGTGAAGAGCATTTGAAGTGATTTGAAAAAATTACTTTTGCTCACGTTATACATGATGACTAGTAACTAGTAATTCCCATTTTTTATTACCTTGAATTTGATTCTGCGTTCGCCATCTTTTTTAAATTTAGATATATATAGGTAGATAACTTTAATAATTCGCTAAGAACTGTTCACAGAATTTCTTCAGAATGATCTCAAAAACTTTTGCAGAATAATTCCTCTTCTCTTAAACTTAGAGGCAAATAAGCATTTACAAAAATAATATTGCATTCTTGAAATTCTTTGCAGAACAATCAACAAAATTCTTGGAAATAGATTATTTTTGTAGTTGGAAATCCTTAACATCAAACATCATAATTTAAGTGGATATTTTATACGATAGATGAGGAGATGGAAGTAAAGAGTTGATAGTTCCGTTATAGTATGGCAGTGTGAGATTTGTATATAGAAAGTAGAAAGTGAACAAAGGACAATTTTGAGGAGGTACGAATCGGGTAGAGCGTCTCCTTTGCCAAGCTCTTCCGTTAATGCGGGATGGCGAGAGGTGTTTCCCCCTGCCACTACTGGCAAAAGGGATGATCACCAATTGGCTCATGTACCGCCAATGTGCGGAAACAGTTCTATCGATTGATTCACACTTAAGCCGCCATCTGACGTAAACAACTATCCGATTCGTACCTTCCTCAAAATTGTCCTTTGATCACTTTTTACATTCTATATACAATTTTCACACTGCCTTACTATAGCGGAACTATTAAATCTATAATTTAATCTCCTAATCGATCGTATAAAATCTCCACTTTAAGTCTGATATTTGAAGTTAAGCATCTTCGACTATGTAAATCGTTAAATTCACGCATGAAGTAATAACACATGATTAGTTAAAGTTGAATATTTTCTATTTTTATTGATTCTTCTAGGAACTCGTTGAAGGCTCCTTCCATAAATCCATTTTAAATTTATTAGAATTCTCTTTAGAATTTCCATGCAATTAACTCAGAAATTTCAGAAATTTCTGCATAGAATAATCTTGGACTTCTCCCCTGCATAAAATTGAAAATTCAATTCGTATTCTCCTCAGAATTCCCAAAGTATTTCCTCAGAAATCTCAAAACAAAAATCCATCACAGAATAACTTTGAAACTCTTCTCAGAATTACTTTGATATTGAATCCTCAAAATTCGATTTCATTGGAATTCTTCTCGGAATTTATTTCGAACTCTTTAGAATTCTCTTAGAAGTATCTTCAGAAATCACCCCAGAATTCTTTTAGAACTATCCGCAGAGACCATCTTTGGAGTTCATTGAATTTTCATCAGAGTTCTTTAAGCAAAATTTCAGAACTAATTTTGAATTCTTATTAGAATTTGACCTAGAAGCCTCATTCAATCATCATTGAATTCTGCTCAGAACTCTTTTTAAAATATAATTGAGAGTGCATATTGGAATTATTTCCAAAATTGTTTCGGAGTTGAAAATAATCAAATGCGACGCTCGTATGTGTTAAGCCAAGTTTAACTATTTAGGTAAACCTGGCATTAGGTTTAAGCGGAGTAGAAGAAATCGGTCCTCAGAGCACTTAATTTTACACGAGTCTGTACTTGGTATTCTTCTCTGATGTATCTTGGTGTCATCCCTAGAATCCTTTGAAATTATCTAAAATTTACTTTGGATTTTTTAAAGTTCTTAATCATCCTTGAAAGGCTTTTGAAAATCTATCACAGACAAATACCTTTGAAAAGTTTCCAAGGTTTACAATTTATTTTCTGGGAAAGAAGGTATATTTTCCGCGATTTTTAATTGAAATTGAAAACATTTTCCAATAGTTTCTTGGTGTTCTAAAATTCTGCGGTTTTAATTTTCAATTGTTTAACAGATATGTGTATTTTGTTAAGACTTCTGTAGACTTTCTTAGTGCCAAGTACTCAATTTAATCATCCTGTTGATATTTTTAAATTACGCTCTATTTTAGTAGTGAAAAGTGACTTTAGTGACTATTTTTAGGGAAATAGTGACTTTAGTGACTTTTTGGTGTAAAAAAAAGACTTTTCAAAATAGTGACCAAGTCACTAAAAAGTGACCTGCTACCAGCCCTGGGTGAGATATGGAATTCAGAAATTGTTTTTAGAAATCTTGAACTTGATATAAAGATCTCGGAGCAAGAAAATGTTTTAACACAACATGATTAGTATTAACAGAAATCTTAAAAAAAAAGAAAATTTGCAAAATTCAGAGGCATTGACATTTGTTTAAAGAATGTGACATTTTTCGGAAATTTGTGATTTATAAAAATCATAACAATCCTAGATTTAGAAGAAAAACAAAATCTAATTTTTATTTCAACAATCTGGGATTGAGAAAATTTTACAAACTGTGCATAAAAGTTCCTAAAGTTCTCGGATATTCCCTTAAGTTCCATAGACAGGGGCCAGTGACTTTTCTTTTTGAATTTCCCGGATGTTGATATAATTTTTATTGCGTTCCAGAAATTTTCTCTGAGCAAACTGAAGTTTCCGGGAATTCTCGGAAATTTTCTTGAAACTTCTTTAAGCTCTGCATTTTCCTTGAAATTTTATGAAGTGCCCTTTAATTATCTGATCTGTCTTGATTTTCTCGGTGCTTCCCTATAGCTCTCAATTCTAATAAAGATCTCGGTTTAGCTTTAAAATAAATTGGTATTCTCGCGAACATATTTAAACTTTATGGGAAGTTCCTGAAATATTTCTGAAGTTCTATAAATTGTATGAAGATCTCTGTACTGATCCCTCGGAAGAAGGGTTCTTGATTTTATTTCAGCAAATCAAGGAACTATCCTGAATTTGTCTTAACTCATAGATTTTTAAACCAATTCAATAGTCTGGGCTAAAAGTTTCGGGGACTTTCGGTAGGCCTATCCTACACACTGCAAGAAGAATGATCAATATTGAAATAAATTTACGTTGAAAGAAGTTTAAAATAGTGACTAATTACAAGAAAACGTGACTTTAGTGACTTGGCTTGAAAAAAGTCACCAAGTCAAGGAGAATTTTTTAGTGACTGGCTTGGAAAAAGTGACCAAGTCACTAAAAAGCGACTCGCTACCAGCCCTGTCTATATTTTTAATAAGCTTATTCAACTTTCAATGGTTCTTGGAGTATGTTAAGGTTCATTGTTTATTCCCCGTATTCACAGCTACTTTTCAAATTCCCGATTATTTCCCGGTTTTCCCCGTAAACTGTCCCTCATATTAGTCCTTGTTACGTTTCATACATGTTAATAGTAACAAAACTCGGGTTGCTGTACCGTGGATGAACTTGAAAGAAGAAAAAAATGAGTTAGTCTTCTATATGATTACTAATCTTCTATTCGTTATTCTCTAGTTTGAAGTGGTTAATATTAGGTTTCTTCTGGTCAAGATCGGTGTCATTGCTTGATTTTGTTGCTAAGGAATCCGATTTTGATTGACAAAGGGGTGCAGGTTGTAAATAGCGGGACCTTTCAATTATAATCGGTCTCTTACGATGAAGGCAAGAATGACAACTGTATCAAAACCGAAAACTTAAACATATCTCAATAGTGATAGAGTGATGCAACATGTTTTAAACTAAGGACACGGGACAATAGATCAAATTACTGGAGATTAAAAATTAAAAAATGATTGCAACCAGAAAAAAACACCATGCATTTGAAACATCTAAGTCCTAGAACCACAGCCAACCGGGCAGTGTAAGATCCTATTTCAAATTTGCATGAAAAGTATGCAGCATTTGCAATGTTTCGCCGCATAAACATATTCTGTAATGCGGCCACCGGAAGGTTTTTTGAATATTTTTTTAATTTTTATGATAGCTTATTTTCAAACAAAGTTTGTTTTTTTCCAAATGCATTGCGTCTAGAAAATCATATCGTGAAGGTTTTATACCAAAAATATGCAATCTGCAAAAACTTGCTTGTACGTTGCAGTTCATTCCAAGAACTACCATTACATTTGTTATAGAAAACATATACAGAGGATGTAATAAATCTAACCACACATTGGATGTAAGAGAAATTTGTTTTGCGTACATCAAAAACTTCAAGAAATGCTCTATGCCCGAGTACTTTTCCTAAGCCTGGAATCTCGATTTGTTTCTGAGATCTGTCAAATAGGGGAAATGGATGTAATGTCGGCCTAAATGCCCCTAATTTGGGCCTATATATAAATTCAGAAATTGACTAAATTATCAATAGCGACCAAAAATATCCATTAGTACCGTCCCAATGACGTGTTCATCTAGATAAAATTGATAAATATCAGATTATTAGCGATGGGCCCAATCTTAGATCCAAAGTCCAACAATAGAGCCATTTCCCCTATTTCTAGATTTAATTTTTTAATGTGTAATAATGTCTATTAGCGCCAAATAGTCTATAATATCAAAATTTTGTAAGTACCAGATTCTTGAAGTTTCTGCAAGCCTTCTGTGTAGAATATCGAAAAATGTGTAATTCTTTATATCTTAAATAAAAATAAATCAAGATAACGGACTAAGACAAGATTTTAAGATCAATAGAAATACAGAAAAGTACTAATGACTGCACCTGACACCTGTGTGTTCAAATCCCTTAATAGTTCTTAAGCCTCAACTATTTTTGCATTCGTTTATTCTGTGACAAGGACGATAATACTCGTTGGACGTCGAAAAACTAATACTAAACTAAACTATACTTACGGCTAGATATACTTAAACATCGCGGAATGTTAACTCACCTGAAATAAAGAAAGATAAAATAGATAAGTAAATATTAGACGCTTTTTAAGACTGCCGTAGTCCGAAAATAACGATATGGTATAATGATACCTAGGACATTCAGCTAGAAAAGGTTCATATTTTAAGATTTTATTACTCGTCAAACAAAAGCAGAGTATAGGGTGTGCCAGGAACTAAAGACACTGCTTGATACTGATATAAATACGTTTGTTGTTCAATCTTATCTAATCTAATATCACACTAATGCAGCCAATTCTTGAAAGCATCCTGGAAAATTACGTCACCTTGAGTCCGTCGTTTTTCTTGTCAACGGCCAGACCAACTGCTCAGCATGTGCCACAGAGCAGATTTTAAGCAATCGAGTAGTATAGGTATACGTATAGATAGAATAAGCAGGGTGGCAAGTGAATTTCCATTTTAAAATTACAGGTTTTTGCCGGTTTTCCTGGTCAATCATTCAAATACTATCCGGTTTTACAAATCGTGTTTTTTAAATAATTAAATATTTTATAACAAAATTTTCAGGTGATTTATCATTGCGTCCCTTTTCCTAGTACTTTGCAATTTCACAAGTCAAAATATTAGGATTTTGGTGAATGCACGAATAGCTGAAACCAATACATGTAATTTGCTGTGGAGAAGCAAGTTATGTCTTAAATTTACAACTCTATAAACCTTGAGTGTTATGTTCTTAAAACGACACAGGTGTAAATAAGATAAAATTATGCGTTTAGATTTTTATAGGATTTATGGTTACATTATTGTAATACTTCTTTACTCCAGCCACAAGTGGCCATAAATACACTATTTTATAATGTGGCTCAATTAAATCTTCGACCTTGGTTTACTTCAAGAAGGATTAAATTCAGCTTGGATGCTCTGCCTAATCCCTAATGCATTGATTTCTAAATATATCGATATCACTACCGAATGAATGATAGTGGTTTACCACCCATTGTAGCACGGAAACTAAGTCCGACAGCAGTGGGCTCTCTTCTCTGTTTGTCTTGATCAAGCTTAATAACCTCTGATTGTCCTCAACATGTCGCTGTATGAAGGGCCAAAAACGGATTGGTTAGAGCGATAGGCAAAGTCGCCTATACGAATCTACAGAACAATAAAGAATCTCCTTCCAGCAAATTGATCAGCCAACTGGTCAAAAAGACAAGCCCCCAAACAGGAAGATGCCCCAATGAGTGGGGAGAAGAGCCCGCCCTTTATCCACGAAATGTTATCAACAGGCAGTTGGCATTCCCACTCTCCCCGTCCAAATCGCGTCAATCGTGTGCCCTGTTGGACCGTCCCTTCCCTTTTATTTATGTATTTCAATGTATATACGAGTTGATTGTTATCCCGAGTAGGTGAGAATAGCAAACCAATAGCAAGTTTTGCTATCAAAAATAGGATATCAGAACATCTCAATTTGTTAGTAGTTTGATTGAAATAAGAGTTAAAATATCAAAAATAATAACGGAAACCGTTCGGGAGAAAAACTAAATAATAGCAAATATTGTTATTGCAATATCAAACTAAGAACAAAAAAATCAAAAAAGTTCAAAACATATTTAGCTATTATTAAGATATTAAGAACTAATCAATTGCAAAATGTGATATTAACTAATAAGAACTAATTAGGAATAAATTCAGTTGTTCGGATTGAATAACAAAATAATAGCAGCTTTAGCTATTCTTCTTAGAGAGCTTAATAATAGTATTTTTTCGGTCGAGAATCAGTTTTACTGATAATAATGATTGAATTCAACAATTCGGCAAAGCTTTTTTTATTTGTGATAATAATAACGATAAAATCAACATGAAATAAACACGTAACTTTCTAAAAAAAACGAACAATGGCTGAACAAAACATATTTGAAGTGTTGTTAATATATTGAAGTGTTGTTAATAATATTGTTTACATTGCTGGCCAACAACTGCACTCCAAAAAGTTATGCCATAATATTTATTCATACGAACTAACAGATATTATTAAAGTAATGCGAGTCAACGACACAATTCGTCAATGTATAAATATATGCATGAAAATGAACGATCGATCATTGCAGTTTATTTCTAAATGTAAAATCCATACACAAATTGATTGATTTATGGGTCCACATTTCAAGTATTTATGGTATTTATATTACGTAAGTCTTTAAAATCTGTCGATCATATACAAAGTACAAAATAAAAAATAAACACCTATCATTAAAATAAAAAAAATAAAAATTTCTGAAACATTGAAATGAAAGTAGAGTCTAAAAATGGAAAAGAATATTAATATGATGCCAATAGCAAAATAAGATACAATATCATAAATTGTTGTTGAGTTTTTATTCGACTGTTTTATGACTTAAAATTTTAATATCATGAAAATAACAAATTTTGATGTGATATCATATTTTGTTACTAGATTGTTATTATGTGTTATGGGTAAATAACATAATAATATCAAGATAAGCTATGATAGTAAAATTTGCAATTGGTTAGTTCTTGGTTAGTTCTTGGTTTGCTATTTTCATCTACTCGGGAATGCTTGATATAAGCTGATTACAAAAATAAACGATGACATTCTTTTTTAAAATTTGCCAATTTCACCAATGTGAAATTCAGAAGCTATTTAAATCATAGAAACAAGATTATTTTCCTGGTAGATTTATCAAATGCCCGAGTTTTTCTAAGTAGCATAGTTTTTAAGATACTAAAAAATTAAATTTCACTTGAAAAAAAAAGTTGTTTTACTAAAATACAAATTTCTCCGGCTGTAAAGAAGGCTATATCAATTATTAAGTACATACTTATAAAGCAAAAATTCCAAAGATAATAAACTAGATTAAAGGCATATACACCACTCACATATCCCGGTCTGGTCTAGAACTTTTTATCTGTTGAAAATGTTCTCGACTTCCGTGGGCATAAAGTATCATTGTGATTGTCTCACAATATACAAATTCATGCATTGGTTGGCACAGAAAGCTGTCAATTAATAACTGCGAAAGTGCTTCACGAACACTAAGTTGAGAGCAGCTCATTTTTAATTTGTTTCAACTGGACGAATTTTATAAGTGTTTCTGAAGCCATGGGAAATTCTTCCCTAAAAGATATAATTGAACGTTCGCCATGTTCACAGCGTCTACGAACCTACAGCGCTTGTAGGTACCACTACTGACCTAACAATCTGATCGAATCAGCTTGCTCTCTATTCAAATACTTCGAGCTGCGTGATCGAAACCGGTGATCCAATTCTTACAACCCACCCAATAAACCTTCCAATGGCATTGGACATCAAGGTTTTAGGCTTAGAATAAAACCGCCGAGTGTCATGGGCGCGCGCAACTTCGAGCGGACAGAAGAGACTTGCCTTACCGTCATCGCAATTGTGCCTAGTAGCAAAGAAGGCAATATCAGTGCAGTAGAGGGAAAAAAATCGCACCAAACCGCACCGATGGCATTGAATGCAAATGTTAAAACTATATTGTTACACTTGTGTGTGCGAGTACCTACATGTACATGGGCATGAAAACGATCATTCGCTCGTTTATTGGTTGGTTCGCGCCGGGATGACCCTGAGACTATTAGAAGCGCGAGCGAGCGAGCGGCGGTGTGTGCAGCTGTTAGAGACAAGAAAAACTCCTAACACTCCGCCGTGCAAGTCGCTGATGGTCCGTGAGAGCCAAAACCGAGCATGTTGATAGAAAATGAGTTTGTACTTTTTTTTTTCTGTATAGGAGGAAAATGGCAAAAAACTAAAACATCAGCAAACACAAACGATTATCGAGGTCAACCGCGCGGTTTTGGCGTATGGAGGTTTGCTTGCCAAAAGAAGGCAGTCAAGAAAGAAACAATGTCATCATTGAGAATGTAGGAGATGGGGGACACCACAGTCGTTCAGCCTCGAATGGAGCAAAACAAAAGCCGGGGAGCAGAAAAAAAAACTGAATAGAGAGAGAGAGAGAGAGAGAGAAATGAAATGCTAAGCTGGTGGTAGTCGTATGCAGAGTGCCAAGTTAGGATAGGCGTGAAGGTTCCTTTCGAAAAAGTTTGTTGAACCATGTGCGACACCGACAACGCAATGGTGAAATGTGCAAAGCCTCCCTGTTGGTTCGCAGGCGGTATAGGTGATAGGTCATCAAGTGATTGATTTTCTGAAGGACATTATGTTGTGTTGGGATACTTGTTGAGAGGGTAAGAAAGGATTTATGAATAGATAGGTAAAACTGGCACAAGGCTAGATAATATTTACTCCGGGTTGATTTAGGGGTTGGGTCGACAGCTATTTGAGCACATTTCAACTTATTAAGATCACTGAAAGTAATAAAAATAAGGTAGAAAACTGTAGGTATTGATATTCTCAGTGGCGTCCCGTAGCCTCAACCAGGTAAAAACCTGTGCACCAACTTTCAAAACCAGATTTAATGCCATATTCATACTTGAATCGGTTAAAAAATACACTTAATCTTCTAGTTTACTAGATATCTATCCATTGCAAGCAATATTTTGATAATTGTTTATGTTTTGAGAGTTGGTACACAGGTAGATTGAGGTTAAGAAAACGCCACTGGATAATCTCAAAGCTGCAAACACCGTTGTAACACTTGAAGGAAATAATCGTGATTTTTTTAGGCTGAAAAGCATAAGACAATCTTATGAATCCCGATAGTTTATTTAGTTGAGTGTACGTGATCCGTTTTGTATAGTGTTTTCCACCCAGGAAAACTTCTCCCGGGAAATTTAATAAGAAGCAACTTTTCCGATTCCCGAGAATTATTACCAGGGAAACGATTAATTATTTAAAAAGGATCACTCCAGACGTGAAATCATTTCAGGTGTTAGGTATTGGAAGAAGCTTGTGCGGGTAATTGAAAGAAATATTCGGGAGAAACAGGACGGAACTTCTGCAGGAAATTGTAAATAAGTTCCGGGAAAAGACGGAAAAGAATTAGGGAATATCTTAAAAACTTCCGAAGGATTACATAAAATTATTCCAGCGGAACACAGAAGCAGTCATCCGCGAAAAGATGAAACTTCCGGGAAAATTCGGAAAACACTTCCAGTGGAAGCTAGAAAGACATATGCAGGAATCAGCAGAGGAAACCATCAGAATCTTTTTTTTTAATTACTTTATTTGTACAGGCTCAATCGAATAAACTTTACAGAGCCCAGTTATCATTTGCTGTATACATTATAAATGTCTTAAATCTAAAATTAAAGGATTTGACCGATTACTCACGGTCTTCTCGAGGTTAGTGGATGACAATTGTTTGGATCGGGAGAGGGACAAGGAGATTTGGAATATGATTTATGGTTAAAAAATTTCACTATTTCTACCATCAGAATCTCAAGAGATAATTCATTTTTTTTAATAAAAAAAAACGTTCGAAAGAGGGGGAAGGTGTGGGAGTGTTGAGAAACTTCCAGATGAAGTAAAAAATACACCTGGAATAATTTATTAAAAATTCCCTGTGGAAAATGGATGCTCCTCGGAGAAACCGGAAGAATTTTTCCAAAAGAAGTTCCGAAGGCAGATACTGGAGGAAACTTCGGGAGAAATCTGGAAAAGGAAGTAAGCAGCTAAAAGAAACTATCAAGAGCAGGGCCCAACAAAGTCACTTTCAATTGAAAATCGTCAAGCGCCGACGAAGCTGTCAACCATCACTTTCAATTGAAAGTCATTTTGTCTTCTCTTGGCTTGAGTCTTGTTCATTTCGCCTTCCATTGTCAAATGAGCTTACTTTCGCATTGAAGCCAAGCTGTTCGATCCAAATTCGCATTGTTTTCCTGACTTCTGTTGATTGTTCACTCGGTTCATTTAAGTGCATGCTCAAAAGATTTGTGCACGTGGATGTCGAATTTATCATTGTCGGTGGTTTGTTTACCCATCAATATGGGTATTTTTGGAATCGGGGTGACGTCATTTTAAAATTCAAACTGGCGGCTTCCAGTTAAAAAAAATAAGATGGGATATACTGATACCGACCCATCAATATGGATATTTGTGGAATCAGGGTGAAGTCAAGAGATCGAAAGTCGATATGCGACGCCATTTTGAAATTAAAGATTGCGGCTTCAAGTTTAAGAAAAAGTGGGAAATACTGTCAAATTCCCATCAATATTGGTATTTTTGGAACCGGGATGCTGTCTAGAGAATAAAAATTTAATTCCGACGCCATTTTGAAATCCAAGATGGTGGCATACCGATTTCAGAAAAAGTGGGAAATAGTGTCAAATACCTATCAATATAGGTATTTTTGGAATCGGCATGTCATCAAGGGATTGGAAATAGATATGCGACACCATTTTGAAATCCAAGATGGGGGCTTCCGGTTCGAGAAAATGCGGAAATACTGTCAAATACCCATCAATATTTTTGGAATCGGGATGATTTCTAGATAATCAAAATCGATATCTGTCGGCATTTTGAAATCCAAGATGGCGGCTTCCAATTTCAGAAAAAAAAGTGGGAAATACTGTCAAATATACTGTCATTTTGAAATCCAAGCTGGAGGTTTCCGATTTGAGAAAAAGTGGAAAATTCTGATGCCGACCCATCAATATGGGTATTGACGTTAAGAGACTGAAAATTGATATTCGACGACATTTTGAAATCCAAGTCTTTTTTAATCTAGATCAGTTTAGCACCAAACGGAATGTTATTATTACTGATGGCTTCCAAATTTATTTGCCTTTCCGTACGTACCATAAGATTTGAAAACGAGAAACCAATCGTTGAGATATTGTCAAAAGTCCAACACTGCTTCTTGACGCCAAACTCGGCCTACGGGTTTTAAACTCGGCCTAACGCATTGAAACGCAATTGAAACGCCAATGAATTCACTTCGGCCTATCGTATGAAGATAAAAATTGATTCGGTGGGAGCGCTTCTTTTGTTTTTGTGAATAATGGGTGCAAACTTTCATACCACGCGTTCTCATTGACTTCGTTCGGTAGCTTATTAACTAAAGTATCGTACCAAACGCATAATTGACTTGTTAACTCTGAAATCATGGATTTATTTGAAGTTTTCTGCTCGATAGGCCCAAAATGGGCGATTAGGCCGAAGTAGTGCTCTACCCTACCCTATAAATGGCGTTGAATATTGATTTTCAGCTTCTACACACTTAGAAATACCTCATTTTACACGTGACGAAGTCCATTTTTTAAAATAAAGGATTAGACGTAAACAAACATGTCATGTAAAAATAAGTGCTCCGAGACTGAAAAGTTCGGTACTCGACGAAAAGTACGTTTGATTGAGCTGAGTTTTGCGTCTATTACGACTCAAGTTTATGTCAAAAATGACACTCGTATATGTCAGTCTCAGAACACCTAAATTTACATGAATTTTTTTAAGTGTGTACGCGTCATCTCCGTTCCGAAAATACCCAGATCTTAGTGTCTTAGTGATTTTTTATGTAACCCGATGGCCGCCATCTTGGATTTAAAAAAGGCGTCGAATATCGATTTTCGGAGTCTACGCGTCATCCCTGTTCCGAAAATACCCATATCTTAGGGTACTTGACACTTTTCTGAAACCCGATGGCCACCATCTTGGATTACAAAATGGCGTTGAATATCGATTTTCGGCATCTACATGTCGTCCCCGTTCTGAAAATATCCTTATCTTAGGTTATTTGATACTTTTTCCGAAACCCGATGACCACCATCTGGAATATTAGGGTATTTGACACTTTTTCTGAGCCCGATGGCCGCCATATTGGATTCCAAAATGGCGTCGGACATCGATTTTCTGCACCTTCGCGTCGTCCCCATTCCGAAAATACTGATATTGTAGTGTATTTGAGACTTTTCCTGAGCCCTATGGCAGCCATATTGGAGTCTAGAATGGCTCCTCGTTAATTTAATGTTCGTCGAATAACATTTTATTAATATATATAATCCGGATACCATCACTATCGGCACCCAATATTGTGCGGATACTATATTTTGATGCCTGAAGACGCGACGCGTGACAAATCGAATAAGCTCCGAATTGAAAAAAAAAAAACGAAGGAAGCAGTTTTCGAGTCATTCACTGCGTCAATTGAAACAAGTCTTTGCTTCAAATGAAATGAACTGATACACTTGACGAACGAAACAAGCCATAGTCAAGCCATGTTTGACAGGAAGAATGTTCATAGTGACTCGATAACAAGAAACACAATGACTTACACGAAAATTATATTCCTCGAAATGAAACGGAAACCTGCGGAAAGTTAATTTTCTTGTCTTTGTTTCGAAAATGCAGAACCCTGAATGGAATATGAAGTACAGATGAAGTCAGAAAATATGTATGTCAAAGGAAGTCGGTAAACATTCCAGCGAAAACCAAAAGGGTTTCTACTTGGTACATGGAACTGCAAATCGTTCGGCTTCTCGGGTTGTGACAGAATACGGTATGACCAATTTCAATTGCGCAACTTCTAAGTCTTAGCACTGGGTTGGGTGGTATCCGTTCAATGCGAGGATGTGCAAGCTGAGGTTTCTTCACTTACAGTATTATCAACGTACACTGCCCACACGGCTGCTCAATCTACAAAAAGGGTGACAAGTTCGATTGGTGCAATAACGGCGCTATCACACTGATCACACAGTCTATTGAGATTAGCTATGGCAGATTATGCACGAAAACGGATTTTGGGATAAACTGACGCGACTGGTCAAAGCGACGATAGATCGAATGATGTTTGGGTTTCGCCAATGTCGAAAAGGGTGTGGCAGGGTGATGGGCTTTCGTTTCTTCTGTTTAATACAGCCTTGGAAGGTGTAATCCGAAGAGCGGGGCTAGACACGAGTGGTTTTATTTTCAGGAAGTCCGTCCAGCTTCTTGGCTTCGCCAATGATATTGACATCATGACAGGAATCTTTTAAACGATGGCAGAAACGTAGATACATCAGACGACGGCAGACTGAAGCCAGGCGGATTGGAGTTGCCATCCACGTATCGAAGAAGAAATACATCAGAAGAAGAGGTTCTAGAAAAGAGAATGTAAGCCTCACACCTCGAGTGCAGTTTGACGGTGACGAAAACGAGGTGGTTGACGAGTTTGTGTATTTTGGCTCACTGGTGACCGTCGATAATGACACCAGCAGAGAAATCCCAAATTGCATTATGACAGAGAATTGTGCCTACTTTGGACTGTGAAGGACGCTCTGGTCGAAAAAAGTTGCCTATCTACAAAATGCTGATTTGACTACAGCCACGAGCCATAAACTGTGGAGTGCAGATGGAAGACGAAACGTGGCGAATGAACCGAGAATCACACCAGCTGAGAAGGACCCGTCGTCCACACCGCAAATGCGACTACGGTGGACTGAGCACGTCGAAAGAATGTCGGACGACAGCCCGATGAAAATTGATCTCGATAACGTACCGACTGGAATGAGACGAAGAGGCGCGTAGCGGAAAAGGTGGATCGAACAAGTGGAAGACGACCTGCGAAGCCTTCGCAGACTGCGAGACTGGCGACGCACAATAATTACGTAAGGGGCTGTTCATTAACTACGTAGACAGTTTTTTTATTCTTGACCCACAACCCCCCAACCCCTACCCCTGCGTAGACAATTGTCCATACAAAATTATTATTTGTATGGGCCGTGGATAATTGCCAACCCCCCTAAGCGGTCTACGTCGTTTATAAACAGTCCCTAAGCACTTTATTGAGTGTGAAGTGCAAAGGAAGATCCGATGGGCAGCGACCACAACCCTATAGAAATCAGAATCGACTACAGACCTCCGAGGCATCCCGCAGGCCACGTTGGCTGTACGAACAAGCCGACTTGGCCTGCTTTCAACAAAATATTTCAGAGGCTCTTAGCGCTGCAGAGCCATCTGATCTTGAAAGCCTGATGAAATCCATCCTTGAGGCCGCTAGCTCGTCGATACCGAAGTCCAGCCCAAACCCTGGGCGTAGACACCTCCATTGGTGGTCCCCTGAAGTCAAGGCAGCCACTAAGGGTAGAAGAAAAGCCCTTCGGGCTTTGATACGCCTTTCTATAGCTCACCCGGACAGATCTCAAGCAACTGAATACTACTAACTAAAAATAAATGACTGTAGGCAAATCATCAGAGACGCCAAGAAAAATAGCTGGGAGGGAATCAACGCGAACCAAACGGCTACTGAACTATGGCGTCGTGTGAACCCCCTCAGCGGCAAACGGAAAGCCAAAGGGCTGCGCGTCCACTTGCCCAACGGGTTTACACGGGACCCACAAACAATCGCAGAGGCGCTTGGCGATCACTTCGAGGCACTATCTGCCCTTGCCAGCTACGACGAAAGCTTCGTTCTTAGAAACAAAGTATCCCGACAGAGCCTTGACAACATCACCATTCCAGGTGCCTCGTCCATGCCATTGATTAACGCCCCATTCCAAGCTGCAGAACTCGACCTAGCTCTCAGCCGATGCACCGGCAAATCTGCAGGTACTGACGAGATCGGTTACCCTATGATTAAGAACCTACCCCCCGAAGGAAAAAACAGTACGTTGAGAATCCTTAACAATATCTGACTGGAAAACAAGATGCCCTCGGACTGGACACATAGTTTGGTAATACCCATTCCAAAAAATGCTGCTACCTGTCCAACTCCAATTTTCCGCCTCATCTAACTGACTTGCTGTCTATGCAAGAGCTATCTATCTTGAGCGGATGGTGAACCGTCGTCTAATGAGATTCCTAGAGGACAATCAATATTTGGAGCATCAGCAGCTTGCATTCAGACCAGGTAATGGGACTAATTTCACCGGACTCGGCGATGTCCTTCAGGATGCAATGAACAATAGTTCCCACGTAGAAGTCGCATTTCTGGACCTTGCTAAGGCTTACAACCGTGCGTGGTCCCCACGGGTCATCCAGCAGCTCGCGGACTGGGGATTAGGTGGTAGCATCCTATTATTTTTTATCAGAAACCATCGATCATCGACTCGCTTGGAAGAAACTGGTGTCCCGCAGGGCTCTGTAATTGCGGTCACCATCTTCTTGGTCGCGATGAAGGGGGTATTTGTTGGACTCCCAAAAGAGATCTTTATATTTGTCTATGCCGATGACATTGTACTCTTGGCAGTAGGTCTTACCCTAAAGGCTCTCCGTAGAAAGCTACAGGCCGCAGTCTCCTCCGTCCATAGATGGGCGTCTCAATCCATGTTTGTGTTGTCAGCTGAGAAAAGTATTACTTCACACATATGCCGCTTTTCACATCGCCCCATACAAGATCCGATCAAATGTGATGGTATTCCCATCCCTTTCCGGAAAAATGTTCGGATTCTCGGAGCACTTCTGGATCGAAAACTCAGCTTCGGCCCTCACTTCAACAAGATCTGGAACAATTGCCGTACAAGACTGAACTTGATCTAAACCCTCTCCGGCCCGCATCGATGCAGCAATAGAGAACTCACCCTGAGGGTCGCAAATGCCGTAGTAAACAGCAGAATCTTCTATGGGATAGAGCTCTTTTGCTCAGTCGCTGAACTCTTCATCGCCAGACTGACTCCCACCTACAACAAAGCTATTCGCACTGTAGTAGGGTTGCTCCTATCTACCCCCGCAGACTCGGCTTACGTGGAGCTTGGAGTTTTACCATTCAGGTACCAGGTGTCAGAAACACTAGCCTATAGAAAACAACCGGAACTGAAGAGATCTGCCTCCTCAGATAGGTGAACAGACTTCTTGAGACCCTGGCCCATCAGAAACTCCCTCAATGTCAGAAGTCCAATGAAACGGATCCAGGAGATGGGAGGTCCCCCTCCACTTTGCGTCGATTTCTCTGTAGCCCTGCGCTTCAAAGCGGGATCCGGGATTGCACCGATGTGCAATATATGTGATTTTTGGCGATGTTTGTACCGTCAAAATGGCACCCTTAACGAGTTCAGAACCACTTCTAACCATTCTAGGATGGTGCATTGTCTTGTCTCGTGGGTGCAGAGAATGACTATAACGGGATCAGAATGCGTTTAGTATGCATTTTAGGGGTACAACCGAAGTGCAATATATGTGATTTTTGGCGATGTTTGTACCGTCAAAATGGCACCCTTAACGGGTTCAGAAGTACTTGTAACCATTCTAGCATGCTGCATTGTCTTGTCCCGTGGGTGCAGAGAATGACTATAATGGGATCAGAATGCGTTTAGTATGCATTTTTGGGGTACAACCGAAGTGCAATATGTGATTTTTAGCGATGCTTATACCGTCAAAATGGCACCCTTAACGAGTTCAGAACCACTTCTAACCATTCTAGGATGGTGCATTGTCTTGTCCCGTGGGTGTAGAAAATGACAATAACGGGATCAGAATGCGTTTAGTATGCATTTTTGGGGTGCAACCGAAGTGCAATATATGTGATTTTTGGCGATGTTTGCACCGTCAAAATGGCACCCTTAACGGGTTCAGAAGTACTTGTAACCATTCTAGCATGCTGCATTGTCTTGTCCCGTGGGTGCAGAAAATGACTATAACGGGATCAGAATGCGTTTAGTATGCATTTTTGGGGTACAACCGAAGTGCAATATATGTGATTTTTGGCGATGTTTGTACCGTCAAAATGGCACCCTTAACGAGTTCAGAACCACTTCTAACCATTCTAGAATGGTGCATTGTCTTGTCCCGTGGGTGCAGAGAATGACTATAACGGGATCAGAATGCGTTTAGTATGCATTTTTGGGGTACAACCGAAGTGCAATATATGTGATTTTTGGCGATGTTTGTACCGTCAAAATGGCACCCTTAACGAGTTCAGAACCACTTCTAACCATTCTAGGATGGTGCATTGTCTTGTCCCGTGGGTGCAGAGAATGACTATAACGGGATCAGAATGCGTTTAGTATGCATTTTTGGGGTACAACCGAAGTGCAATATATGTGATTTTGGCGATGTTTGTACCGTCAAAATGGCACCCTTAACGAGTTCAGAACCACTTCTAACCATTCTAGGATGGTGCATTGTCTTGTCCCGTGGGTGCAGAGAATGACTATAACGGGATAGGAATGCGTTTAGTATGCATTTTTGGGGTACAACCGAAGTGCAATATGTGATTTTTAGCGATGCTTATACCGTCAAAATGGCACCCTTAACGAGTTCAGAACCACTTCTAACCATTCTAGGATGGTGCATTGTCTTGTCCCGTGGGTGTAGAGAATGACAATAACGGGATCAGAATGCGTTTAGTATGCATTTTTGGGGTGCAACCGAAGTGCAATATATGTGATTTTTGGCGATGTTTGTACCGTCAAAATGGTACCCTTAACGGGTTCAGAAGTACTTGTAACCATTCTAGCATGCTGCATTGTCTTGTCCCGTGGGTGCAGAGAATGACTATAACGGGATCAGAATGCGTTTAGTATGCATTTTTGGGGTACAACCGAAGTGCAATATATGTGATTTTTGGCGATGTTTGTACCGTCAAAATGGCACCCTTAACGAGTTCAGAACCACTTCTAACCATTCTAGGATGGTGCATTGTCTTGCATACAAAGGGACTAAGTATCAAGACTACCATCACCGATACACGGACGGCTCTAAAGCTAGAGGAAAATTCGGATTTGGAATCGCAGACCCTACTGAGAGCCATTTTATCCGGCTCCCTAACCAATGCTCCGTTTTCTTCGCGGAAAGTGTGGCCATTCTCCACGATGTTACTATAAGCACCGACAAACCCATTTGCATCTTATCAGACTCGGCCAGTGCCCTTTCTGCCCTAGAATCTCAGTTCCCACCCAAGGCATCCTAGAACTATCCCCACCCAATACAATTTTCCTCTGGGTACCGGGTCACTGCGACATTAGAGGTAATTGTGAAGCAGATCATCTGGCAGCTACCGGCCGCTCTGGCAGACTGTTCAGTAAAGAGGTCCCTGGTCCCGACATTAAGCGATGGGTCAGGTTCATTATCCGCAACGCTTGGAACCTTGAGTGGGCTTCCACAAGGCGATATTTTACTCTGAAGGTGAAAGGAGAGACTTTCAAATGGCAGGACACTCCAAATCGACAAGACCAGATTATCTTGTCTTGTTTCCGTTCCGGGCACACACGTGTAACTCACAACATGGGCTGTTCCTACAATTTCCGGAAAACTTGTGACACTTGCAACCTTACCATGACAGTGGAACACCTTTTTGGTAGATTGCCCAGTGTTCAGCAATATAAGAAGTCTCTACGGTATACCGAATATCATAAGAAACGCCCTATCGAATGACCCATCAACCGAAGCAGCAGTCATCTGCTTTATTAAAGACGCCAATCTTTATGAAAGTATTTAAGCCCAAGGACTGACACGACCACCAACAACCCGCTATCGACACAGTCAGCCGACTACGGCAAATTATTGAACCTGAACTCCGAACTCTGAATAAAAAAAACTCTGTATTAGGGCAACCTCCTTCCGAGGCCAACTTTCTAGCCGGGGACCCCCTTCTGGGGCCCCAAATACCCAACTCTGTTATTTGGGGCACCCCCTTTTGGCTGAAAGTCTCTTTAATAAAGAAAGATAAGATAAGACACTTTTTTGAGATATTTAAGTTATTAACAGTTATTTGGGATGTTTACTCAAAATAACTAAAAAATACCGTGTATATTTTTCCCAGAAAGACGTTACTTTTCTCTACAACTTTGTCTCAAACGTCATTTGGATGTTATGAGCATTTGCAAGCTTGTTTATAACCTAAGAACGCTTGTCTCCCGTTTTTTTGCTGATAATTATTGTAAAAGTTCTTCGATGACTATTTACATTTCAGATTACAAATTCTGGATATCTTGTATACAAAACTGAGAAAATTTCTTACATCCTCCTGTTGACTGCAAAAACAGCCATTTACTCAAGAGTCCTGAGTACCCGAGGTGGTGGCCTACGATAACACTATAGCTAGAATGATTATTTATTATCTTAAGCAGCAGGGTTAAAGAAACCGAACGACCGTTCGATAATTATGTTCATATTCATTAGGCATGAATGCACCAACACATTCGAAGGACAAATACCCAATCAATACGGTTTATGGCCAGCCAATGCACCTTATGAAGCTCTGAGAAGGGACTGCGGCGAACACATCTCGGTTTTTCGCGTGAACGGTTCAATACTACCAGTGCACGTTTCCATGAATCTTTGGTTTTTATTGTCGCAACAGTCGTAAGGTGTCAGAGGGGATTGACGTTCGTTCGATGGAGCATTGTCGCCGTCGTCGTTGTTGTTATTGTGACGATTGTTCTGCAAAGATGCCGTGTACCAAACAGCGCCCCAAAGTCATGCCATACATTTAATTATCAAAACGTGACATTTTTGCAATGGGCAAATCATAAACCCGTCACGGGTATTTAGGTGAATGAAGCTGCCTCCCGCTGAGATTTTCTTTGCATTTATTTTGAAACGATTACACACAACTGATTTCCATTTGGGACGGACTTTCGAGTGACTTCGGAATCATACAACAAAAAAGGGTCAATCAACTCGGGTTCAAAAACTATTCAAGATTCGCAGTGCATTGTTTGTGAAATCACTGCCAACTGCAATACTAACATCGAACTTAGTGCCAAGCGAGCGAGCGAGCAAACGTGAGGCAGACAGTGTGGGCGGCGAGGAATCAATGAACGCAAACTTTTTCAGATTATTTCTATTTAGTAACGAGGCAGCATCATAAAAACAACCGCTACTAAATGGAACAGAGTCCAAGTCGAGGTTGAAAATGAGCGCTCACGAAAGAGTTTTCGCCCGCGGGATTTTCTAGCTTTAGGTAGTAACAATCCATAGCTGGGTGCTAACTATTTTTAATCAACCTCGATTCCAAGTTCTTTGACATCCAGTGTGCAGCGAGTGCGCGAGTTTAGCAACGATCAACTGCAGTTGTTGTGAGAACCCCTACTAACCCTTGGCGCGAAACACCCAGAGAGACATGCAGCCAGTTATCCTTGGACTGATTGCTTCTCTATTGAGTTTCATTGACATTTAGACCGAACCTTAGACACACGGAGAGCGCTCGCGGGTTGCCATTGCCATCGTCATCATCATCAACCAGCGCATATTGGTGGTGTGACGTGTAGTCATATTTATTCTTTTTTGTTCTCCTCCTCGTGTTCTTCTCCTGTTGAGGCCATCAAAGCCCATGGTTGCAAATCATAATCCGTGAGACTTTCAAATTTTCTGCTTAGGTGTATCTATTTTATGGCCCCAGTGGAAAAAAAAGAGCGTCGTCGATCGCCTGCACAGAGTGCATATACTGACAAAGAGAACAGCAGCACAGAAACGAGTCCTTGTCAGCCAATGCCATATAAATGTTGAACGTATGGAAACGAACAACCGAAGAGCAGTCGGTTTGCTTCCCTCGGTGATTGGAAAATAAATTAGACTAAACAGTTGGGAAAATGTGTGTCACCCGAAGGTTACGGAGGAGCTAGAAGAATGCTACATGGAAATTAAGTGAACCGTATGGAAATATGGTTGTCACTTCGGGTGACTATATTCCGTGGCAAATCAATTGCTTTTGAAATCACGGATTATGTTACCTGCAGTGAAAGACAACATTTGTTTTTTTAGAAGGGCTTCGAGCAGTTAAATTAGGTTTACTACCACTCGAACTTCGGAATAAAACCATATTTTGAGATTTGTCTTCTATTCTTCTTTTGGTGATTAAATTTTGTGAAATCGCTGGTAGTCACACCAAAACATTCTGACGTAGGATTACGTCTTTCGGCAACATATAAGAGATGAAATTTCAAAAAATCAAAATCGACCGCGTTTCGAAAAGTGGTCAGGTTTTGAGCCCTTGTAACGCTGTCAATAGCGGATAGATTTTAATTCTAAACAATCCAATCGATTGGAAATTGTTCTACGAACCTGCGAAAATCAAAACTTTATTAATTTTCAATATGTCACTAATGAAAATTACATAAATATCCAACTGTTGCAATGGTGATCAAAAACGAGGCATTTCCGTGATGGAAAAAGTGGTTTCCCTAACACAGTCGCTGAATATTGATACCAAGCACGTAATCCTACGTCAAATCTACGGTCGTGTCTTGGAAATAACCTCTTACTTTTTTCACATAGAGGCTATTTTGTCAAGGTAAAAAAACGTTTTGTAGGGTTAATGTCCCTAATGTTGGTCCCATACATAAATTTCGAAGGAAAGCATTTTTTGACAATGTTTCACTAGCAACCAAAAATATCCATTTGTCTTTTGCAAATGACGCGTTGTTATACGAAAAATTGAAGAATAGGAGATTTTTATCGATGGGCCCAATCTTTAGATGCATAGGCCAAAATTAGAGCCATTACTCCTCTATGGTCGGTTTTGAAAATTCGAGGGTCACTTTTTCCCAGGTCAGAGGAACATGGAATGCTTGATTTTAGCAATACATGTTCTAGATGCACTTCCACAGTTATTAATTGAGAGCTTTCAATGCCTATAGCATTTTTGGATTAGTATAATTGTGTGGCAAGTACAATTATACCCTATGCCCAGGGAAGTCGAGACATTTTCCAACCCGAAAAATACCTAGACCGGACCAGGAATCGAACCCAACCACCTCCAGCATGGTCTTGCTTTGTAGCTGCACCTTTACCGATTGAGCTAAGGGAGGTCCTCGCTAGTCTTCAAATATTGAGATCCTAGAAATAACAATCGAGATGTCAAACTAAAATATTTGAGAATGATTAGACAGCGAGTAAAACTCGAATGAAAATTTTTTTATTGGGTGTCAAGCTGGAGCTGCGTGACAGCTTAGATTTCAAGGCTTGACCAATTTGAATAAATGTTGCTTCTATCTTTGACAATATAGCAGAAGGACTAGCATATGTTGGCAGCTTGAACACTGGATTCCGTGTGTATTGTTTCAAGATAGTTATGGAAAAAATGCGTAGTAGTCCGATTGAATAAGTAAATCCGTTTCGAACGAAATATCTAAAATATGTAAGTTACGAAAGCCGTGCGAGACAACCGAAGCGAGAAAAATAAGCTTATTATCATTTAAAGACTGCCACCAAAATAAATGTGATAGCCTATGTTGGCACTCCGTTGGGCACTTTCTGAAATATTTCAATAGTATAATTCCCTTGCAAACCCAAATAAATCTATCTGCGTAAAAAAAATAAGAGTGATTTGCGGCAAAACCCGCCAGTATCGCACCCAACGTCAGTGTCTATACCTAAGCGTACTACGACGCGGCTCTCAAACAAAGGAGTAACAAGTGTGATACTATCACTGCTGGACTAGATCTTTAGTTTTCTCATGCAGCGGTTCATCAGAGAGGGGAAGCTTAGTAATCCCCATCGCCTGCCCATGGCGCCATTCTATCGCGGCATGAGCCAGCAACGCCGGCCCTAAACCTACCGTCTCCAACACTCCACTATAAAGCATGAAATTAAGCCCGCCAACCAACAGCAAGGTGAAAAAGCTAGCCAAGGGGAGGGGAGTAACACTCTAAGGAATTCTAATGCAAATTTGAAAGAATTTCAAGGATCATTCTGGAGGAATTCTAAGGAGAATTCAAGGGGAATTAACCATACGACAAGCTCAATTTTGACATGGCTACAACTCTGACACTGCCCATAATGACCAAACTGTATACATATGAATCTGTTCTACGTATACAACACTGTAACTATGTAATACTCAACCAAATGGGCCTCATCCGATGTCTTCTCACTCTTTTCCAGAAACGAAGAATTATTTAAATTGTGATCTATCATCAATCAATCAATCAAAAAGAATGATGAGGACTGAGCTCTAAGGGAATACCGATAATAACTTCAAGCTGATCAAATTCTTACATAGTTTCAACAGATTTGTTTAAGGAATTCTTGAGAATTGCAGTGGCGTCTCGTAACCTCACTTTTTACCTGTTCATCAACTTTGCAATATTAATTTAGGGCCATAACTATATTCAAATCGGTCTCGATATGCATAGGATCTTCTAGATTCACTTATTTGTATCGAATTAAATCAATAACTCTATATTTGGTTACGTTTAGAAAGTTGCTGGAGAACTGTGGGGGTCATTTCAAGGAACTTATGAGAGGATACCAATAAATTTCTGATGAGAACTCACATGGATTTTTGAGATGAATTTCAATGGAATTTTGGGAGAATACTTGGAAAAAGTTTAGGTTGATTCCAAAGGAATTTTCCGGAAAAGAACTTCAATGGATTCCTGAGGAGGATTCTGAGTAGCAGTCCTAGGGTATTCTGAAGAGATTCCCAATGGATTTCCGAGAAGAATTTCAAGGGTAGAGTTGCAAGGAAATTTCGAAGAGAATTCCATGGAAATTCCACCAGAATCTCAAGGCATTGTTGAGAAAAATTCTCATTGACTTCTGAGGTGAATTCTAATTTAATTTTGTCAATTTGGGGAGAACACTTTGAGAAAGGCTGATAGATGTTGATTTCAAATGAATTTTCAGGAAAATCATGGATTCCTAAATCATTCTGATACGAAGTTCAAGACAATTCTGAGGTGAACTTCTGATTTATTTCAAGGTTTCTAAATTCTAGAGAATATACCTACACACTAAGATTATTTCACAGATTTTTGAGAAATTTCACCGAAAACTACAAATTACAAACAAACAAATTGCTCGTAGTTTTTTAGATTTTTGATATCTTTTCCCAATATTTTTAGAAAAATGCAAAACGTAATTAATTTTTTCGGAGTGATTAATATCCCAGTAATAACACATTTCAAAAATATGTTTGAGTAAAACAACAACTTAAGTTCCATAAATTTTCATAGTAAGTATTGTTGATCCACAGAATACTTCTCATTTGGCGGAGTAAAGAAGAAGCAGAGTCAGTAAGTGGCGCCGGTGGTGTAGTGGTAAGCCGCTCACTTCAAAGGGCCTGGGTTCAATCCCAGTCGGCGACGTCGGGATTTTCAGAGGCATAACATCTCTGATCACGCCTTCATTTGGAAGGACGGTTGGTCCCCGGTCCAGAAGTTGATTGATGGGTCAATACGTAGGGTCCAGGTGTGGGAGTTGCTTTCCTGACGTCGGTGGCATTGGTACTCAGTACGGAAAACAAGATCGACGTAAAACAAATCAAGGAGTCAGTACCGCAGCTATCAAACTGCTGTACACTAAAAAATCTCAAAGTAAAACCGAACACAACCTTTAAATAGCTCGTTAATATTGAATTTAAATTATAAATTTAAATGTTAAAATTAAAAAAAAATATTGGTCTAAGTGTTAAAATGTTTAATTTGACATGTTTTCATTTTTTAATAAACTTTAAATTTTAAGTGAGAATGTCAAATGGTAAACGTTTAATGTTGGATGTAAGCTGTTGAATATAGATGAATGTTAATGAGAACATTTAAGGTGTTAAAATTCAAAAAATTAAAATTTAAATTTTAAATTTTGAGTTTTAAATTTTAAATGTAAAATTTTTAATTTTTAATTTTGTATGTTGAATTTTAAACGTTAAATGTTATTATTTTAAGTGTAAAAAATAAATGCTTACATTTTAAATGCATAATTTGAAGCTTGCAATTTTAAGTGAACGATTATGAACTTAACATTTGAAATTTTTATTTTTAAATTATTAATGTTATACATTCAATTGTTAATGTATAATTTTAAATTTATCTTTTCAAATGTTAAATGTTGAATAATAAATTTTAAATTTGAAAAGAAAATGTCGGACGGTAAACGTAAAATGATGTTATTACTGTTAAATTTGAAATGTAAAATGCTATATCATAATTACTAAATATTAAAAGTGATATGTTCAATATAAATTATAAAATGTTAACTACCATATGTATACTATGTTATGGGTTATGTTAAATTTCTCAACCCAGAAATTAAATTTCAAATGTTTCTTATTAAATGTTGAACACATGTTAAATGGAAAATGGTTACATTTTAAACTGTTAACCGCGAAAATGTAATATCAAAGTACATACGTACATTTTAACACTTAACATTAATTTTTAATTTATTTGGATTTTATCATTTTAAATTTAAATCCCAAATAAATATTTTTTCAAAGCAGCCCAGTGTGGAACTTGGCGGTCGAAACAACAGCAGCCATATTCGAATTTATCTTTTTAACCGCAATATTACTTAGGAATTCCCCAAAGAATTCTCCTGTAAATTCTTTTCAACATTTGGTAAGCATTCTCCTGAAATCCCATTGGAGTAATTCTATGAATTCTCTTGTAGTGGTCCCACAAATTTCACCATCATGCCATTGGAATAAACCTAAGAGTCCACTCATAACTCTTACTATTTACTTGGAATTTTTGTCAATAGAGCTATCCTCGGAATTGAGGATTATTAATTCGGTAAAAAAAAGGATTAGAAACTTACATTTAAGGTGAATCGCTGTGACATCCTTATTCTCGGAACCACTTCGAAACTTTAAGTGCACAAATATCAGCTTCTACGACACGTGCAACATTCAAATTGCTACTCCACGTTTGCTGCACTGCAAGCATACATGAAGTAGCAATTTCAGGTGAAATTGGGCACTGATTTCCAAGATTGGTGTAATTGAAGCGGCCATTTGTGGACTCTTCAAGGAATTACCTTAATTCAACTACCTTAACTGCATGCATATCCTTGACAGATACACGTATATCGGTAACAATGTGCAGGCTTCTTCAGTGTCTAGGTAAATTTCACTCTGAATTCAATTCCCTTGCCATTTTTCCTAAAATTCCATTCATACTCTCTTCACAATTCCTGTGGAATAGGGGAAATGGATGTAATTTAGGTCAAAATGCCCTTAATTTGGGCCCATACAAAATGCAGCAATCCACTAAAGTTTCAGTAACGACCAAAATATCCACGTTTTACCGTCCCAATGACGCGCTTATCTAGATAAAATTGATAAATAGCCGATTTTTAGCGATGAGCACAATCTTAGATCCACAGGCCAACATTAGAGCCATTTCCCCTACTTTTTTTACTTTATTTCAGTGGCGTCCCATAGCCTCAGTTTTTACTCTGTATCACCAACTTTCAATACTAGATTGAATGCCATATTCATACTCGAATCGGTTGAAAAATACACATAAAGGGTGTCCACGATGAAATTGCCACACACAAAATTGATTCGCAAAATTCGAGTTTTCATCCGATTGCCATCAAATTTTCAGGGATTGAGAAATAACTATTAAACTTCATTTTACCATTTTACTCGTATTTTATTTACAGTCCATACGCAAATGCCCGCACCTTGGCCTTAACCCCGGCCATAAGATTCTGCACAACCTGTGAATCAACCGTTTTTTGCATGTAAACCCATACTTTCTTCAGTTCCTCGACTGTCTTCACTACCTTAGGTCGTTTAAGAAGGTGCTGCTTCATAATCGCCCAGTACTTCTCGATGGGGCGGAGCTCCGGAGTGTTGGGAGGGTTGAACATTTTCGGCACGAAATTGACCTTATTGTCCGCATACCACTTCAGCACGTCCTTGGAGTAGGGGCATGAGGCCAAATCCGGCCAGAAGATTGTTGGGACGTTGTGGGCCTTCAGGAGAGGAAGCAGCCGCTTCTGGAGGCACTCTTTTATGTACACCTGTCCGTTCATCGTGTCCTGGGTCACGAAAGGTGCACTCCGCTTCCCGCACGTGCAGATGGCTTGCCAAACCAGGAATTTCTTCGCAAATTTGGACATCTTCTGAGTGCGGACATGCTCCGGAACGCTGAACTTATCCTTGGCCGTGAAAAACAGGTTGCCGGGGATCTGTTTGAAGTCGGCCTTCACATATGTTTCGTCGTCCATGATGCAGCATTCAACTTTCGTCAGCATGTTGAGGTACAACTTCCTGGCACGGGTTTTGGCGGACTTGTTCTGCTTCTCGTCGCGATTAGGGGCCTTTTGTACCTTGAACGTTCGAAGCCCAGCCTTAGTTTTGGCCTTCTGGACAAAACTTCGGCTTAGGTGCAGCTTCTTAGCCACATCCCTAACGGAGGCGTTCGGATTTCGGTTGAAGGCCCCAACTACGCGGTTGTGATTTTTGGTGTTGTACGGAATACTTTTTCCTTCACTTCTGGGCTTCCGATCGGTGGTCAACCGTTCCTCGAACCGCTTAATCACTCGCGACACCGTGGAATTCGCGATTCCCAACGTTTTAGCGATGGAACGATGCGAGAGATCCTTGTTCTCGTGATGAATGCGCAAGATTTTATCACGCACGAGCTGTTCTTTCGACTCCATTTCCGCGAGTTTTGATCACAGGACTTTAAAACTTGCAGGATGTAAATAATGCACTATGAACTAAATCCACCCAAATTTTCATTAAATTCTACCCAACGGTTAAAAAGTTAGAGCAATTTCTTAGTGTGGCAATTTCATCGTGGACACCCTTTAATATTCTAGTTTACTCGTTATCTATCCATTGCGAGCAATATTTTGATAATTGTTTATGTTTTTAGAGTTGGTGCACAGATAGATTGAGGTTAAGGAAACGCCACTTTTTAATTTAGGAGGGTTTTTTAGCCGTAGGCTGGTTCATCTCGCCCTCTGGAATACTACTAAGACTTCCGCAGAATTTTTATTGAAATCATTTTAGAATTACCTTTGAATTCTCCTCGTTGTCTTGGAATTCTACTCACAATATTGGAATTTTTCTTTCACAAATCCCGCAACTTATCTTAAAAAATTAGTTTGAATTCCTAGCCAGAACTCTTTTGGAACTCTCCTCCGAATTTCTGAGAAGGTCTCCTGGAATTATTCTCACATTTAATTGTATTCCTCCTTACCATACCCTAAGTATTCTCCAAAAAGTGTCATGGAATTACGTATAAAATCTCTTTTCTATGCCCCAGATTTGTTTGAGTTCTCCACAAAATTATCATGAAGTTATCATGAGAATATTCTTAGAAACTTTCTCCAGATTTCTTTGCAAAAATGATTTTGAATGATGTTCAGGATTTCCTTAGAATTCAATTCAAAACTACCTTGGAATTCTTCATGGGCATTAACTGCATTTGAAGTTGCTCAAAACTACCTTGAAAGCAGTCTTTACATTACTTGAAATTTTCCACACAATTCTTCAGAGAAGTTATTGGATTTCTTCTCCAAATTCCTTTAAAATTTTCTGAGGGTGCCTTCCATTCATTTTGACTAAAAAAATGTTTTAGGAAATTATGGAATAATAAGATATTATGATGGTATTTTGTATGTGTAAGGGTCAAGAAAAGATTTTAAAGTTTGTGTTTGACACATAAAACCTGCAAATTTAGCTTTGACAGAGCCACAATGCTCGATTTTCTGGTCGCCTCTTCGCGAAGAGTGGATGAGATAAATGACAAAATCGCTTATTGCGACTCTCATGCAGCAACATTGGCTGGTATTATGTGTCAAACACAAACTCCACAATCTTTTCTTGTTGCTTACACAAACAAAATATTATTATTATATCTTATTATTCCATAATTTCATAAAACATTTTCTTAGCCAAAATGAATGGAAGGCACCCCAGGTAATTTACCTCAAAAGCTTCATAAAATCAAATTCAGCCATGAAGTTTTTTTTCAGATCTGGGGTCTTGGAAAACGTTCAATGTCCGACATCTTGAATATTTATCGTTGTTACAGATTCCTGAAATGTTTACCAAGTCCAGGTTTTCAAAATATTGTCTAAGCTTAACATCTGTAAAAAATATCCATTTTCCAGAACCTAATATAAATTCGTTCCGACATTATTAAATTCATTAAGTTAAAGAAAATACGGAGGAAGGTACAGTTCCTTGCATTGTACGTACAATGATTAAAAATTTCTTAAATGATTTTTTAAATACTTCAAAACACTATTTTCATAACAATTTAATTTGTAGAAAATTAAAAATTTGATGAGTAATTATGAAATTCCCAGAGAATTCCATGTCTTTCCAGGAAAAATAAAATTCTTTGAAGTTTTCCGGTTTTCCAGATTTTTTTCTCAAATGCTAGACATTCTGTGGTCTATGTCAGTTTCACTATTAACAGAATTCTGTCTATTTTGCGGTTGCAATCAAATTTCGGTTTTTTTTTGCCAGTTTTCCTGGTTGTTTTCGATTCCCGGTTCAGTGGCCACCCTGCCACAGTATTTGCTAGGATATAGCGCTACTTCGTCATAATCACCTATTTACGTAAGATTAATAACTTTTTAAACAGACGTCCAATCAATTTGCAGTCTTCGACATAGTTGCTCTGCATAGAATTCCCAATCAAAATCCAAGGTTGGGTTAAAATTGAATTGATTTTTTGACAAGTAAATGAATAGTTTCGTGTCATTTTCCATACATTTTTTCATACCAATTTTAAAATTCTCCAGATCATTGCCAAATTTGCTCAAACTTTGCACAGTTGTTGGGGACCTCAATACGCATCGAAAGAGCAGTGGAGAGCATAGGGTTGTGATCCACCATATAAACATGACCCACCCTATTGCATATACATGCTATCTAACAACACCATCAAGAAGAGAAATGTTTCCTCCATCAGTTGGTATGGTTAGTGAGCATTCATTTGCAAGAAATCGATCGTTGAAGCCATTGTTTACAAAAGCAATTTCGCCCTAATGAAATGCTGCCTTTAAATTCTGCTTCTCAAGGTATGCGTATGAGTTTTGCATTCTATTTGGAAGCTCGTGATGGCAATAACATTTCAAACATTATTATTCAAAACCACCATCAGTTACCGACTAGCTTGAGCAGCAGATGCTTCAATCTTGAGACCTTCAAACCGAACGCAATCCCTTGTGACGAGATGTGAAAGTTTGTTTTGACGTGCGTTTTTCAGCGCAAGTCATCTTTAATTGATTTAAGTGGGACACAACGACTGTTTGTTTTACCCTTTTTTTCACAAACAAATCTTCAATACCATCCTGAAAATTAAACGAAGGTGACCTCTCCACTTTGCGTATCGAAAGCAAAAACAAACTCTCGGGTCATGTTCCATACGGATGATGGCAGCGTGAACAACGGCAAGCCCGTTTCCAAGGATTGACCTTCACAGCTGGTTGTAGGCGAGCACTATATACCATCAGCATCATCAACATCATCATCATTGTGGAACGATGCATTTACTTGTTGTACCTCAAGTGCGCTTCAAATTGTCAGCACGAACGATCGTCATCATACATTTCAGTAAACGCAGAAGACCTCAAATCGACGCTGATTTAGCTTATTATACCACTGCTTAGACGGCTAGGTAGCCAAGGTCAGTGCATGTTTAATGTGCATTTCAATCGATGGAAGACCGTTTTTGGCCCATTTCAAGGATGACACTCAAATGGTAGGTACCAATCGCAGTGCAGTCAATGCAGTTCGATTGGAACTTCGTTTGAGCTGTAAGTTTATATCTATTGCAATCTCATACTCATCTGCAGTCGAAAATGCACCCATGCAAAATGCAGTGAATCATTTTGAAAAAAAAAACCTCAAAAGCTTTGTTGTCTCTTGGTCTGCGATTCCCTATCGGGAGATAATTCAATCCAATACCGAAAAGCCAATGCACCCCAAAACGGTCATCCGACCGAGCAACCAAAGCAAGTTCATCGCACGCGGCAACAGCGAGTCAATGAGCTCATGATTCGAAAGAGAGTTCAGACGGTGCAATGTTCTTTGGGACAACAATACGATGCACCTATACATTTTCCTTCTACAGTACTCCCGCGGGTGTCGTAAATGCATCCATGGTTGGTTAGTAACGAAACCCCGGGTAGGTCAATGTGTGTATTGTGTATAAATTAAAAAAGTAATTTCTGACTAACATAATATTTTGGAAAAATTCGAACTCAGCACTTAGAGCTGTGCAGGAAATGCCCAATCTTACTGATGCAGTGCTATTGCAACTAGCATCCGATTGAAATCTACTGAAACGAACAATCGTACACCATCAAAAGAAAGCAAAAAGGGTGGTGAATGGCTCTTATCCCGAGTCTTTGCGCTTCGAAAGCGAAATTCTAGCGAACTTAAGAAATTTGAAAATGTATATTTTAATTTGTTTTTAAGAGGTACTTTGATAGCGGAACGGAATGTACATAAGGGCTGTATCGAAAATAAGTTATAAACAAAAGTGTCTCTTCAAATCGATAAAAAATAGTTGAAATTCACGCGTAATATTTGAAGAGCACCTATCAAATAATGTAAACAAAACTTGTTAGGCCCTTTTCGTGCGAACCGAAGTACCCCCACGCAAACCAACAACACCATCGGGTTGGGGAAATTATCTCTTTCCTGTGCTCTTGGTATGCATGGGCGTACTTTGATTCGCGCAAAACAAGTATAACAAGTTTTATTTATAAAATTTGATAGGCCTTTTTTGGAATTGTTACACGAGAATTAATTACATCATGTACTCAAATGACGAATCGGAAAAACTCGACCTTCTCCGATTCCTATTATACTTTGCATAACTGTTTATTATGGGCAATGATTCAAATGTTCGCTAAATTTTCGCCATTTTGGATATTGTAAAATTTTAAAATGGCGGCTTTGAAATTTTTCAAAAGATGGATGCACGGAAACGACACTGCTGTTAGAGTGAAATTGGTTTATAAATCTTAAGCTTCATACAAAGACCTCGGAGCATGAAAATGTTTTAACACACCATGATATGTACTAAAAGAAATTAAAAAAAAAATTAATGTTTACGCTACGTAAGTCTACGCACTTCGATTTTTTTAAATCTAAGGCTATGACATTTTTTTCGTGATTTGGCTTTTAAAAACCTTCGTGATCCTAAATTTAGACAAAAAAAAACAGAATTGGAATTTTTCTTAACAATCTGGGACTGAGAAACATAATCTGATATTAAGAAAAAATAAATTATGGGCCCTGGAAAATTTTGCCGACTTGGAAAAATGATAAGGGTTTAAATAATTTGAACATTTTTATTTTTATTTTAAAATTCCAAAGAAATTCTGAATTTAAAAAAAATGGGAATAATTCGGAGAATAATTCAAAGGAGTTTGCCCATGAAAATTCTGAGATAAATCCCTAAGAAGAATCCCAAGGGAGATATGAAGAGAACTTCATGGAGAATTCCTAGGTGATTCTGATGAGAATTGTATCGGGATTGTGTGGAGATTAGCAGGTGAATTTGAAGATAATTATAATCACAGGACTGGTAGCGATCACTGATGTCAGAAATAGTGATTTTAGTGACCATGTTGAATAAATAAGTGACCAAATAGTGACTTATAGTTGTAAAAATAGTAACTAAAAAGTGACCTAAGAGAAGGCGCATCACATAAATGTTTGATGTTTTAGACTTATTCAATTATTATCTCATAAACACTTATGTACGATATGAATCAATAGAAAGTTTATAACCAAACCCACGGTCTTAGTCACGGTGTCTACTAATTCTAAAAATCTGGAAAACCTGGAATCCTCAGGAAATTTTTTGTTTCCATAAAATACCACTTCGAACTTTAAGAATTCACAGTGGATTAGTAAGAAATAAATTTAAAAAAATATTTTTTTTTTGTTTCTGAAGGCAACTGTTCTTCTGTGGAGTTTCCGAAGTTTTTCTAAATTTATGGAACTTTTATACTCCCTCAATTTTCATGGAATTAGAACGAAATAATTAATATAGTTCTATGATTTTCACTGAAGTTCTCGAGATTGTTCATAAAACTTCCCTTAAATTAAAGACACTAATTTAAAACTTCTTCAATAGTCTAGAATTTGGTGCCTGGTGCCTTAACGATTACTGAATTTGTTTAAAGTTCTCTAGACTGCCCTGCATTTATCAGTATTTAAGAACCAGCAACTTTACTGAAATTAATTAATTGGCCTTGAAGTTTCACAAAATGTTCCTTAAGTATTATGACCATTATTAACACTCGCTTTTCCCTGAACTTATCTATGCTTAGCTGAAGTTTTCTAAATATATATAAATACGTTTTAGGATCAATCATAGAATTCTTGGAATACTCTATAATTCCACGGAACTCCTTGTAAGTTGCTGCAAATTTGCTTAAGTTAATTGGATTATTCTGAAGCTATCTGATCGTCCTCGAAGTACTCGGAACTTCACTGAATATCATTAACCTATATAAAAATATCTAAAGTTAATTCTCTGGAATTTCTTGAAGATATTGCTGCTTGCTAAAAGTTCTCGCTTTTTTATTAATGGAACTTCGTTGATATTTTCTTCAAATTAGCTAAATTTTCGCATTTTTTAAAGTTCTTGAGATCTCCATGTTATAACACCCATAAAATACTCTCACACGTTGGTTTCTAATATTTCCTTGAAATTATTTGATTCTCTGACCTGTCTTAATGTTCTCGAAGCTTCCATAAAACTCTTAGTTCTATTGAAAATCTCGGTTCTGCTCGGAAATAAATAGAATTCCCGTAAACACAATTAAATTTCCATGAAATTCTCTGGACTTCTGTTAACTTTCTGAAATATTTCTGAAGTTTTTATGAATTCTCTGAAGGTCTCTGTGTACATCCCTGAAATTCGCGAAACATCTTAAGGGTTCTCGATTTGTTTTTCAGCACATCATTGAACTATCTTGAATTTATCTAAATTTACGATTATAGATTTTAATCTATCTAGTTTTTCTGAGGTAATCAGAACTTCTTAAAAATTTGCACAATATCCCTAAAGTTTTCTAAATTTCTCAAGTTCGCTTGACACCTGTGAAGTTCTCTGAAATTCTATGAGCTTCATAAAAGTTCCTGAAAAGTCTCGTTTGCTAAAAGAACCACTTCTTACAGCTTCCAGTAAGTTTCCCATATTTTCAGCGTGTTAATTTGCCTTATGTTCCTGCAGTTTGTCTAAAGAGCTTCACTGAAATTCTCAGCATTTCTTTTCATTCCTTAGAACTTCTCCAAAGTTCCTACAATTGTTGTAAAGTTAATGTTACTGCATTGAAGATCTCTAATCTTTCAAAAAGTTAACTACGAACTTGAAATAAATCATTTATTGTTTTACTTGATTCTGACACTTTGAATATATTCTCAAAATCTTGAACTTGTACATGGAATACGAAACTTCAAGACATTGAATATTTTTAGATCTTGGACTTACTTACTTGGAAAACTCAGGTAATTTTATAGAGAAAGACGATTAAACGTCACAACGCAAAGAATAATCAATCTTGAAATAAATTCACGCTAAAAAGTTGAAAATAGTGACTTATTACAAGAAAAAGTGACTTTAGTGACTTGACCTTAAAAAAATAGACTTTTTGGTGACTGACTTGAAAAAAGTGACCAAATCACTAAAAAGTGACTCGCTACCAGCCCTGTAATCAGAATTTAAAAGGTATTTTGTTGATAATTAAAAAGAAATACTGAGGAGGATTCAGAATAGAATTTCAAGGAAGTTCCAAGAAACACAAAGGAATCGTATTTTGAGGTTAATTAAAATAAAATTGGAGGAGAATTAACAAGAAATTCTATAAAAAATAGGACCAGAAAATTCCAAGGTATTCTGAAGAGAATTCTGAAGGATATCTGAGGAGAGTTGACTGTAAACTGCAACGGAAGTTTTGAAAAGAATGCCAAAGGAATTTAATCTTCAGTATAGTTCCAAAGAAATTATAGATAGGAGAGCAGTCTTCGATTTGTATGAAACTTTGCGTAATTATTTGTTAAGGGCAATGTTTGTTCAAATTCGGCCATTTTGAATCTTGTTATGTTTTCAAAATAGCGTATTTGAAATTTTTACAAAGATTGTAACACGGAAACGGCATTTCTGATCAGATTGATGTCAGAGACAAAGTTGCAGAGAAAAACAATGTCTATCTAGGGAAAAATTTAAATTTTTATTTTAGTAACGTTAGTAAATATTTTACAAAAATGTTAAAAAATTTAATATCTCAAAATGCCCGATTTTTTTATTTGTTTTTTTAAAAGCTCCTGATAAATTCAAACTTTTGGAATGCTTAATATGATGGACACATTATTCAAGGTTTATTTCCTTTAAATTCCGTTATAATTGCTTATCTTTTGACAGATACGCGTATTTCGTCTACTACTTGCATCAGTGTCAAGTAATCAACACCACTTGGCATTGATGAAGTCTGCAAGAAGTAGAAGAAATACGCGTATCTGTCAAAATATAAGCAATTATAACGGAATTTAAAGGAAATAAACCATGGATGGAGTAGATTAATCTTCAGTGACAAATAAATTAAAAAAAGGAGGCTTGAAATGTTTTTTTTTTTTCTGTATTTGAACATGCCTATTTCCTAAAAATTTTAAATTTGAACTAGTTCTGGACTTAAAAGCGATAATACTTCAAGAAATTTTCAAAAATCTGGAGTCAAATTCCATGCACAGTTTTAAAAGCCTATGGAATTTTATTATAATTTCTTAGGACCTCATTTCGAGGAAGTTTTGGGAAAAAAATCTTTCAGGGTAGTTCAAGGTAGTTCCGAGGAATTTAAGATTTCTTGTGAAGCCTGATTGTTTTGAATAGAATTTCAAGAAACCCTGAAATGAATTGCAAGCAAATTTTAATGCAAACTCTTAGTAATTTCTGAGGAGCACAACTCCTTCAGAGGAAAATTCCAATGGTCTTCTGAGGATAATTTGATAAAGTTTGTGCGAGAAAATGAATCCAGGGCATAAGTCCTTCGGAATCTTTTTGAAAATACTAAAAGGAGGATTACAATTAAATCGGAGAATAACTCCAGAACATCTTCAAAGGAATGCAGAAAATAAATTCAGGAGAGTTTGCATAACAAATTATAAGAAGAAATCTAAGGAATTTTTGAGGAGGAATGCCAATGAATTCTTAGGAGACTTTCAATGTGAATAGAATTCTAAGAGAAGGAGTGAGATTCAAAAAGAAATCTGAAATGAATTCAGTGAATATTCGGAGAATCTTTCCAAAGGGTTTCTTACTGTGGTGTATTCCAAGATATTTCCGAGGAAAGCTTAAAGAAAATTGAATTCGAAGCTTCATCGAAATGTTGAGGTATATTTCAATGGAAATCATAATGGACTATTCTGAGGTCTTCAGAACTACTTGAAGGTTCCCAAATTTGTCCTGAAGTTAATGAAATTGCTTTGCAGTTCTTTTTTGTTTGAGAAACTAGCCTGATGCTCACAATACTTCTTATTACATTCTTAAACTTCCCTTAACTTTATAGGACTTCCTAAAGTTTCCTTATTTTTTCTAACGATCATAGATCTGTTCTAAAGGCTTAACAGTTTGCTGAAGTTCTCTAAACTTCTTTAAAATTGATGTTTCGAAGTGGTTACGAGAATAAGGATCTCACAGCGAAACACCTTAACTAGGTTTCTAACGTCTCTGAAGTTATCTGAAAATCTGGGAACTGCCTTAAGTTTTCACTAATTTTTTTTTGAAACTAATGGAACTGACCTCCCCCTGAAATTCTTCCAATTTTCGAAGCTTACTAAACTTTTTTCAAATGCTCCCGCATTTTGCTAATGTTCATACAAATTCGATAACGACATAATTAATATAGTTCTATGATTTTCTCTGAAGTTCATGAAACTTCCCGTAAATTATTGGCACTAATTTAAAACTTGTTCAATAGTCTAGACTTTCCTGGTGGTATTAAAACTGCCTAAACGATTATTGTATTTCCTCAAAGTTCTCTAGACTGCCCTGATTTTATCAGTATTTTTTTAAGAACCCGCAACTTTACTGAAATTAAATGATTTGCCTTGAAGTTTCGACAATTTTTCTTAAGTATTATAATAATTATAGACGCTCACTAAGTTTCCCTGAACTTATCTATGCTTACCTGAAGTTCTCTGAATTTGTTTGATAATCCTCCAAATTTTCTGATATAGGGGAAATGCAGGTAATGTCGGCCTAAGTGTCCTTAATTTGGGCCCATACATTAATTCAGCAATCGACTAAATTTTCAATAGCGACCAAAAATATGCATTAGTAACGTCCCAATAACGCGTTCATCTAGATAAAATTGATAAATAGCAGATTTTTAGCGATGGGCCTAATCTTAGATCCATAGGCCAACATTAGAGACATTTCCCCTATATTCATAATTCCAATGATAGAATTCTTGGAATACCCCATAATTCCACGGAACTCCGTAAGGCGCTTTAAATTTGCTTAAGGGGAGGTTTACTTGGATTTTTTCCAAAAAATAATTTTTTTTGCATAAAATGAAAGCTACAAGTGTGTAGAATATGTGGCCAAAAGGATTTTACGATCCGAAACATATTTAGCGAGTTATGGCGCTTTGAGTGAACCTTTGTCATGCGCGCTGAGGGACGCAACAAAAACTTTAAACGCGTTTTTCTCGAAACCATATTTTTTATAACAACTTAAAGCATAGGGCTTGAACAAATGATCCGATTTACAATCGGAAAATTGCGCTTTGAAGGATACTATTTTTTGTATGGCTTATACCTAAAATGAAAAAAAAATTGTTAGTTACTATTTTTTAAGCAAGGTCAAAGTGAGAAAAAAAGGGGTAAAAAAAGCACTAAATTTTCAAATGTCCATAATTTGGTCAATTTTTGTCGGATTTCGTTCTAGTTAGGTATAAGCCATAGGGAATATTATAAACTTTAACCATTTTAAAAATTAAAAACATTAAAATTTTTCATTTCAGTTCACCACCAGAGGGTGTGCACTCGAAGTTCTGCAGCAAAACCTGACTGACACTCCTCCACGCGAGCCGCCATTTTGTTTTTTTACCTTCAAAAAATTTCCAAGTATTCAGGAATAGTGGACAAATATAATTATCGAAACCGGAAGTTCGTATGTCTTTTCATTCTCCTGAAAAAAAAATCCAAAGTTCAACTGTTTTTCAGCCAAATCCAAGTAAACCTCCCCTTAAGTTAATGGGATTATTCTGAAGCTATCTGATCGTCCTTGAAGTACTCGGAAATTCGCTGAATATCATGAAACCATCTAAAAATATCTAAATGTATTAGAAGTTCTCTGGATCTCTGAAGTTTTCATAATTTCTCTGAAGGCCTCTGTACATCCCTGAATCGGAACTTATTAAGGGTACAGGGAACTATCCTGATTTTTTTTTCTAATTTTACGAGTATAGATCTTCAAACTGCTCAGAAATTCTGGACTAAAGCTACGGAAATAGCTCTTAAGATCTGAAATTCCCCAAAGATCTCTAGATCTAGCTTTTCTGAGGTACTTAGAACTTCTTAAAAAATTACACAATACCCCCCATGTTTTCTATATTTCTCAAGTTTGCTTGACACATGTGAAGTTCTCTGAAATTCTAGAAACTTCATAAAAGTTCCTGAAAATTTTCGGATGCTAAAAGAACCGCTTTGAGGTCCTTAAAGTTTCCAGTAAGTTCCACATATTTTCAGCGTAATAACTTCCCTTATGTTCCCGCAGTTTTTTATGTAGCTTCACTGAAATTCTCAGCATTTCTTTTCATTACTCAGAACTTCTTCAAAGTTCCTACCTTCCATGTGAATTTAATGGGACTGCATTGAAGATCTCTAATCTTTCCTATAATTAATTACGAACTTGAAATAAATCATTTATTATTATCATTATTTCCTTGATTCTGGCATTTTGAAAATTTTCAATATCTTGAACTTGTACATGGAATGCGAAACTTCAAGATATTGAATAATTTTAGATCTTGGACTTACTCAAATTAAGTAAGTTTTTTTTTAACTTTATAAAGTGAGAAATTAAGTAAATGTTAAACTTCAACATTCAATGGATTTGATTGTAAAGCTGTGTCTTTAAAACTGATTGCATATATTAAAACATTTGGGTAAATTGCTATTGTTTTTGATCTACAAAAAATATTAAAATAAATTCACGCTAAAAAAGTTGAAAATAGTGACTGATTACAAGAAAAAGTGACTTTAGTGACTTGGCTTTAAAAAAAGAGGCTTTTTAGTGACTGGCTTGAAAAAAGTGACCAAGTCACTAAAACGAGACTCGCTACCAGCCGTTAGAATTCAAAAGAAATACCATGAAAATAAATATACATGGTAAGTTTGATATCGAACATCTCGGAAAATTTTAATTATGTGCGAATTTCACATGTTTTTCCGAAGGCCGGATTCTTGATTTTTCTTTAAGGCCATGCACGTTACATCTGGATTGGAGCAGAAAAGACAATTTGTACTATTGCTGAGTACGTTATTATTAAAAAAAGCCAATAACTGATGGAAGCTGTGCATCACAAAGAGCAAGTGAAGACTCGTTATATTCGAAGTTACATTCTTCTGAATTTGAGACACCCCTCACCATCCCTCTCCAACTGGGGAGTTTGGTAAAGAGAGATGATCAACCCGATTCGCACCTTTCTCGAATGTGTCCTTGCTCGCTTTCTATTCTCTATGTACAATTTTCACACTGTCGTACTCTAACGGAACTATCAAATCTATATTTTTATCTCCTCATTTGGCAGTTGGACATTTAATTCGTAAGAGAGAAATATTGTCAGACACAATGGACGTAAGGCATAAAATCATACGACTTTTAATTGTTCTTCAAATGCACGATCTGCAACTCGAGAAATTCAGCTTGCACTAAGTTTACCAGAGCCTTCTCGTGAGCACAAATACCAATCAAGGTCGAAACGATAGACTTTTTCATACAAGCGTTCATACAAAAAATGCTTTGTTTAGACTTCCGCAATGAGGTCGCATGTTTCTAAATAAGGCGGAGTGTGGGGAGCGATTTTGCTAGGCGATGGGCCATTAGGTCGAATGGAACAAGATAGAATTGCCAGCTGAATACCAATAGACCAAAGTATTAATGACTACTTCGTTAAACGGCATCAGTGTCGCTCGAATTTGGTACGAGTAGCAGTTAAAAGAGAGCAAACCATTGTTGATGTATAATTAATACACGAATCCAAAACTCATGGTACACCCACTCCTCTAACTAGAAATAAAAAAAATTCTAATATTTTAAAGAAGAAATCTCTAATGTTTTCCCCGTCACACTTTTTCTCAAATTTCATGTGATATACTTAATTAAGGTTGATGTGACATGGATCAAGGATAAGCAAATGTTATGAACTACCTAAGGTTATTGTTTGAAAATAAGCAAAAAAGTCAAGAGTTGTCAATTTTTTTTTACTAATCGTAAGAACTTCGTAGTATCCAGACTTTCTCGGATTAACTCATTTATGACGAACTTTAGGAGCAAAATTAGTTCCGCAGAATTATGATTGTGCAACTAAGTTGCATGCTCCCATCCAGCCCCCGAATGTCAAGGAGACTTCAAGTACAACTGAGTTCAGTTACTGCTTCATTATGCTTCAGCCAGTAAACCTGTTGCATACAAGCAATCGAGAACGGTTCCAGCTTGTCGTGGGCGTCACAAAAAAAAAAGCAAATCCGGAGCATCCACCAAACAATGTCATCGGCCTCCGATTTCCATCATCGTTCAGCTGCTGGTTTTCGGAAAGACAAAAGAGGTTACCCTGCATGCCAAACCCGCTTTCCTCGCCTCGAATGGTTAGACACGTTTTGTGATTCCTGCGAAAGGAGCACGACCTTCTTTGCACTGCGCCACACCTTCCCGGGCAGCCACACAGCGTGCCGGGGTTATTCGAAGGAGAAAGTGCAACAAACTCTAACAACTGCATTTCGCTCTCGTTGCCCAGTTGCCCAACATCCTTCTCCTCCCTCGGCTCGTTCGTTTCGTCCCGAAAGAAGAGCATCAACATTTTAACGCTTCTTGTCGAACGACGACCGCCTGCACATTCACACCGGCAGCAGGGCAAACTTCAATCCGAAAGGATCTCGAAGAATTTTCCGAGAGCATGTGGTTTATCAAAAGTTCCACTTTCTGGCACCTCTTTTGGCTTGGTGCAAAGTTAACCCTCTGCTCAAGCAAGTGAAATTGCAGGGAGAGATGGTATTCGCAGTGATTACGATTCGAGTTGATTATGCCGGGACGTGACGCAATTCGAGATTGGACCATGGCACTTGGGTTTTGTCGTGCAATGCAATTGAGTGCATTCAGAGAGAACTGTAATCAAATGCTTGATAACAATCTTGATTTGATAAGGAACTTATGCCCGTTGTACACTGTTTAGAATGCTGAAAACTTCTAATCGAAGGTTGATGACATTTTTCCACAACAAACGACATGTAATGGATTGACTATGAAGGATTCGTGTGGCTCCCTTGGCAAGTTCAAAGTGCTGACCAAATATTTGCAAGTGATGGGCATGTCAGACAACTATCCTAATATTTCACTGACTTGTGAGGAAAGAGTGGGCGGAAGTCTACAGAAATTTATGAGACATTTCAACGAGGTTGAAATGCGATATATGTACTTACTTATGCAATCATAAATTAAAGGGTTGCCACTCCATCTCAATTTTAAAATTCCCGCTTTCCTCCCGAATTTGCGTGACTTGTTTTTTTGGGCTTAATAGAAATTACAAGGGAGGAGGAGTGCTTAAAAGTTTCCGTGATTATTTTAATGCAGAAAAGTGTTGATTCTCAGGATGTCGCGTATCAAGTTTTTGTTTCACACCAAACAAGACACAGCGCCTTCGTTCGAAAAGTTCGATAACAGTGTGAGTTTCCGTCTAATCCGAAGACACCAACACGATTTAACACTCCGAACACGATACCTCCGGTAAAATGTGTAACGGAAAATTGGAAATGTTTGAAAAATTATATCTCAGTCGACGATTGACGAATTTTGAATCGGTTGGTTCCATTGGAAACTACATTCAAAAAATTTAAAGATTTATTCGGTATAAATAGATTTAAAATCCATCGATAAATTGCTGAGCAATTATTTTTTAAACATTGCTAATTTACCGTTGCACAATCTACCGGAGGCATCGTGTTCGGAGTGTTAAATAAAAACTTGGTTTTTATTTCTCAAACTTTAAAAATAAATTGACACATTTAAATTAACGGGTGTTCAATAAAAAATTAGATTTTTTTCAGTCATATACCTAGCCAATAAAAAAAAATTCAACGAATTCAGTATTTTTTATTAAAAACATAATGTTTAATCTTTAAAAAAAAACGTCAATGAATATTTTAAAAGGGGCCCTGGTCAGCCGTACGACACAACTTAGTCGCGATGCTCTCACAAGAGCGTTGGACGGCACTGAAATCATTCTCATTTTTCATTGAACACCCGTTAGTATTAACATGGAGAAAAGTATTTTACTTGAATACATAAACGTACGCGTCACGCATATACTGTAAAGCTGCTGTGGTCAACTCAACTGATTTAAATCACTGAGCCAAAAAATATCTTACAACAGTCCAATAATTCTCTGTAAAATACTGAAAAAAAAGGATTGAGATTCTCTTTAAACTCTTTCTAAGAATCCACTGGAACTGCTCAATCATGGCGTTCTCCTCTTAGTTCTTCTGGAAATAGCAGAGAATGTTAAATTTTACTTGATATTCCATTCGAAATGCGCTTGGAATTATCCTCGGAATTTTCTTATAGATCTTCGCGAATTATTTTGGAATAGTACCCTCAAAACTCGCTTCCCTTCGTATTTTTCACAAATCCTGGAATCCTCTTCACTCTTGGGAGTTCTAAAACTTTCTTAAAGATTTTCCTAGAGCTCCCTAGAAAATATGCTTTGAAAACCCTTGGTGTTATCTTTAGTAATCATTCTAAAATCAGCTTTATTTTGGAAAAAAAAATCTGAAATTCTCATAATAGTTCTTCAAAGTCGAGTCCAAGTGCCTTGAAATCTTATTGTTTTCGAAGAGAGGACGAGGTATACTTTTCCAGATTTGTCAGCTTTCGTTTTTTTTTTTGGTAACTTGAAATCCCGGTTCCGGTTCACTGATCACTCTGCATTTTACATATGAAACATTTGTTTTAAATCGCATTATATTTATATTTATTATAGACGCCCACATTCATCAGGACCCATTATATTTGTTTGCCTTGAGTACATGTTGAGACCCAGGTCCGCAAGAAACTTATTCCGGATGGTACGCTTAACCAATGTCTCATTAGCGGTGCCGGTGGTGTAGTGGTAAGCGTGTTCTGAGCATAACATCTCTGATCGGGAGGGAAGTAAAGTCGTTGGTCCCCGGTTCATGAGTTGATGGGTCGATAGGTAGGATCCAGGTGTGGGAGCTGCCTCCCTGGCGTTGGTAGCATTGGTGCCCAACACGGAAAACAAACAAAAAAACAAAATCTTATTCGCGGGTGGATTCCTCTGGTGGGAAATCGTAAAAACAGCGTTTTCACCTCCAACATTATGTATGTTAAATCCATCTAAATTGCAATATGCTTCCGGAGATGAACCAGCGTCTGGCTGAAAATCTCCTTAATAAAGACAACCAACCAACTAAATTGCAATAGCAGCAACATTGTACTACTAAAACTTCATTGAGAAGCTAACTTTAGGAGCTAGCCAGGTTTAAAATGAGGACGTAGAATACTCAATAAAGCCACTCTATGTTGTCAAGGCAATGCTTGCCTACGTATATTTGAATCATTATTAAATCATAAAAGTGCTACTTCAAGCAATCAAAAAATAAAATCCTCCCAAGCATGATCATTATCCTAAATTCCCATTTAAAGACTGGACTCGGAAAAAAATGAGACACACAAAAATGATCACCAAAAATTCATTTTAAATCGGATACTTCTCAAATTTTCAGGGATTAAATAACTATATATTATTTGCTGAATTTCCTCCCCCAAGCTGAATGCTCGTACATTTCTCTTAACACTGCTCATGAGATCTTGGGCGAGGCTTTGCCCATCTTCCTTACACAATTTCTCCCAGTTTTTCTTCAGGGCTTCCTCGGTTTTGAATGTTTTTCCGCTTTTCTTCAACTTCTTCTTCATTATCGCCTAAAACTTTTCGATCGGACGAAGTTCTGGTGTATTTGGCGGGTTCGCCTCCTTCGGGACCACATTAACGCCCTTCGCTTCGTACCAATCCATTACAGGCTTGGCGTAATGGCAGGAAGCGAGATCCGACCAGAACAGCGTGGGACCACGGTAAGAGCGGAGGAAGGGCAGCAAGCGCTTCTGCAAGCATTCCTCTCGATAAATCTGCCCGTTTATGGTGCCGGTTGTAACGAACGGCTTGCTGTATCGTCCGCGCACTCGCAGATCGCCTGCCACAACAGGTGCTTCTTCGCGAATTTGTCCATCTTACTCTTCCGGAACTTTTTCGGAACCTCCATGCGGGACGTACCGATAAAAAACTCGAGGCCGGGGATTTGTTTGGTGTCCGCCTTGATTTATGTCTCGTCGTCCATGACGAGACAGCCTGGCTTGACCAGCCACTCACGGTACAGCTTCTGCGCACGCAATTTGGCCACCGTGTTTTGCTTGTCAGTCCGGTTTGGCGTCTTCCTGACCTTAAAAACACGTAGCCCAGCCCGCTTCATGGTCTGCTGAACGAACCACTTCGACGAATTAACCTTTTTGGCCACGTCTCGGGTGGAAAGGTTCGGGTTATTCTTAAAGTACTACCTTATCTTCCGCGCCTGCTGTGGGTATTCCGTTTTCGATTTTCGGCCGCTTCCAGCGCGCCGCTCGATGGTCTTCGTCTCCTGGAACATCTTCACAACGCGGGACACGGTGGAATGGTGGATTCCAAGCCTTTTGCCGATCCATCTGTGCGACTGATCAGGATTATCGATCACCGCGCCCAAGATTTGCTGGCGTAGCTCTTCTTGTTTCGAATGCATCTTGAAAACTACTTGACAGATCGCGATAAAATTTTGCGCACATATGCATAACACTCTAAACTAGTATTACCCAAAATTTCATTTATTTTTACCCACGCGGTAAAAAGTTACACCCAAAACAAAGTGTCGCATTTTTTCCGAGTCCAGTCTTTAGTTAGTTTTCTGAGCTAATCAAGCTGTTAAGAACACAACAAGGAACACTAACTAGAAGTATTCAGAAAAAAATCACCGTCTTCTCTTAACGCTGGGTTTCGACAGGCCAGTCAATTGATCAACTCAGTTGAATTCAACTGATTTGAACGTGAATTGAAAGAGTAAACCACTCGAATTGAAAAAAATAATAACCAGGCTCAACTTTTCAAGCCAATTGTATTCCACTGCCTTGTGTAAAGCCAGCTTAACTCTTTACTACTCTTACTATGCTCACCGGTAGTTTTCTAAATTCGTTTATTAGACCGGCAAATTTTTTGGCACACATTCATAATTCCCTAACGCTTTCGGATCATCATAGAATTCTTGGAATACCCCATAATTCCACTCCTTCTAAGTCGCTTCAAATTTGCGTGCAAGTACTCGGAGCTTCGATGAATATCATGAAACTATCTACAAATATCTAAATTTATTAGAAGTTCTCTGGAATTTCTTGAAGGTATCGCTGCTTGCTAAAACTTCTCGCATTTTTTTTAAATAAATGGGACTTCGTTGATGTTCTCTAATCAACTTAGCTAAATAATCACATTTTTTTAAGTTCTTGTAATCTCAATAATATAACACCTTTAAATTACTCTCACGTTTTCCGGATGTTCATATAAATTTTATCACGTTCCAGAAATTCTCTCGAAGCTCTGCTGAAGTTTCCGGAAATTCCCTGAGTTTCTCGAAATTATTTTATTTTCCTTGATTTGATTTCCGTCGATCTTGTTTTCCGTACTGAGTACTAATGCTACCGACGCCAGGGAGGCAGCTCCCACACCTGGACCCTACCTATCGACCTATCAACTCATGGACCGGTGTCCAACGAATTTCGGTGATCAGAGATTTTATTCCTCAGAAAATCCCGGCGGCGTCGACTGGGAATGAGCCCAGCCTTTTGGGGTAAGCGGCAATCACGCTTACCGCTACACCACCACACCACCGGTACCGCTCTTCTCAAAACTTGTTTAAGGTTTCTAAAATTTCCTTGAAATTATTTGAACAGCCCTTTGATACTCTGATCTACCTTGATGTTCTCAAAGCTTCCCTAAAGCTCTAAATTCTATTGAAGATCTTGGTTCTGCTCCGAAATACATGGAATTCCCGTGAACACCTCTATATTTCCCTGAAATTCTCTGGACTTCTGTGAAGTACCTGAAATATCTCTTACGATTATAGATCTTTAAATTGCTCCAAGGTCTGTACTAAAATTACAGGACTGCTCATAAGATCTGTTATTACCCAAACGAGTGTACCCCATTAGGCATAAATACATTAGACATACGGACGTTAGGCATAAAGTCATTAGGCATAATGGACGTTAGGCATAATATACGTTAGGTATAATGGACGTTAGACATAAAATACCTTGCCGCTGTGCAACTCAAGAAACCTGTTTCGAGCATGGTAAACAATGCTTAAATTAAGCTAAGCGTTGAATAAAAAATGATACAAGTTAAACAAACATAGTTTATTTAATAAACACAGTTTGGAATCCATTATTTATCATATCATAAGTGACGTAGCTACATATTTACTTAGATCCAAGATAACGGTTAAGTAATCAGCATAGTAGCATAGTTTTGTACTATATCTTGAAATCAATTGCCTCTAGAAATAACAAATCACACATTTGTTGTAATATATTCTTACACACATATTGAAATTGTCAAAGAAGAAAAGGTTTTCCTCAAAGAACAGCTCATGAAATAAAGAATGGTGAATTCTGTGATTTTTCATTCAATAACAAAAAACAGCTAAGGTTGAATAAAATATGATGCCAAAGAACAGCTTATGAAATGAAGAATGGTGAATTCTGTGGTTTTTCATTCATTAACAAAAAAAACATACCTGCTGCTTCCAGGATTTCCTGCCATACTTTTCGATACAATGATTCTGTTTTTGTTGTCATCAGAATGAAAACTAGCGGAACCGTCTGCTGATGTGAGGGAGCGATACTTCCATGAACAGTGACGAGTTGCCGAAACGAACAAGGAACTGTGGCAAACGTACCATCTGTAACCCAATATTTTGCCTGTCCAAGACGTCGCAAGTTTTCATGAGTTCCAAAAATTAAGGCTCTTTCATTATTGTCACCGAAGTCAGTAATCAATAGACGGTCCCCATTATCATCCTTCTGGAATTCATCGGGTAGATTATGCCTAACGTCCTTTATGTCCAACGTCCATTATGCCTATCGTACATTATGCCTAACGTCCGTATGCCTAACGTCGTGTACCCTTACCCAAACATCTCTATTTCTAGCTTTTCTGAGGTGCTTAGAACTTTTTTAAAAATTTGCACAATATATATTTTCTATATTTCTCAAGTTCACTTGACACCTGTGATGTTCTCTGAAATTCTAGGAGCTTCATAAAAGTTCCTGAAAATTTTCGTATGCTAAAAGCACCGCTTTGAAGTCCTTAAAGGTTCCAGTAAGTTCCCCCGTAACGTGGGTAGATCACCTTTTCGTGGTACGTTACGGGATGTAAGATCTACCACCGATTCCTAGTCATGACTACTTCAAACTAGAGGAACAGGATTTTTCAGTAATCAAAGGAACACATCTTAGTCCTTGTTACTTTTTATGCCTTGTTGATAGTGACAAGACTCGGCTTTGTCCACCGAGGATGATCTTGAAACAAGGAAAAATGAGTTAGTTAGTCTTCATCTATGTGATTCCTAATCTTCTATTCGTTGTTCCCTAGTTTGAAGTGGTTAAGACTAGGGTTCTGATGCATGGTCATTATCGGTATCATTGTTTGTTTTTGTTGCTAAGGAATCCAGTTTTGACTGACAAAGGGGCACGCCTTCGAAGGGTGTTTCAACACTCCGAAGGGTATAAATAGCGGGACCTTTCAATTAGAATCGATTCCTTGCGATGAAGGCAAGAATGACAACTGTATCAAAACCGAATACTTCATCATTTCTCAATAGTGATGAAGTAATATGACATGCACTAACCTAAGGACACGGGATATACTACAATAGATCAAATTACTGGTCGCAGTAGTTTTATGTCCCGAACAGAGGAGAAAAAAAAGTTTCCCATATTTTCAGCGTGTGAACAACCCTTATGTTCCCGCAGTTTGTTTATGGAGCTTCACTGAAATTCTCAGCATTTCATTCCTCAGAACTTCTCCAAGGTTCCTACAATTGTTGTGAAGTTAATGGGACTGCAATGAAGATCTCTAATCTTTCATAAAGTTAATAACGAACTTGAAATAAATCATTTTTTTTTTACTTAATTCTGGCACTTTGAATAAATAAGGTATTTTTAACTTTATTAAAGTGAAAAATTAAGTAAGTGTTAAACTTCAACATTCAATGGATTTGATTGTAAACCTGTTTTTGTTTTAAACTGATTGCCATGTCTTAATTTTTTTTTTGGGTTAATTGCTGTTGTTTTTTTTTTGTTTAAAAAAAAAACATATTTTTAACGCATTTAAAAAAAAAAAGCTTTCATATTATAGGCCTGGAATTTATCCGTTAAAGCTCTGAAAAAACCTGGGAAAATCAGGTAATTTTATTTAGAAAAAAGAGTATACATCCTGTAGATAGAGAAAGACGATTAAACGTCATAAAGCAAAGAATGCTCAATTTTGAAATAAATTTACGCTAAAAATGTTTAAAATAGCAGGGCTGGTAGTGGGTATGCGATGTAATAGAAGTGACTTTAGTGACTAAAATCACGAAAATAGTGACCAAATAGTGACCTTTAAACCATTAAAAAAGTGACCAATAGTGACATTTATTGATCGTAAAGATATGGATCAGTTCCAGTATTTTTCATACTTTTTAACAATAAAACAAATTTGAGTTCGATTTAAGGATCACACAAATTCGTTATAAAAAAATAAGTATGAATTGAATAAGCAAGAGCACAGTCCAATTCTAACTTCCATTTCCTCACTCTGCAGTTCATGAATTTGTTCCTTTGGTTTGTTTTTTCCGTCGAACTTGTTTTCCGTGCTGAGCACCAATGCTACCGACGTGCCGCCAGGAAGGCAGCTCCCACACCTGGACCCTACCTATCGACCCATCAACTCATGAACCGGGGACCAACGGCTTTACTTCCCATCCGAAGGAAGGCGTGATCAGAGATGTTATGCCTCAGAACATCCCGGCGGCGCCGACTGGGATTGAACCCAAGCCTGCTGGGGTGAGAGGTAATCACGCTTACCACTACACCACCGGCGCCGTTGTCACGAATTTCTTATTAGATTGCGAAATTGAGGCACAGAGAAAAATGTTCAGAGTACCGATTTTAGACATTTTTTTACAATTTTAGGACATCAATTTTTGAAGATCTAGGATCATACATATCCTTCCGATGCATTTAGCAACATGAAGAACTGCAGTCTAGAATTAAATGTATATAGATCTAAGTTAGCCATGAGTATATTAATAAAAGATCCATCTCTTCTTTGTAGTCGCTATAACGAACTGGGTATTTTTCATTCCTCCCAAGAATAGAATCTTCTGTAACACCTCACATAACACATAGAAAAAGGATCATAACTCTGGGATCTTGACAACTTTTCTAGATCGCAGTTAAAGAAAAAATCTCATTATTATGGCACGAGGAAAATTTTCCCAGATGGAATGGTCACGGACATAAAAAAAAATTGAATGCGCCTAGGACTTAAAATCTCGATCGTGAAAAATTAGAGATTTAGGAATACATTTTAGGATTTTTTTTATTTTTTTCTAAGACCCGGACCTGGAATTTTTCTTAGTATGGAAAAATACAATACAATTTAATGGACTTAAAAAGGAACTCAAGAATCTGTGACATGATTTTTTTTCTCGATGTTTGGACAAATACTAAACCCGCATAAACGCGAACCATAAATTGACCTTACCTAAAATGGTTAAAAATTGTTTATAATCCCTGCTAAACTTTAACTGAAATGGTTATGGAACTTTACATGAACGTTTAATGATAAAGTTTCAACCTTATGTATTATGGTTTTTTGGAACTGGACCTTACAAATAATGGGTTGTTAAAAACCATTACCGTTCCAAATTTTTGTTTTCGCCATACATTTTCGGAAAGAGAACTATATTAGAACCTTTTAACTTATGGTTTGAGAACTTTAATGGTAATGGTTATGGTAGTCAGTAAGGTCCACGAATGGTTTTGTAACATCGATCAACTTTATGTGGAATATATCGCGAATTGGTTGCCTGTAATTTACTGATTACCAATTCACGATATATTCCACGTAAAGTTGAGCGATAATACAAAACCATTAATGGACCTTACTGAGTACCATAACCATTACCATTAATGTTCTCAAATCATAAGTAAAAACGTTCTTATATAGTTCTCTTTCTGAAAATGTATGGAGAAAACAAGAATTTGGAATGGTAATGGTTCTTAACAACACATTATTTGTAAGGTCCAGTTCCAAAAAACCATAATACATAAGGTTGAAACTTTATCATTAAACGTTCATGTAAAGTTCCATAACCATTTCAGTTAAAGTTTAGCAGGGATTATAAACATTTTTTAACCATTTTAGGTAAGGTCAATTTATGGTTCGCGTTTATGCGGGAAGCTACCGGGGGTCAAAGATTTTTCAAATGTCTGGATTTTGAACAAATGTCGAGAGCTTGAAAATTTTCCTAGACCATGTTTTGACATCATACATTGAACCAACGGTAAAGGTAATTCAGGTAACCTCTTCAAAATAGAAATTCAATAAGGTTCACGTGCCGCACATAAAATGCAATGACATGGTAATAAATTCCACTGGATTCGCTGGACCAGTCCACATGTCATGCTGGTAAAGGTTAAGTGAAATTCAAGTAAGTTTTTCGTGATTTCATTTCATGGTATGAACAATTTCTTGTCGTATTCGTAATGCAAAAATGGCGATAAAAGAAAGTGTCCTTTCGTCGTTGTTAGACGAGTTGGAATTACCCGGCTTCTTCATGTTTTCAAGCGTAAGTTTTATAATTTTTATAAATTAACACTAATTTATAAATTAAAAATGAAATTGCAGAATTCGGGAACTGATTGTTCGAGGTGCTAGCAATCAACAGTTGACGAACGAAATCATCAGTGCCAATTATTAAATAATGTAAATTAGTGTTTTTTTTTCCTAGAATGCAATAATTTTATTACTCAATTAAATCGAAATATATATATATCTATAGTCTATCGCCAATTCACTTTATCATTACTACAAAATCCAATCGCATTTACTTGCTAATTTCCGTAGCTTTTAAGTGATGCCAATTTGATGATCATCGGAAAGTCCGATAAAATTTACGAGAAAATCAATTTATTTCTATGTGAATCACTCAAATGTAATCTCTCCCCCAAAACACGTATTATTCACCTGAAAAGTGTGATGGAAAATATCTGCGTACCTTTTCAGGTGAATTTTGTGTTGCAGTGTAGGCTTGAACAACTTTCAAGATCTCAATGTAAAACAGCCAGAATATTGGGTCCAGAGCTTTTTTAGAAATCTCTGAAAATTTATGATAGGTCTATGACAATTTCAAGATAAAAAAAAAAAAACAAAATATTAGATTCCGTCAACAGTTAACGTTTCCATATGTTCGCAACTCTTCTTATCAGACTTTACTCTGAGTTTTTAAATTCAAATTTTTACTCTCAACATTGGTCGTAAAAAGTGACTTTAGTGACTAAATTTTAAGGAATAGTGACTTTAGTGACTTTTTGATGAAAAAAGTGACTTTTCAGTGACTGACTTGAAAATAGTGACCAAGTCACTAAAAAGTGACCTGCTACCAGCCCTGAAATAGTGACTGATTACAAGAAAAAGTGACTTTATTGAAACTTTCTAGTGACTGCTTTGAAAAAAGTGACTCGCTACAAGCCCTGCCCTGGAGAATTTTTTTTAGGGATTCCAGGACATAATCATAAGATAATTGAAGCGAATCCTGAAACTAAAAGTTATTTTGAATACATGCTAAAATAATCCTAACGGAATTCTTGAGATATGGGCAAATATATCCTGAGATAAGTTTCAAAAGAACAAATTTCAAGGTCCAAGAAATTTTTTCTAGATTATAGGGCTGGATTTAAAATTCAAGAGAAATATTCGAGACAACGGACCTTGAATATTTATTAATACAAATTAGATGTTAAAGATCCTATCAAATTCCCGGTTTTATCGGTTCACTGGCCACCCTGATTTCTCCAAATGCACTGCGGCTAGAAAATCATCCAGCAAAGGTTTTTTTTTTTAACGAAAATATCAATTCTGGAAAAACTTTCTTGAACGCTGCATTCCATTGTAAGAACTGCCATTACATCTGATGTAAGAAAAAATGCAGAGGATGTAAGAAATCCACACGCTCATTCGATGTTCAAGCCATTTGTTTTACGTGTAGTTGTAAATCGTAATCTGATTGATTTTCGCCATAATCTACTTTCGGTGCAATGCCCTTCTGTCGAACCAAGGTTCTTTCAAAGCTCCCGAGCGTCAGCACTATTAGGTTGTTGGTCAATAATGTAATCATCACCTACCAAATATATATGCACATACAGTGTATCTCAAAATTTATCGTACACACAGAAGTTTTTTTTAGCATGGTGAATAAACTTATATTTTTAAATCGTGGCTGATGATTGAACAGATGTTTATTGATTTATTGCTATAATTTTGATCTCTATTGGAGGAGCCTGTATAAAGTTAGATTTATTTCAGTAAAACGCTCTATTTTTAAAAAAAATACCTGGTGGACGAATTTTAGTAAAAATAGTGGCAGACGAATAATCTTTATTACGACTAAAAATAAGCAAAATTCAAAAAGTTATGTTCATTTTATTTCAAGAAAATAAAGTTTTTCAAGAAAAAGGCTTTTTTCTTTAATTGCTCTAACTTATTGTAAACTCAACCAAATCTGCCCGACACTGAGCCAATAATTGATAAATGTATGCTGAGTCAGCTGCCAAAAATTCAGAGCCGTATATTTTTAACTAAAATGTAAGTACTGCTGTACGATCAATTTTGAGATACACTGTATGTATTACCATATGTTCTTCAGCACTGCCGCCACCACCGAACATCATCAAAAACCGACGCTTCCAGATGCGGAGGAAATATGGATAGCTGGTGAGGACGACCGCCGAAAAAAAAACAACAAGAAGAGCTATGCCCGAAGCGGAACCAGTACCGCGCTGCCATTTCACCGGCTTTTTCCTATTCTCATTTTCTCCACACCGGAGCTACTGGCGAGCGCAATGGGGAGGACTCGTAAACTGAACTGTGCTGCAAACATGTCACCCACCGCGTACTGACTGGGAACTGTGATGAAGCTCCAGCTCAAAAACGAGAGACAGCGACGCCCCGGAAAGTTCAAGAACCTAATATACAACAAGTAGTCCGTCGCCATTTCTTCGAGGCCATTGAACCCTTCGCCCCATCATCACCATCAGCCATCGTTGCTGTCGTTGTCACCCGGTCGTCGTCCGTCGTCGGCTTTGGGGCGTTTAACCTGTGTGTATAAAAATATTTATTTCGCGATTTTTTTTTTTCATTCTCGACTTGCACGTAATGGAAATTACTGCATGCAACAGCCAATTGCATCAGCGGACGTTACTTTGCAGCAGCAACAAATGCAATGACTTTCGGTAGGATGAACAAATCGCTGCTCGCCGCTGACTGGTGGTGCGATATTTGTTTTCTTTTACACATCTTATTGCAATGTGTAATATACATTTATTCTGCCCCGACCGATGACGACGACTGGCCTTGCAGCGAGTATCTTTGTCGCTATGGTAAACTCCTAGACACCGAGCGCGCTCAGCAGAACTGCAATATTAAGCAGGTAGGTACCTAAACTGTGCTTAAGACGAGAGTCGATGATCACGTAATCGGTTCTTGAAAAAGTCGTAAATTCTAACCTAACTGGGTGTTGGGATCGGTCGTAAAGTAGCGAATCCAATTTCCAGTCAAGGTTAAGGTGTGTTTGACTTGTCGTATTTATTGTAAAAGATTAACTGCCGACAGCTCAACGCGATAACTCCTATCGCAACCGCAAGCCAACGCAGCAGTACATTGACATCTTCCGTCCGGGAGCAGAATAGCCAAACATCGGAAAACAGAAATCTAACGCCTCGTAAAAGGTTGTTGATCCTCTATTCTGAACTCTCTCTCTTTTTGGCTGACCTCGTAGCTATCTCTCGCTTGCGAAAATGTGACTTTTCGGGAGTTCCTCTACTGGGTTGTATCAAGCACCGGCCAACAAGAACAACAACAATCGCGCATGGTTGCTTACTGGGTTTGGCGGTTTTTCTACACCGCATCCACCAACAACAGAACATCCACCACTATTTCAATCATACAGTAGCGCTCAAAAGTAATTTGACAAATTGTTTTCATTAGATTTGCGTTCTGTTTAAGTTTTTTGATTTCGGTTTCTTTCTAGTGAATGTTTTGTGACGAGCAGCAGAAAAACATATTTTTGATTTTTTTTTTTCAATAAATTCACTGATTTCATACGCCTCAAAAGTCATTTGTCAAAAACAGAAATTCGTGAAATTGTATGTCTTCTTAATATTTGTTAAAACTGCAAATTTCCAGAATTTTTCCAATTCAGGAATAAAAGCCATAAGCATGTTCATTTAGCAGAAATTTTAGAGTAGACTATTAAGGTATTTAAGTTTAAAAAGTTGAATAATGCTTCTTTTTTACCACCCCATTCATGTAAAATAGCGACCAGAAACTTCGCCACTTGAAGGACTTTATTTTCAAAGTGTATGTTACTTCTTACACGAAGTTTGCGTTTTTCAGAATTGGTTTGAAATGCTATCTAACATGAAGCTTTAGTGTGATAATTTATTAGCTAGAGAATGGTCTTAGAAGAGGGTAGGTAGATATTTTCATTAGAGTAAGGCAGTATGAAAATTTAATAGAAGTTTAAAATGAGCGAAGGGCCATCAATGCGACAGTACACGTTTAATGTATGTTCACAATACTCGCAATTGAAATCAATAAATTCTGCTCGGTTATCTGAAGTTGAATCACCAGAAAAAAAAATGTCCAATGACGTTTGAGCGCTACTGTACCTCACATTACTATCACTCTGTGTCCGGATGGTTTGCCATATAGTTTGTTCGTTCATTGGCTCATTCATTCGCGCGCGCACTCGCCTGCCTGCCTCCCTCTGTCCGGCACTGACGGACTGGGGCTGTATCTCTCTTCATCTATTTTTTGATGAAGTCGATGACCGAAACATCATCGCCGTCCCATCATTATCATTTGCGCTAGAGCGATAAAGTGCCGGTTAGGACGATGGCACCCTGTCCGCTCCCGGTTTTGCGATGCCTAGGTGCGAATGCAGTGGATTACCGGTGGGTGGGGTGGTGGTTGGAATATGCAATTCATGGGGATTTTGGAAATGCATCACATGTAGTGGTGCAAAGTTTTTGGAGTGCTCAATCAACAGCAGTTCTACAAGGAGAAGAAACGTTTATGATTTTTAACCATGAAAACATAAGGATATTTCAGGTTAATACCAAAAAAACTGGATCCAAAATTCAAAAATTTCATCAATTTCGGTGTACTTATATGTTAAACAAGTGCGCTTACATTGACTAAAATTAAAAAAAAAAACATATTTTGCTTTAATTCTTGATTTGATCAAGAGGAAAGTCTATGGGATCGAAAGAAATATCACTTTGCTCAGAAAACGAAGCTCCTTTAGATGATGAAACTGCCAAAATGTCGCACAATCAAAAATTTACTAGAAATTAACACACATTCTCAACCAAATTGATAAAAAAAACTACAAATAACTAAATAAAACCTTTCAACGGAATCCTTCATGAGGAGCTTTTGGAGTGAGTTGAGTATTTTTTTTTGGTAGTAATATAACCTGTAATTTGCTGAAATTTTCACAAAACCGTTAAACATATTGATTAGTTGAACCCTCCATCCAAGGGCGTAGCAACTAAGCCTTATTGTTCAACACCAACTCGCCCTTTGTTAATTAGGAGAGCGTAACGACGGACAAGCAAAAAAAAAAGTTAAATATCCGTAGAGTAAGGTGGGGCAGGAGTATTCAGGCGGCAAAAGTACGCACTGCTTCGAAAGGCAGGTAAACGAAATGATGGACCAATGATTATGAGTAGGATTGAGGCCTCTTTTTTTCCTTTGTTGGGTGCATTTTTCCACTGCGATCAGTTATTTGATCTATTGTGGCAATTGAGGCCTTTACTGAATACAAGCTTACTAGAAAAATATTGTGTATTTTGAATAAAGGTTATCACCAGAAGTATGATTTTTTTTTTTCGATTTTTGCATTTTCATATAAAATTACAATGTTTCGGAAGCGGTATCATGATATCATGGATGAATATTATAACCTAAGTATTCCATTATTATTTTTGATCTATATGATACACGGAAACAAATTCGATTTAATTTTCATGAATAAAAAATCATGAAATGAAAAAAACTTGCCATCCCATGAAATCGTAACAATGATTCATGATTTCGTCATGGAAATTCATGATTTCATAATGCAGTGGAATCAAGACCGCTACAAGCGTTACACGTACTTGGCAAACCGTGTTCATAAACCGCACAACATAGGTATCTCTTATACGCCTTTTGTCTTCCGTCTTATACAATTACTGATAGTCAAATTTTTGAGATATTGTTGAAAGTCTAACACTGCTCCTTGACGCCAAACTCGGCCTACGGATTCTAAACTTGGACTAACGCATTGAAAACCATTGAAACGCCAATGAATTCACTTTGACCTATCGAATGAAGATAAAGATTGATTCGGTCGGATCGCTTCATTTATATTAGAGAATATTGGGTGCAAACATTCATATCAGGCGTTCTTATTGACTTATTGATCGGTAGCATTTGAACTAAAGTATCGTACCAAACGCATATTTTTTTCTGTTAATGCCGAAATCATTGATTTCTTTGATATTACCAAATATATTAATAACATCAGAGTATGATTTTATGTCAATTTCCACCACCAAAAAATCACTAACTTTCAACACTTGAACAAAGAAAATATGCGCGAAAATATGACGAACCAAGGTCCTATTTTGATGTGTTATTGATTTAGAAAGCATTTATTCGCTTAAAATAGACGTTTGTGAAACATTTAATAAAATTTGCACTATTGCCCCACCAGTATGGCAAAAGTACTCAGTCGGAACCCTTTTACTAATTTAAAAATTTAAAAAATGCCATGATTTTTAAAACAGTCAGCCATAAGGGATTGTGGCCAAATAGTCATGGAATCGACTCATTTTAGAAGAAATCTGAAGTAATCTCTATCAGGGGAAATGATTCCAAAGAAAATGCTTGAGAATATTCTAATATAATCCGGAAAAGGGTTTTGAGTTCAAGGTAGGCCTTTTTTTTGCATAAAAGCATAAAAAAGCCCACAAAACAGAACATTTTAGCTTCAAATTCCTCCAATCAATTGATCCCTATCACAGATTACAGATTTCAGTACCAACCACTGACATTATCAGACTGTACCTCTATTTATGCTTTTAGATTAGCATTGTAAGTCCTTCCTACTTGAAATGGCTTGCTTCCCAAGTAACAATTTTGGTTTTATGAGGGTTCTGTAGACCATGAATTAGGCTTGTAGAATGCTTTAAAAACTCTATAAAACTTGCAATGTTACTTGGGTATGCCCCACCTCGATTATAAATTCCCAGATTTTTTGCTGATGGGGACGGGGAATAGTAAGCCGGGACTTTATATTCAGGGTGTCGTCTACCTGGGAAAAACCTGGAAAGTCAGAGAATGTCAGGGAATTCTATTTATGATCTGGAAAGTCAGGGAATTTTAGTGTAGGTTAGGAAATAAATGATATTTTTGTTTTATTCTAGCCAATTTAACGTTGAAATTGAAACGAACCAAAAACGTTAAAACACAAATTTTGTGTTGTTTCATTTGGCTGTGTTCTCTTTCGCTTCGTTCAGAAAAATAATCAGGCCTTCCTGATTGTGTAAGTTTAGGTGGTTCTCCTACTAATTTGCCAGGGGTATGCTGTGGTTGTCAAATCCAATATATAACCTTATATAACGCGTCTACCTCACATTTATGTTGGTACTTTGATTTTTGGTACCCACAGTTCGTTTACTCCAAAACTGGTGCAATAGGGCAAAGAGCTCGTTGACATGACTGTTATAAAAATAATATTTTTCGACAGTCAAATCGCTGCTAAGGTTCAGCTAGGACGTGACCTGGCTATGTTTGGCATTGCTCTGTACTATAAAGCAGAGCTGAAAAAACACAGCAAAAGTTCAGACGAATCTCTAAATAAAACAAACAGAAAACAGCAAATGGATTGGAATGCCCGATTCTGGGATGATTCGAAAAACGAGGTGGCAACTCGTAACATGACGTCAAAGGTTTTTGTTAAGATCCCGGGCATCAGATCTACTCGCTGCGTTTATGGAAGCCCTTGTGGGTATCCCTTCGAACAAGTTGCTGCAAGTGTCCATGGATGGGCTCAATGTGAATTGAAGCTAGAGGTACAAAAAGCTGGCGAGAAGCTGATAGATCTGGGAAGCTCTGGGCTGCATATTTTGCATAACGTATTCAAGGATAGTGTTCGCAGTACCAGTTGGGATGTTGTTAAATATTTGCGTGGTAAATATCAAAGATGTACCAGCAAGACAAGCATTTTTCACGATGTATTCTGACCATATTCCCGTTAAAGCTTTGCGGCCACCGATCGTTGGAAAATAGTGGTGTTGATCAGAGGGCAATCGAAATTACTCCGCAAATACGAAAATTAATTCAAGGCGTCCAGAAAGACAAAATCGAACCAGCTTTCTACCAAGATGTTAAAAATAGTAACTTCAGACTACAGATTTGTAACATGTTATAGAACTATCTTGATGGTGGTTTCTGTGTTGCAATTATTTGACAACCGTTATAACATGTATAACTCTGTCTGAACGTGGTATTAAGCTGACTTTCTACAAATCAGTTACTGTCGAAGTTGAGCCATTTTTCTATGTGAATTTCAGACGGACAACCCTATGGTGCCTTTTTTGTACAACGCGATGTCTCAAAAGGTTAGAGGCATTATGGAAAGGTTCATTAATATTGATCATCTGAACAATATTGCACAGGTAAATGCACATTCGATCAATATGATCGCAAAAAGGAACGACTGGACGTTTTTTGGCACAGGTTATTGGTCGGCGTATTCAGAACTATTGTTGATTGTGAAAATGATTTGCTGCTCATCGCATGACAACGCCAATGCAGAGAGAGGTTTTTCGGTAAATGCAGAATGTCTCTTTGAAAACGTGAGGGAAGAGTCAGTCGTAGCGCGACGTCAGATCTATGATGGTGTTACTCATGCAGGCGGGTTGGAAAACTTACAAATTTTGAATGAACTTATTCAGCGAGTTCGAAATTCGCATTCGTATGAAAGAAGCTCTCGATTCTGACAAAGCGAAATTGTTGAAACGCCAGGGAGAAGCAGAAGCGAAACATCTCGAGAATAAGCGAAGAAAGTTATTGGAAGATGCTCAAAAAGAAGCCGAGAGTTTGCAGGAGAAAATTGATCTGCTCAAATAATACACATTTTTAAACGTAATCCGAACATAAACACATATTCAACATGTAATTTCTCGTTTTAATGCGAACTCATTGAAAGAATAAAATTTTATTGATAATTAAACTTAAATTATTAAGCCATGCCTGCGGTTTTCATATAGAGGTCCAGAGCAGGGTTGGTAGTGCTGATGCGATATAATAGTAGTGACTTTAGAGATTAAAATTACGGAAATAGTGACCAAACAGTGACTTGTAAATACTAAATAAATAACCATTTATAGGTAACTTAGAAATTCAAATACGGTTTGGTATTGAAATAAACTTTTTCCTCTAATTTAATCGAATCTCACAACTGAATCTCATGTGAAGCGCATTTGAAGTGATTTGAATGATTTACTTTTGCTTACGTTATATCTGATGACTAGCAAATAGTAATTCCCATTTCATAATCTTGAATTTGATTCTGCGTTCGAAATTTTTAAAATTTTGATATATATAGGCAGGCGACTTTGATAATGCGCTAAGAACTTTTCACATGATTTCTTCAGAATGATCTCAAGAACTTTTTTTTATAATAATTCACCTTCTCTTAAATTTTGAGGCAAATAAGCTTTTACAAAAATAATATTGCATTCTTGACATTCTTTGCAGAACAATCAACAAAATTCTTGGAAACATCAAATATCAGGATTAAAGTAGACGTCTTCTTTTATACGATAGATGCGGAGATGAAAGTAAAGAGTTGATAGTTCCGTTATAGTGTGAAATTTGTATACAGAAAGTAGAAAGCAAACGAAGGACAATTTTGAGGAAGGTACGAAACGGGTAGAGCATCTCCTTTACCAAGCTCATCCGTTAATGAAGGATGGTGAGGGGTGTTTCCCTCTGCCACCAGCAAAAGGGATGTACCTTCGATGTGCGGAAACAGTTCTATCGATTGTTTCACACTCAAGTCCCATCTAACGTAAACAACTACCTGATTCGTATCTTTCTCAAAATTGTCCTTTGATCGCTTTCTTCTTTGTAAATACAATTTTCACACTGCCGTACTCAGGGCTGGAAAGCACCTCAGAGCGTTAGCGAATCAACTTTGTGCATGCATCTCACAACACTCGACAAAGAATGTGTGGTTCTCCCATTTACTTCGCACACTCTTTTCCAACTAATCTGTGAGAAAGCGATCCACACAATGAGCGGTACACTCCGTGCGGCGCAGGGAGCGAATATAATACTACAAGCGCTAATGTCTTCTTTGAATTATTTGCAGACTTTGCTTACCACGACTGCATGCATAGGAGATGAAGAAGAGCGCAACGAAGAACAATTTTGTCTTTTTGCTGGCTTTCCCATTTGCAACTCTGCACTTAGTGGCGCTCTTTGCGTCGGAGCAGTCAGAGCGATGGCTACACATTGAGCTTTCGTTATTTCTGGGTGTGTATCTGTCTTCTCTTCTCCGCTCTTTTACACTTGCGCAGGGTGAAAGACAAACAAACTTTGTGTTTGCTTGATTCTCATTTTGTTTATTTCAGAAAATCAGTACATTGCGCACATTGAGTGATCAGATGACAGCCCTGGCCGTACTATAACGGAACTATCAACTTTATAATTTAATCTTCTCATCTATCGTTTAAAACCTCCACTTTAAGTCTGATATTTGACGTTTAGCATCTCCGACTATGTAAATCGTTTAATTCACGCATGAAGTAATAACACATGATTAGTTAAAGTAGATTATTTTCTATTTTTTATTGATTCTTCTAGGAACTTCCTAAAGGCTCCTTCCATTAATCCATTTTAAATTTATTTGAATTCTCCTTAGAATTTCCATGCAATTAACCTCATAAATTTCATAAATTTCTGCTTAGAATAATCTTGGACTTCTCCCCTGAATGCAATTGGAAATTCAATTCGTATTCTCCTTAGAATTCCCATAGTATTTCATCAGAATTCTCAAAACAAAAATCCATAACAGAATAACTTTGAAAATCTTCTCAGAATTCCTTTGAGATTGAACCCTCAAAATCCGATGCTATTGGAATTCTTCTCAGAATTTATAAATTTCCAAGTAAAAACCTTCCAGAAATCAAAAAATAAGGAGAGAATTTGTTTGTATTTCGTCATATGATCCTATTTTAATATTCATATCTGATTGTAATTAAGGAACCATTATTACTATTACATTAGACTATGTATTCGCATTTTATGAGGTCCTGAATTTGACCATGTTTTAATTAGTATACACATATGTAGGACCGATATAATAGGTTACTTCTACTGTATTTTAAATAAATATCAAGAAAAATGCACGAGAAGTTCACTAAACAGCTTAACGTAGTCTACGTCAACCAAACGGTCGTGTCTTGTACACAAACCCACAATTTTTTTAAGAAGTAAATTATCAATCATCTCTAATTAAAAAAAATTATATCTATTAAGATCAAAAATAGCATTCGATGAGTTTTATAGGAAGCAGAGAAGACAAAAATAACGAGTTTTCAAAAACGGGAAGATACTTTAGATTGAGCTGGAATTAGGACGTAACAGCTTTTGTAAACAATTACTTCTCTCGATGATTTCTAGGAAATCAAGGCACGCAAACCAACATAACTGTCGGGTAGGGGAAGTCTTCTCCTACCCGATGGTAATGTTGATTTTCGTTAGTGAGCCTTGACTTTCTAGAAATCAGCGAAAGCAGTCATTGTTTACAAAAATATTACGCCCTAATTCTAGCTCTATCTAGTACTGTACGACGGTATATTAGGGCCCTTCAAAAATGGAAAAGATTGATGAATCAGAGGTCACGCAAATGGTTTAAAATTTAAAAGGAGATTTTGGCGAATTACTATGGAAAATTATTTGATTTCACTTACATCGTCCTATCTTTTAAACTTTGGTTGACCAAACGTTGAACAAAGAATAGTTGTCATAGCAACCACAAGTTAATTTTTGTTTTCAGCATTTGGACAACTAAATCCAAAGTTAGAGCGATATAAGTGATTTTTGAAATTCTTCCATAGTAATTCCCATACAACTTTCAAATCATTTGCACGATCTCTAATCCTTCATAAATCTTCACGATTTTTTGCACAGGTTCATATTTTGGGACAATGATATAAACTGGAGGGTAGCTTATCAGAAATTCATCACTTTTTTCACCTACTGTACATCCCAAGTAGCAATTGAGGTTTTATGAGGGTTCTGCAGACTATGATTTAGACTTGTAGCATACTTTAAAACAATGATAAAACTTGCAATGTTGCTTGGGATACCATGCAACAGAAAAAAAAACTTCATAAAAGGGCAAGTCCGAATCATAAAAATCGCTATCGTCCTTTGACATGGAGTTGTCAGTCGTTTTGTCAAGTCGATATAAGTTGGCGTTTTCAAACATTGTTTGTCTATTTAGACGGTTAAAGGCTAAAGTTCATTACACTTTTGTTAAGATTTCTTAACTTAACTTACATAAGCTTCCCTTAGTCTTTCTAACATTTCTAAGATTACAAAGAAGTACTTTACCTAATCATGTATTTATTATTCTCAGCGTCTGGCTGAAAATCTCCTTAATAAAGACAACCAACCAACCAACCATGTATTTATTACTTTATGCTTGAAGTTAACGATTCACATAGTTAAAGATGCTTAACATCAAATATCAGACTTTTTGTCTTGATTTGATTTCTATCGACCTTGTTTACCGTACTAAGTACCAATGCTACCGACGCCAGGAAGGCAGCTCCCACACCTAGACCCTACCTATCGACCCATCAACTCATAGACCGGGGACCAACGGCTTTACTTCCCTTCCCTATTATTTCGAACAATTTTACCTAGTATCTCACTTTTCGGCAGTTGCTTCCAAAAATTCGGTATTTTGTAGTCGTAAAATTGAACATATTTGTAGTTCTGTGCCGAAAGCTTCAGCTCAATTGATCTTAAGAGAACAAAGTTACAACATGTCAAATTTGTCAATTTTGTATGATTGGTTCCAGCTGAATTGATCATAAGACAAAACAAAGTTACATCATGTCAAAGTTGACCATTTTGTATGAAAATCGACATGCGCTGCTGTTATATCGAACAGCACTGTAGATTGGTATTCTCAATTTGATCGAATTTGGTTATGATCTGGATATGCGGGAGAATTTTAAATTTTGTATGGGAAACGAAACGAAATTCAAATGCAGGGCTGTTACAAGAATTTTCTAAATATGATCCGCGAAATCCGCGATTTCTTAAAAGAAATCCGCGACAAAAAAAAAACTAATCCGCGACAAAAAAAAAAAACTAATCCACGACAAAAAAAAAAAAACTAGAAATACCATTTGGTACCACCATACATGGTATTTCAAGCTTATTGCTTAAAGCGTATTAGATTTTTTCCTGCTCTCAACTTAGTGTTCTCTCAAGTACTTTCACATGTTAATTGAGAGCTTTTTATGCCTGTACAAAATAATCTACCCAAGGAATTAGATAAATTTTCCAACCCGGAAAATTGATAGACCGGACAGGAAACGAACTCAGTCGCCTCCAGCATGGACGTGCTTGGTAGTTGCGCGTTTACCGACTGAGCTAAAGGAGTATCGTGTGTAACCCTTGAAACAAAATAACCATGATCATCTTCAGTTATTTATGTATAGTATGAATTCTGAGTAATTAGTGAACATAATAAAACACCCTTACATTATGAGATTATTTTGAATAAAACCGGCCTAGATTTGATGAAACATTATTAAAAAAAAAAAAATAATGCATTTTCATTTGAAAAGCAAATTTTCTTGAAAATTAACCTTTGCGTCTCTGACGTATTTTGATGTCCTAAATGTTGTAGTTAATTTGGTCTGCACATAATCGAGAAATTACCGGAGTTTCATAAGTCACACTTGTTGGTCACGTCGCTGTTCTGTATTTGCACGGATATTCCTTGGGGTCTGTCCAATGGTGAGACATTTTCATGATATTTTTTTTTTTATTTCTAATATGAACCTAGCACTTTTCGTTGTCAAATCATAACCGAATCGTATATATGTGACTTTGTAGATCATGCACAACTTGTTACTATATATACCGGAAATTATAGGTTTTTCAAATCGTCCAGGACATCAGTTGATTTGTTCTACTAGATCAACCAAGACTGCAATAATGTCTGTAGTATCGGAAAATGTCCAATAAGATTCAAAGTGTCTATGTGGATCATGCATGATCTATTTCCGAGTAATCCAGATGTTCAAGGTTCTTCAAATCGTCATGGAGTTAAGATAATTTGATCGACTAGATCATCCGAGATCGGGACAATGTCTTTAGTATCGAAATATTTCCAAACAGATGCACAGAGTCTATGTGGATCATGCATGAACTATTGCCATGTATACCATATGTTTTAAGTTCTCCAAATCGTTCTGGAGTTTAGATGATTTATTCTACTAGATCAACCATGACTGGGATAAAGTCTGTAGTATCGAAATATGTCCAAACAGATTCATAGTGTCTATATGGATAATGTTTAATTAATTCCACGTATACCAGACAATCTAGGTTCTCCAAATTGTCCAGCAGTTCAGATGATTTGTTTTATTAGATCAACAAAGACTGGTGTAATATTGGTAGTATCCAAATATCGATTTGGAAATCCTAGAACATTTGGCATACACGGAAATAGGTTGGCATGATCCACATAGACACTGAAAAATTTGTTTGGGCATATTTCGATACTAAAGATATTGAATGAGTCTTCGGTGATCTAGTAGAAAAAAATAATCTGATCACCATAATGATTTCAGATCCCATAACTTCTTGTATACGTAGCAATAGGTCGGGCAAGATCCATATATACACTTTGAATCTGTTTGGACATATTTCGATACTACACGTTGATATAGTAGAACACATCAACTGAACTCCAGGACGATTTGGACAACCTAGAATATTCGGTAAAACATGGCAATTACTCGCATATATACGATTCGTTTATGATTTGACAACGAAAAAAGCTATGTTCATATTGGAAAAAAAAATATATGAAAATGTCTCACATTGGACAGACCCCAGGGAATTTCCGTGAAAATCCGGAGTGACTTATGGAATTGAGATCATTTCTCGATTATTTGCAGGGTGTTTGGTTTGAACCGGTAAAAAATTGAGAGCCAAATGAAGAACAATATTGAAGACAGCAAAATAATCCGTGACGGAAATGTGGAATTTTTGTGACAGCACATCAGTCCCTTCGAGATTTTCGCGACATCATTTAATGTTTCCGCGATTTTCGCGAATGAAAATTCAAATCCGCAACAAATCCGCGAAAATCGCGAAATCCGCGCCTGTTCTAACAGCCCTGCAAATGTGCAACCTCGGAAATAGATTGGGAATACTATTGTGAACAACTAATAATTTTCAATCAGTTCATCAGGGCCCCATAATAAATGCTACGACTTTTTCTATATTGGTTCACCGTGTAGTTTTAAGAAATAGCTTGTTCTAGACCATGAGATTATTGTCGTTGCTTATAGGATCATCTTCAAGACTTTTTGGACTTACAACACGATACGAAAGTGGAATTTATAAGAAGCAAAGGCCATTTGATACCTCAGGCAGTTCAATATCCACTTCCCTGACCACACCCGTGAAATTGAACAGTAGAATGGAATTTTAGTTAAGTATGTAGGGTAAATGACGACTTCTGCAATCCAATGTTTCAAATTTGTAAACTGAACATTGCGGGATAACCTTGCAAATCCTTGAAACTGTGGAAGTTTTTTTTTTTTAATTCGAATGAAAGCAATACACGTGTGTCTACTTATGGATCACACACAACTAAATTTGAAGGTAAATCCATTCATCGTTCCCTATAAAGGTCAAGCCTCGACTTAGAGCTAAACCCATGCTAGCACACTGGATCGAACCGAGAAGGGCACCTCTGGTGTTCGCTCTCGGCAGTCGGTACTAGTTAAGTACCGGCGAGGTGGTGGTGGCAGCGATCGAAGGTCATTTCGAAGATGCCAAACGTATTATTTACATCTCAAATGGCCGCGCGCGCGCGCACGCTCACACGGTTACCCATCGCGGTACACCAATCGACCGGCGGCAGTTGTAGTTGAGGTGGTTTTAAGTTTAGCCATAAGTTTGGCCCTCTAAGTCAGCCAGTTTACATGAACGTGATCTTATGCCCGCTCCGCGCAATGCCCTACATGCTTAGGCATAGCACACCGAAAGGGGCGATCACTGTTCACTGAGCTGCACCAGTAGCAAACGCAGCAGAAGGGTGAGAAAACCATGTCAAGGTTGCTACTAGAGTTGAGGTTCTCTTTCTCTTTTCTGCTTCCCCCTTGCACTCCATGGCATGGAGTATTGCGACGGCAGTGAACAATTAGCTTCAATCGATCGCTCAATGCCAGCCGTGTGGGAACAAATCAACGAGATGGAATATTAGATCACCACTATGGCTTCGGAAGAAGATTTATGGATCTCCTTGGACTCCCTGGAACACAAAACACTAATGGGAGAACAATGAATCAGAAAAGTCAGGGAAAATGGCCTTTCCTTCTCACGGAATTCCAAGAAGAATCGCAGTTCGCTGTAACAAATAACCTTGCGTCACGCAATGTAAGAATCACGTGGTGGTAGCTAATCCAGGTTCATCGAATCGGACAACACGAAGCACCTGCAAACACTTCAATTTCGCTCTTCTCCCCAGAGACACAAAGCTATGCTGGAACGTGCCTGCTTCAAGCGCTTGACCTTGCGGCGGGCAGTTACAAGTATCTAACGTTGCTGGTGACTTTTCGCTCTGGCCGTGCGGGGCACAGCAGTGCAATACTGGTTCCGGCGATAATGCCATCAATGATATAACTGATTATACGATGACATAGAGGAAATAACGAACCGCCGCATGACGATTCGATCGTCGGAGGCAAAAACAAAAATCTAACCTCCCCTCCTATATGGGCTATATAGGTACCACTACCGGATGACTCCCAGAATGGATTGCAGCAAGGTGACATCCAAGAAATTTACTTGATACAGAACGCGCTCGCACACATTCGAGAAGCAGGAACGATACGGTGATGATAGTTGACAGATGAGAAGGAAGGTTTCAATCTTTGAATGCAGTTTACAAAAGCGTTAACAACAACAACAACAACAGCATTAACAACGGGGTGCACTTGTTGCCGTTGATACACACATAAAGCTTGTTGGAGCCGTGCAGGTCTCTAATGCACAAGTCATGCTGCTACTAGTCATCAAGAGATGCACACATAGGACGAGATATTCAGTGCAGAAAAACAGATCGATCTAAATGGTGAACAAAGGTAGCCCCAAGGGGAGGGGGAGCAACTAATTGAAGTAATCCATTACACGCGGAAAATGATCTTATGCTCATGAGTCAGGTAATGGTGATTGATTCTGCCCGCCTGTTTGCGACTGTTCATGATATCGGTGTAGATTCGAATTGCTTACATTTATAGATTAAGTGCACGTAAGGTATGGAATAACTTCGGCAAACAGTGGATATTGCTCCGAGGAATTGTTCATGGTCGGTTTCGTCTCGTACATCTTGAAAATTACATCGCTGCAGAAATTGAGAAGGCGAGTGCTACTTTTGGGAGAGTATGAAATAAATCCTGTCCACGTTAATACATCAAAACCGATTTTTTATTTCTGTACAGTAGACTTATATCGATGGCAAACGTAGCTTGTTTGAATATTCACCCATATTCTTTTTTTTTGTATGGAAAATACGGTTTGAACGAAAACGAGAAAATGGGTGATTAATTCTTTTGTCTGTAAAATTCTCGAACTTTCTATGGGATACGCACCATCAGGTTCCGTATAGCATCCTCAGATACCTTAGTGGCGGCTTGTCTCTATCTTCTCTTGAAATCATTGATGCCATTTGCTTTCCTCTTTGTTTGGAATAGTTTCCGCTTAACCAGAGCCCAGTACCTTTCTAGTGGGCGAACTTCGGGGCAGTTTGGCGGATTGGCTGTTTTAACGTAGGACTACGTCTGTGATTTCTATATGGGGGTACACTTTGTGAATACCAAAAATGGAACATGTAACAAAATTATGAAAGATTTTGATCGTTGATAACTCAGCTGCCCCTGGACCAATTTCAATTATTTTGTCACCAATCGAATAGAAATATGTCTATGCATCTGATAAATTTAAGATTTTATTATATTTAAAAATGTCACCATTGAAAATTGCACGAATGTGCAACTGTTGCTATGATCACCGTTTGCTTGCAAAAAGCGATTTCCCTAACACAGATTTCAAAGTTGAATTCCATCCGGTCTCACAAAACAGTGTTTATTCAGTCACCGCGTAGTGAGTAGTCGTGTTCTCCAGTACACAACTAAAGGCTCCCACAAGCCACAACATCATTTTTCATAAGGCAAATCAATGAAATTCATACTGATTTCTTGTGGCTAAATTCATAAGTGTTTGTTATGGAATTCTTACGTTGCCTGCGTGTACACAAAACACAAGCTCCTGCTGCAGTTAACAAATAAGATTTATTATATAAGACCACGTAGTCCTACGTCCCTTGTCCTTTTTTGGCACGTATTGAACCTCTTGTGCATTATTGCCTCTGCTTCACTTTTTGATTTTTCAACTTTGCGAGCCACATTACGAACTGAAAGGTTTTGATATTTCTCAATAATGGCTACCACCTTCTGGTCCATTTGTCGAGAGCATACTTTTCGATTTGTTGCGCTTGCAACCTTCCGATCCACAGTTAAACACTACACTGAAAGAAAAGTGTCCGAAATTCAACGTGGACAGGCTTTATATGAAGATAGACTAGGCTTACCGTTTCTGCGTACTGTGAAGAAAACCGGTAGTTCAATGCCAGACCCGTCCCTTTTCACGTTTTTGTGTCACTCTGCCTATTTCTCTATTTCCAACGGTCTCTATAACAACGGTTGTCATACTAATCATCCTTCCCCTTCCCAAAATCAAATATCAAATGTATGCTGGAATTCAGCCATTTTTATTCACGCCTCACGGCTCATCTAACCGAAATGACGTCTGAGGCAAAGCTGTAGGAAACTGAATTGCCGTTTCAAAAAGTAAGAGGCTGTATCCAAGACACGACCGTCACCGATGACAAAATTACGCAAACAAACAAATAACCTGAGGATTTAAGGTGTTTCGCTGTGAGATCCTTATTCTTGTAGCCAATTCGAAACTTTAAGTGCACAAATATGAGCTTCCACGACACGTACCACAATGAAAATGTTACTCCACGTTTGCTGTACTGCAGCATACATGAAGCAGCAATTTCAGGTGAAATGAGGTATTAATTTCCGAGATGTGTGTGATTGAAAATTCGAAGTGGAAGTGCATGTATAGCCTACGTGGTGGCCATTTGAGGACTCTACAAGGAACCACCTTAATGAAGATCCCTGATCATCTGATGGCCTTTGGAATACTTTATGAGCAACCTGGTATCATAAGAGAATATGTGAGAGACGTGGTTTGAATTATTGGAATCATTGTTTTCGGAGATATCTTATCACCTCAAGATCTTTGGGAAAATTAGGAGTCATTTGGTTTTCTGATAGAATATCTAACAGACATTATTTGAATTGTTGGACAGTTTAGAATTTCCAGAACAGTGGCGTCGCGTAACCTCACTTTTTACCTGTTCAACATCTTTGAAAACGTTATTTAGGGTCACGTTTACATTCCAATCAGTTTCAAAAGACATAGGGTCTTCTAGTATCACTGATTTGTATCCATTGGAAACAACATTGTTTTGTATGTTTACGTTTTGAGAGTTGAACATGTAGATTGAGGTTAGGGTGACGCCACTGCTCAAGAATAGTACCTGATCAAACAGATGTCTTCACATGACCAACCTTATCAAGTTGAAAAATATCCAGAGTATTTTGTGGATATCTCTGATTACCTGAAGGGTTATGAAATAATTTCTGAGTCGCTTGGTATCAAATGGGAAAATATCTGTGATATGGATTGTTGATTATTTTATGGAGATCGGTGATCACTTGATGGTCTTTGAAACAAGTTCTGAGCAACCTGGTATCGGGGGTGAATACCTGAGAGACGTGATTTTAATTGTTGGACAGTTGAAGATCTTCAGAATAATACTTGATCAACCAGGAGACTTGAAACTATGCCATGAGAAGTTTTTTGAGATCTCTGATCAGCTGAAGGTGTTTGGAATATTTTCTGAGTCACCTGGTATCTGGAAGATGTGTTTTGAATTGTTCGACAGTTTGAGATCTTCAGATCTTGAAAAATTATATTGGGAATCTTAAAATACATGAAGGTCTTTGGAATAATTTCTGAGGTGCTGAGAGAATATCTGAGAGAATGATGTTATTTGGATAAATAGAAATTTTCAGGATGATATCTGATCATGGGGATCTCTGGTCACCTGATGGTCTTCGGAATAATTTCTGAGCAACCTGGTATCATGAGAGAACATCTTGTGGATAGTTAAAGATCTTTACAATAATACCTGATCAACCTGAAGTCTTGAAAAATATCAGGAGGACTCCATGGAACACCTCAAGATCTTTGGAATAATTTCTGAACAGCCTGGTATTATATAAGACAATATCTGTTTGATGTGAAAGACGCAAGTGCTTTCATGGAATTCTGTGAAAATCCTTGCATTTCCATGGTGATCAACAATCAGGCTTGCTGAAACTCCTCAAACTCACTGGAGGTTTTAAAACACTCTTGTGCTGCGAGTTTAGCCAGCCCTCACCTCGAGTGAGTGGCGGCAGGAATAAGGAAGAAGTAAACAAAAACTCCTGGAGAGTGAACTTCAGCGAGAGGATGATATGACGTGAGGTGCGATTTTCGAGATTCCGGATAACTTTTTTTTTTCGACGCAGGGTTCACCCAGAGTGAGAGTAAGTAAGAGCGTGTGATAGAAAACATGAACATCAATGGCAGCAAACCTCACTCTCATTTTAGATCCCTTAGCTCACAAGCTCTGAAGCTCAGTGGAATGATTTGGCAGTAGGCATTCTACTCCTTAGAAAAATGCTACGCTCGGCTCATTTCAAACTCGCGAGCGAGGCTCCATCAAGCCTGTCCCCAATCTTTTATGAAATATTTAATATTGTCGCATTAATGGCCCTTCGCTCAATTTCAACCTCTGTTAAATATTATTTTCTCTAGCTAATAATTTATCGCACTAAAGCTTCATGTTGATATTAGTATCGCATGTTCCTCCCAACTCTGAACTCTTCACGTATGACGTAACAAAAAAAAACACTTTGAATTAAGAAGAAGTTAAACATTTACTTAATTTTACTACGCCTATGATCTCAAAAGAATTCAAAGGTTCGAATTCTAATTCTATTTATATCTAATTTTTATGAGTACCAGAACTAAAAGATTTATTTTAAAATATCTTCAAAGTTCATCTTAGACCTCTCTATGGTATGCCTTTATAATTTGCTCCATAATACTCTTGAAAATCATCTGCAGAATACTATTTGAATTCACTCTGTAATGCGCTTCAAATTATTATTAATGCTTGCCGTTATACCTGGGAATTCCCCGAAGAATTCTCATGAAAATTAATTTGGAGTTCGCCCCGAAGTTCACATAGTATTCTCCCGAAATTTTCATGGAATTATCCTAAGAATTCATTTTTAGTTTGCTCAGAATTTCCATAACTTCTTTGAAATGCTCTTCAGAATTCCATTATAACTATCATGTGAATTCTCTAAAAATTACCACCGGAATATCCTTGAGCAAATCCTCGAAATCCCCTTGAAACTTTCCACAGAATTCTTTTGGAATACTGTTATGAAATCGTTTAAAATTATCCTTAGAATTTCCTTTGAATTTTGCTGCTTCCTTTTAAATTCTGCTCACAAATTTGAAATTCTCCTAAGAATTCATTTTCAGTTTTACTCACAAGATTTCTCCTCAAAATTTGTTTGACCTGGAATTTCCTTCGAATTACTTTGAAGTTCTTCAGGAATTAACCTCAGATTTAATTGCCATCTTCCTCCTTATGTATTCTCCGAAAATTCCCATCGAATTATATTCTGAATTAATTTTCTCTCATTAACTTCTTGAAATTATCCTCAGAATTTCCTAGGATTTCTCATTCTAAAAATTAACTGAAGAAATTCATATGAATTTTCATTCAAATTTCATTTGAATCCTTTTCACGGTTTCTTCGGAATTCCACCCACCTTGATATTTTTCAATAGGATTCACCAAGAATTTGGAACTCCTTAAAACTACTTCGAAAGCAGATATCACTTGATATTCTCCTAACAGTTCTTCCCCCTCCCCTTGGCTAGTTTTTGCACCTTGATGCTGGTGGGCGGGCTTAATTTCATGCTTTTGAGTGGAGTGTTGGAGACGGTAGGTTTATGGCCGTCGTTGCTGGCTTATGCCGCGATAGAATGGCGCCATGGGCAGGCAATGGGGATTACTAAGCTTTCCCTCTCTGATAAACCACTGCATGAGAGAACCAAAGATCTAGTCTAGCAGTGATAGTATCACACTTGTTACTCCTTCGATTGAGAGTCGCGTCGTAGTACGCTTACGTATAGGCACTGACGTTGGGTGTGATATTGGCGGGTTTTGCCGCAAATCACTCTTAATTTATTTATTTTTAAGCAGATAGATTTATTTGGGTTTGCAAGGTCATTATACTATTGAAATATTTCAGAAAGTGCCCATCGGTGCTCCTTCTATTTGCGTGACAAGCTTTCATTGTTGTTTTCATTGAGGTATTACTCAGGGAACAATGTTAAACACCATTTTTGTACATGGTATTGTAACTAATCTTATATGTGCTTCATTTTGATTTTGGATAAGTGTTTGAACTATGACTCGGGATTTCCACTGTGGCGTGCTTCTATTGTGACATACCCATATGTATTTTTGTGGTGCGACATAGTGGAAGCGTGAGAGCGTAGTTGGAACATTTACCCTATACAATATACAATTTAAAACTAGCTTGGAAACTTACTTCAAAGTGAAGCATTTTAGTCACTTGAAGGTGTCACCTGGGACGAACAAAGATATAATTAATATATGTCAAAGCCAGAAGTACTTGAAACACGTTAAATTTAAGTTTAAAAGCATGGGTTATGATTGTGTAGGTAGATTAGAGATTTCAGTTATTTATTAAATAAACTTCAATTAGAGAATTCAGAAAGTTAATTAACATAAGAGATAGAAAGCGGGGGTCCGCTTAGGGAGGCGACTAGCCTTTGAAGTTGTATAATAAATCTTCCTATTTAGTGTATTTGTTAATTACAGGCAATGTTAATAGCGAAAGTCATATCTTCAACCAGACGCTTACGAACAAGTAAAGTTTTAGGAAAGATGTGTTAAATATGTTGATAGGTTTGAAATAAGAATTAGGTAAGGTATGATGTGTCAACAAAACCCTTTTGAGCAAATTTTCAGACATAAAAGTGATTGAGTGATTTATTGAAAGACATTGCGTTGCGAAAATTGACAAGTCATACATCTAACATAGTAGTAGTAGCAGTGTCACATAATCTTATCACAATTGCTGCAAATAGTGCTGGAGGGGCCGGCAGGACTGAATACGGATCAAAACTAACATAACTACTAACACTAAAATGATCCCGGAACTAACACTTATCCATTGCACTTGTTATATATTAGTTTTATTTTCCTACTAAGTTATCTATGCTTCTTTCTAGTGTTTGGATCAAGTACAACTAATACTAATCTACCTTTATGTATGTTTTACTCCCTTTTAACTCATTATCTTTATGAATGGCGAATCACGTGAGACGTGAGACACGGGGATTTCAATTGACTAAGGAGAAGGAAAAGAATAACTTCGAACAGGATATCAAACAAATTCAGGACCAATCCAAATGAGACCAGAAATCACCAAGGCATCGGGGCGTTATATACTCGGTGAGGTATTTGATAAATAATCAAAAAGTGGTAAGTTAAATCATAGTGGAGCCAAGGATCATGAGAGGTAATTGTCTATAATTAATTAATTAGTAGAAATCTCGATAACTTTGTCAAGGGAGCGTATCGGCTTTTGTAGGCGGTGCGTTTGGTCGTCGATTTGGCGTAGCTGGTGGCTCGCCCACGCATGCTAGCACTATCATCAGATAGGGAAATTTTCCTCTACCTGGTAGTGGTGTTGGTAGGCGTGTGCGAGCTGCCGGTTGCGCCGGATCGACGATCGGATGCATTGTTTGCAGGAGCTGGTGCTTCCCTTTGAAAAAGTAATCGAGAAACAACCATATTATCCTGTAATTGATATTACTATTTTTATATATCAATGAAATTAGTCATGACAGAGTAACATAACGAGTTTAAAAACAAATGGGGAAGGACAATAGGCACAAGTTGACACAATAAACAAGACAAGTGGGGGTTAATACACAAGACAAAATGACAAAATAAGTGACGACAGAAGACAAGACTGGGACAAAAATCAACCTTTAAAAAAAAAAAGAATGCGCAATTATATTATCAAACCAATTTGGATCAGCACAAAAACAACAGTGACCAAACGGGCACCATAGCCTAGGAACGTCTGTGTGTTGATTTAAAATAGAGGCTCATAGAAGCAAAATTTATCAATAAATGGGGTCCAGTGTAGAGTTTAAGCAAGTGCTGCCACTGGATCACCACAAAAAAAAATATTTTCCTAACAGTTCTTCCCAGAACTGTCTTGGAATGTGCGGTAATCTAGGCCTCCGCCGTTTAAAAATCAGTGAAAAATCCAATAATTATATTTTTTAGGTTCACTTGACACCTGTGAAGTTCTCTGAAATTCCCGGTATAATAGTATAATAGTTCCTGAAAATTTTCGGATGGTAAATGAACCACTTTAAGGTTCTTAAAGCATCCAGTAAGTTCCCCATATTTTCAGCGTGTTAAATTCCCTTATGTTCCCACATTTTGCTTATGAAGCTTCCCTGAAATTATCAGTATTTCCTTTCATTCCTCAGAACTTCTCTAAAGTTTCTGCAATTGTTGTGAAGTTATTTATTTTATTTATTTATTTATTTATTTCCATCAACCGATGTAGACTAGTACAAATACACTGAAAACATAATTTCGTTATTTCCTTCACGGTCACTTCGTAAAAATGATTTTCGTAGAGATAACAATTGTTTCGTTATTTGTGCGAATCATTTGTATTGCATTTCAACATATACAATGCCAACATTACGCATAATTCGTACAATACAAGAACAGTCTTTCGTATGGATGTCAACACTGCCTACAAACATCATGTGTGCATTCGTGAATACTACGAAACCATTTGTTCACCTACGAAAATCATTCGTTCAAACTAGGCTTTTATAAGCACGTTATTCGTGAACATTACGAATCTATTCGTTGAGGCACTAATTGCTTTCGTTCGTAGTATGAATGTTCACGAGTCAGAAGTAAACAAACATTTTGAAGTGAGATTGTGTACGTCGTAGCAAAAATCGATTTTGTTTTCGATTCGGCGGTGTCCTAGTCGGACTGATATATTGTTGTCTACTGCGCTGCCGAGTTGTTTAAGGACCATCTCGGAAACTAGCAGTTCACGGTCAGGTGAGTTCGGTGAGAAATTTACAAGCGTGACAATTGCTGATTGAACTTATCTCTTTCTATCTGTTCCACAGCCTGACGATCATTTCTTCGACGAGAATAAAGCCGATTCACAGTGACTGGCGCACCTGGACCGCAATTTGGACAGCATCCTGATAGTGGGTGATACCTACTACATAATTCCCTATGATCACCACATCGAAAATAAAAATTTCGAGATACAGGAACGTGCAACCGGCCAGCTGCTTGATAATCTTCAGGAGAGGTGCAAAGCGACTCAATCGAAGCGGGTTCTCCTCATCGGTAACATGCAGCCGTAGAATATGGACTTTGGATCTCACAAGGCTTCAGGAGCTCCTAATGCGGGTAGAGTCTCTACAATACTACCATCGCACCAGAAGCCAGACAAGCTGTCCGATTTCTTCAAGCCACTGAATTTCAGCTATCTGCTGGATGGTAATGGTTCTGTGAGAGTTGCTGAGTGAAATATTTTCAATAAAGTTTTATTTTGGCTAAACTGAAGCGACCATTTTTCAATTTAAACGATATTTTCGCTTCCTTTCGTATTCTTTTTCGTACAATGTAAGAACATTGTTTTGTAAGTAAACGAATGTTTCGTAGTATTCTCAATCTTTGGGCTATTTTACACGAATGATTTGTATTTATTTTCTGAAACATTCGTAGCGAGTGTGGCAATGTTTCGTAAAATGTAAGAATGTTACGAACAAAATTATTGTGGGGATTTTAACGAAACTAGCTTCATATACAGAACGAATTAATTTCGTTGCAGAAAACAACAAATGAATTCGTGGCACAAACGAACACATTTGTTGTAAATACTAGATTTTATTTATCTGGAAAAACCTGGAAAACTTAGGAAATTTTATTTAGAAAAATGAGCATACACCCTGCAGGTAGAGAAAGACGACTAACGTCAAGACGGCAAATAGTGACTTATTACAAGAAAAAGTGACTGGCCTTGGAGACTTTTTAGTAACTGGCTTGAAAAAAGTGACCAAGTCACTAAAAAGTGACTCGCTACCAGCCTCACGTATAACTAGCATTTGAAAATTGTACCGACGTGTTCTGCTATTCAAAAACCCGGTAAAATTCAACCGAGTTCGGTAATCTGAGTTAAGTGTGTGGGTTTCTTAGAAACTCTCATCAAATTCCAAGAGCCTTGAAAATTTTAAAAGATCTTTAATCCTGATTTCATGATTCAAATCTGTGATCTTGAAAAATGCTCAATGTCCGACCGAAACAAGCTTCAAAATTTAACTAAAAATTGTAGAAGTTTAAAATCTGTGGAAAATATTCATGTTCTAAAACCTAAAAAATAAAAACAATTCAAGCGGCTGAATTAAAAATAAATTGTCACTGCAGATGAATCCGCTTCGGATCTATAAAGAGTGAAAGAAAATAATGAGAAAAATAAAACGATTACATTATAAAATGGCTTCATATCTTCAAAAACTCCACAGTAAGAAAATTTAAAAGTTCCTCGAGTAAGGGGAAAAAATCCCTGAGAATTCCAGGATTTTCCAGGAAAAGTAAAATTCCCAGAAAGCTATCATCGATTTTAGACTGATAAACACATCACCATTGGCCGCTGTAGCTACTTGATTACTGCGTTGCTTTACGCTCACGGCTATCGGGCGTCCGTCCATGAAATAATACCAAGTTCAGAAACCCAGCGGCCCTCAAAACATCACTATCGTCGGTTTCTTCGCAGGTAGTTTAAATTGATATTTACCATCGTACAACTCGATTGTGCAACCTATACAGTATGCTCTCCGGAACCAAATCTAACATTTAGCATGTTTTGTCCTTCAATTGACTTTATTGAAATCAAGGACTCGCGCACTGCCAACGCCACCGATCGGTCATATTTCCGCTCCAAGTTCTCATATTTTCCTGCTGTTTGCTTACCAATAACCCTACCATTAACGAAGTACAATCCAGCACATCGCGCATTTGATAGCTCACATCAGTGTGGCACTGTCGATGGAAGGAAATAATCAGCTTACAATGCCACTACCGCGGACCCAATGCATTTCCACAACGTGTTGCAGTATTTCTCGAAAGTCATTGGTTATTAGACTGGTTTATGATGTTGTCAATCGTGTAATCTAACCATTGATTCACGTTCTAAACAACAACATTTACTGTCTGTTGAGTTTTCATGCTCGTTTTCTAGTCACCTACAAATAATCACCTATGGATACACTCCGAAAGCGGTGAACTCTTAAGCACCTCATTCGGGCTGGTGTGTGTGTGTATGTGCGTGTCGGTGTCATTTAGTGACTGACCATTATTGTCGCGGAGAGCTGCCCAGCGAGAATCAAAACAGACAAAGCCTGACCAGCAGCTGTGAGAGAACGCGGCGAAAAGCACATCGACAGTTGGTGACCGCAACAATTGAGGGCGTCCATGGTCACTAGCCGTGTGAGTGTGCAGCAGCTCCACAAGCGACTGCCGGTGCCATTACCGCGGCACCGGTCGTCGGTCAGTTTGTTATTGTTATGGATTTCGACTGTGTGTGCTGCGCTCTTGTGGATAATCCGTAGTTGGATCGCGATTTTTATTTTTTTTTTCACACATTGAAGCCAGTGGCTTGTCATTGATGGCTAATTTGAGGTCAAGCAATTGAGGGACGAAAGGTTGCTGAAATTAAAAATTTAAACGCGCTTCATTGGATAAGTTGTGGCCGCGTTTGTGCGTGCGCAGTGGTGTTAGTCGCTCTCGAACCGATAAAAGGTGACACTTTGATCAGTTTGCCCAGCGTTGGTCCTTGAACGAATGTATGGATGCAAATCATGCGAACCTAATAGTTCATCTTCTTGGACCATCATTGAGACTTCCACAATTGGTGGAAAAATATTCCTAAGTTTCTTCAAACTTTGCTATGCTACATTATTTCGACAGAATCATTTTAGAAATCTTAAATGCTTTAGAAAATGTACACACCGAGAAATGTTTGTGCCTTAACCCATTAACGCCCAGTGATCTATTTATAGATCAGCAGTTTTTTTATCATGTCTTAACAGAAATTGGAAACGTAAATGATGTTTTCAATATCGCTAGAATGGTCATTGGGATATAATTAACATATTGTTTTAAAATAGTGTGAGAATAATCCTTGGATTACTCTTCTCAAAATCACGCATTTCCGGAGGTAAAAAACGACTTGGACATTAAAGGGTTAATATATATACGCGATTGATGCACCCGCATGGAAACGAAATCTGGTAAATAAAGGTTTGTGATTGCAAACAACAATATGATTCACAAGTCTACTGAACTTGTCCAAAAGACCTCTATTAGGTCTAAGAAGCTGACCCATAAGGTCTCGTTAGTTCATCTGTATCTGTTGGCTTGGAGGCAAACAATTTCCATATAAACTTCAAACGGTTTGTGAACAATCAGTTTCTAACCATATTAGTTCATATTTTTGGAGGCTAACCCGATTTGGAACTTTTTGAGCAATGTAGAACGAAAATTTCAAAATTTGCACCAGTCTAATGACGCCAAGCCTTCCTAGCAGGGCCAACTCTGTAACAAACTAAATCTATTAAATATATATAATATATATAAATCAAGTAGTTGACCCATCTTGCCCCACCATACCCTAAATAAAAGTAATCTAGCTAACAGAATGTATGTATTCTCGTTCCGTTGTCGTTGAGCTCGACTGCCGTGCTTAATTTCGGTCGTTGTCATCGATCGACATTTTCCGGACGGGCTCAGTACCGTGTCTGCTTATTGAACAGAAGGTCAGGTGCAATTTTTCACTATACCCATTGAAGGTATCCTATGGCTTTACCCTCAACGCTAACAAACCTCCAAACTCCTGTGACACAGGTCGTAGAGTTCTCTGCATGCCTCTTAAGTAAGTGTTTAACTAACAATCTTTCCCATCCCTAAAGACGTGGCCAGGACAGTTCCATCTAAGAGGCCGAAATCAATCCCACATCTCGGTCACGGTAACGGACGGAGGTGGCAATACTCTAAAAACAATGGTATAGGACTTGTACCAAATACGAGAATTGGTTGCAACTTGCTCAAATTATTATTATTATTATTATTATTACTATCATCGTTCGAGATTTTCCGAAGTATGGGATAGGTATTGTGATTTTTCCAAGTCCTAATCTATTGCAGGGCTGGTAGTGCTGATGCGATATAATAGTAGTGACTTTAATGACTAAAATTACGGAAATAGTGACCAAATAGTGACTTGTACATACTAAATAAGTACCGTAAAACGGGGTAACATTGATAGTTTTTTTAAAGTATATTCAAAATATGTTTTACAGCAATGAGTGTTTTTAAAAGTTTATATTTTTAAAACAAGCACTGAGGATCCAAGAGTTAATTCGCTAGTAATATGTTGAACGGAAATTAAAGCATTTGCACTATTTTTTAGTTTTGTGACCGAACTTCAGTATTTTGATTTGGGGTTACTTTGATAACTAAGTGGAACTCAAACAATTTAGTTCTTTAAATATGAAACTTTGAATGAGTATATAATCCGAAAACTTCATAAGCAATAAGAATAACACATTGAATTTAGGTTGGCTGTATCGGAATTCACTCGAATCTCACAACGGAATCTCCTGTGAAGAGCATTTGAAGTGATTTGATAAATTTACTTTTGCTTACGTTATATATGACGACTAGCAAATAGTAATTCCCATTTTTTTATGATCTTGCGTTTCTTTAAAATTTTGATACATCTATGTAGGTAGATAAATTTGAGGTAAATAAACTTTTATAAAAATAATACTGCATTCTTGAAATTGTTTGCAGAACAATCATCAAAATTCTTGGAAATAGATTATTTTCGTAGTTGGAAATGCTTAACATCAAATATCAGAATTAAAGTGGACATTTTATACGATAGATGAGGAGATGAAATAAAAGGTTGATAGTCCCGTTATAGTACGGCAGTGTAAAATTTGTATATAGAAAGTAGAAAGCGAACAAAGGACAATTTTGAAGAAGGTACGAATCGGGTAGAGCGTCTCCTTTGCCAAGCTCATCCGTTAATGAGCAATGGTGAGGGGTATTTCTCCCTGCCACCACTGGCAAAAGGGATGATCGCCGATTTGCTCATGTACCTTCGATGTTCGGAAACAGTTATATCGATTGTTTCACACTCAAGTCGCCATCTGACGTAAAAAACTACCCGATTCGTACCTTCCTCAAAATTGTGTTTTGCTCGCTTTCTACTTTGTATATACTATTTTCACACTGCCGTACTATAACGGAACTATCAACTCTATAATTTAATCTCCTCATTTATCGTAAAAATCTCCACTTTAAGTCTGATATTTGACGTTAAGCATATCCAATTATGTATATCGTTAAATTCACGCATGAAGTAATAACACATGATTAGTTAAAAAAGATTGGGGCCTCCCTTAGCTCAGTCGGTAAAGGCGCAGCTACAAAGCAAGACCATGCTGGAGGTGGCTGGGTTCGATTCCCGGTCCGGTCTAGGAATTTTTCGGGTTGGAAATTTTCTCGACTTCCCTGGGCATAGAAGTATGATTGGACTTGCCACACAATTATACCAATGCAAAAATGGTACAGGCATCGAAAGCTCTCAATTAATAACTGTGGAAGTGCATCTAGAACACTAAGTTGAGAGCACGCAATAAGCTAATATGCGATATGCAATAAGCTTGAAATGCGAAGAAGAAGAAGAAGTTAAAGAAGATCATTTTCGATTTTGTGTTGATTCTTCTAGGAACTCCCCGAAGGCTCTTTCAATAAATCCATTTTAAATGTATGTGAATTCACCTTAGAATTTCCATGCAATTAACCTCAGAAATTTCAGAAATTTCTGCTTAGAATAATTTTGGACTTCTTTCCTGCATTCAATTGGAAATTCAATTCATATTCTTCTTATAATTCCCATAGTATTTCCTCAGAATTCTCAAAACAAAAATCCGTCACAGAACAACTTTGAAACTCTTCTCAGAATTCCTTTGAGATTGAACCTTCAAAATTCGATTCCATTGGAATTCTCGGAATTTATTTCGATGAAGAGTTCGGAATTTCGAATACTCTTGGAATTTCAGAATTAATTTTGAATTGAGGGGGTTTGAAGAAAAGGGGTGTAAGTGACTTTGATCGATTCTCTTCATCGAATTTCTCTTTCGTTAATAAATCAGCTGCAAACACATTCCTTGATTCTCGTGCCATTCTGGATGCTAGATGAGGACTTCCTTTATCACACTATGTGGTAGAAATAGCGCAAAATTTGTTTATAAAGCTGTGACTATCAGAAGAGAAAGTCGATGAAGGTAATAGATCAAAGTCACTTACACCCTTTTCCTTCTAACCTCCTCAATTCTTATTAGAATTGGACCTAGAATCCTTATCCAAACTTCATAGAATTCTCCTTAGAACTCTCGTTAAATGCAATCTCAATTATATTGGAATTATTTCCAAAATTGTTTCGGAGCTGAATTTTGCGTCTCTAATAATTTAAACAACAATGTCGCTTTTGATTATTGTTTAAATTATCAGAGACGCTCGTATGTGTTAAGCCAAGTTTAACTATACATATAGGTAAACCTGGCTTAAGATTTAAGCGGAGATGAAGAAATCGGTCCTCAAAGCAATTTATTTTTACGAGACTTTCGTAGTCTGTACTTTGATATTCTCCTCTGATATACCTTGGTGTCATCCCTAGAATCCTGTAAAATTCTCTTAAAACTTACTTTGGATTCTCTAAATTTCTTAATCATCCATTTAAAATCTATCACTGATAAATACCAAAGGAGGTATATTTTCTCCGATTTTTAATCAAAATTGAAGGCATTTCCGAATAGTTTTCCTGGTGCTCTAAAGTTTTGCGGTTCACTGGCCACCCTGGTTAAAATTTTAAATTTTTTAACAGATATTTTAAAATTTCACTCTATTTTAGTAGTGAAAAGGTGACTTTAGTGACTGTTTTTAGGGAAATAGTGACTTTAGTGACTTTTTGGTGTAAAAAGTGACTTTTTAGTGACTGGCTTCAAAGAGTGACCAAGTCACTAAAAAGTGACCTGCTTCCAGCCTTGCTATTGACATTACGGAGGTTTTACGTTGGGGTCGTCGTTTGATAATCAAATTTGGTTATCAGTCCTACAACTTTGACATCTGTGTTAGGGAAATCGCTTTGCGCAGGCAATCGGTGATAATTTTAATTATGTGCAACAGTTGCACATTCGTGTAATTTTCATCACTGATCATTTGAAAAATGATAAAGTCTTAATTTTAACAGATTTGTAGAAAAAATTCCTATCGATTGGCGTGTTAAGAATTAAAATCCATCATTCCTCGATCAAAATCAGACCACTTTCATGCCGCGATCGACTTTGGTTTTTTTTTTAAATTGCACCCCAATGTTACCTTAAAGTACATGATATGTTAGATTTAAACATATCTAGATAGAGCTGGAATTAGGCGTAACAGCTTTTGAAAACAATGACTTATCTCGATGATTTTTAGGAATTCAAGACACGCCCACGCAAACCAACATTACCGTCAGGTAGGGGAAGTCTTACCCTACCTACCTGATGGTAATGTTGATTTGCGTGGGCGAGTCTTGACTTTTAAGACATCAGCGAAAGAAGTCAATGTTTACAAAAGGTGTTACTCTCTAATTCCAGCTCTTTATTGATATGGGAACTGACATCCGATTGATGACCTTGACAGAGTAATGCTGAGCTATTAGGGTGTTACATACAGATGAGGCTAGTAAACTGTATGTTGTTTGGAATGAGGGTGACTCACTTGGCATAGATGGCCCACAGTGACTCACGAAGAGCTACTGATTCCGATCAATAGCGGTGCGGCTTCTTCCTCCTTCTAGGGTTGCTCATGGGCGGTAGAGTGGGGTAGCCACAACACCAACCAGAGAGGATGCATCCTACTGGAGGCAATGGCCAAGCTGGACGTTATACTATCCAACACCGGCTCGGTCAGTACATACAGAAGGAATGGTGCAGAATCCGTCATCGACGTGACATACTGCAGCCCGAGTTTGGAGGGCAACCTACACTGGAGGGTCGATCAGGGTTACACTCATAGTGACCATCAGGCGATTCGGTACAGTGTGGGGCCAGGTGAGAGGCGAGTGGCAGGAGGAAATTCTTCCTACGCTCGAGGCTGGCGGACGTCGTTCTTCGAGGAGGAGGTCTTCGGCGAAGCACTGAGGCGGGAGCGAATAACCCCGGATCTGACGGGGGAAAAACTGGTAGCAGCACTGACAAGGGCGTGCGATACAACCATGCCTAGGAAAGCCTATCCCAGGCATGGCCATAGACCGGTGTACTGGTGGAGCGAGTCGATTGCTATCCTCAGGGCGTCTTGTCTCCAGGCGAGAAGGAGGATGCAACGAGCTCGTACGACTGAATCTCGGGAGGAACGCCGCGTCGCTCTCCGAGCGGCTAAGGCAGCCCTCAATAAAGAGATCGCCAGATGCAAGCGCGCGTGCTTTGACAGCCTATGCCAAAGCGCCAACACGAACCCATGGGGGGATGCTTACAAAGTGGTCATGGCAAAGACCCGCGGCGTGACGGCACCCCCGGAGAGATCACCAGCGGTACTGGCTCCGATCGTTGGGTTCCTGTTCCCGCGTAGGGACGTAGACTCCTGGCCGCGGATCCCAGGCGCGGATCAGGGAGAAGTGTCTAGAGTGACGAACAGTGAACTTGGCGGTATTGCCAGGTCGCTGGTGGTGGGCAAGGCCCCGGGCCCAGATGGGATCTCGGTTGTGGCTCTGAGGGCGGCCGTTGCGGAAAATCCAGACATGTTCCGTTCTGTTTTTCAGACTTGTCTGGACGTAGGCGTCTTCCCAGACGCGTGGAAGCGGCAGAAGCTGGTGCTGCTTCCGAAGCCAGGAAAACCCCCTGGGGACCCGTCAGCATACAGACCCATCTGTTTGCTGGAAACCACTGGGAAACTGCTTGAGAGGGTCATCCTCAATAGGCTGTCGGCCTACACCGAAGGTGTAGACGGCCTGTCAAGCAGCCAGTACGGGTTCCGAAAGGGCAGATCCACGGTGGACGTCATCCGCGACGTCATCCAGACGGCAGAGGTGGTCCATCGGAAACGAAGGGGCATTCGCTACTGCGCGGTGCTAACCTTAGACGTGAAGAACGCGTTCAACAGCGCGTGCTGGGGGGCGATAGCCCGCTCGCTACACCAGCTCCAAATTCCCGGAGGGCTGTATAAGATTCTGGAAAGCTACTTCCAGAATCGTGTGTTGACGTACGACACAGAAGATGGCGAAAAATGCGTTAGAGTCACCGCAGGTGTGCCACAAGGCTCCATCCTGGGCCCGGTGTTATGGAACGTCAAGTACGATGGACTGTTGAGGATAAAATTCCCGGTAGGCGTGAAAATTGTAGGTTTTGCCGACGATGTCACGCTGGTAGTCTGCGGGGAATCCCTCGAGGAGGTAGAGCTGACAGCGGCCCACTGCGTCAGGCTTGTGGAATGGATGAGAACCAGGAAACTGGAGCTCGCCCATCACAAGACGGAAGTGGTCGTAGTCAACAATCGCATGTCAGTACAGCATGCGACGTTGACAGTCGGCGGAAGCACAATTAGGTCTGTGCGCTCTCTAAAACTCTTGGGGGTCATGCTCGACGATAAGCTCAGCTTCGGCTGCCACGTCGAGTACGCCTGCAAGAGAGCGTCTATGGCTGTGGGGGCATTATCCCGTATGATATCAAACAGCTCGGCAGTGAATGCCAGTAAGCGCAGGCTCCTCGCTGGGGTCGTAGTATCTATCCTCAGATACGGCGGCCCTGCGTGGGCTGCGGTACTGGATATTGACTGCCACAGGCAGAAATTAGAGAGTACACACAGGCTAATGTGCTTAAGAGTGGCCAGTGCATACCGCACTATCTCGAGAGACGCCGTCTGTGTCATAGCAGGGATGCTATGACGCGAGGACCGTTTGAGTGGTGCGCAACAACGCGCGAGTTGTGTCGACCGCGAGATGGCAATCGGAGTGGGAAAACTCCACAAAGGGGAGGTGGACTTACCGCTTGATACCTTCCGTATCAAGCTGGGTCAACAGGCGCCATGGGGAAGTAGACTTCCACCTGACACAGTTCCTGTCAGGCCATGGCTGCTTTAGGAGCTACCTGCATAGGTTCGGACATGCAAGTTCTCCCATCTGCCCCACATGTGCTGGTGTCGAGGAGACCGCCGAACACGTCGTGTTTGCCTGTCCACGTTTCGAGCCAGTATCGAGCGCTATGCTAGCGATATGCGGAGCGGATACCAGTCCGGATAACATCGTTCATAGGATGTGTGGTACCACCGAGAACTGGAGCGCTTTGGTGACTGCGGTCACCCACATATTTTCGGTATTACAACGACAGTGGTGAGCCGAGCAGCAGTTACCTACTGCCCGACCAGATCGTTAGAGTATTGCTAGAGAGGCACCATAGCGCTACAGCGGCCCCTCCCACGAAATAATGCCTTCGGGCGGTTCCGGGGAGGTCAAGGGCCAAGCGCACAGGATAAGGTTTAGTGAGTCGGGAGTGAAATTCTCCCATCCCCACACCCTGAGTTCCTTCTCAGGTGTCTGTGAGCAGATTCCCCCCTGTATAAAAAAAAAAAAAAAATGGTTGCTCATGTACAGGTAGCCTTTCGTTGTTTACTGGAGAACAATGTTCAACGCTACGCACCGAAAGCACTGCTGCTGCTGCTGATGCCGACGACCGGACACCACCACACACGGTGATTGGAACTGAATCCGATCAGCGGTTGAGGCCAGCCTTGATAGCTAGCTGCTTGCAGGGAGCCTTTCGTTGTGTACTAGAGAACACCACCACTCACCACGCGGTGATTGAAAAAACACCGTTTGGTGAGACTGGATGGATTTCAATTTTGAAATCTGTGTTAGGGAAATCGCTTTTCACAGGCAATTGGTGATAATTTTAATTATCATAGCAACAGTTGCACATTCGTGCAATTTTCAATAGTGACATTTTGAAAATTGATATAGTCTAAAATTTAACACATGCGTCGAAATATTTCTGATTGATTGGTTATAAAAGTATTGAAATTGTTCCAGGGGCAGCTGAGTTATGAACGTTCAAAATCTTTCATAATTTTGTTACATGTTCCATTCCTGGTTTTCACAAAGTGTACTCCCATATAGAAATCACAGACGTAGTCCTACGTCAAAAATTGGAAGATTTGAATGTCTAGGTTACGGAATTGGAAAAAAAATCAAAGTATTAGTGATTCTATCAACACCAATTGGACAGTTCTGGTCTCTTCGCAAATATTCTTCGTCGTATTTTACACGCTGATTTTTAATGAATCTTTGTAACACAAAATGGTTGCCAAATCAAGCTGTGATTTAAAGTGATTTTCAAATACAAATTCTTTACCCTCATCATTATTGGTCGTAAAAAAGTGACTTTAGTGACTACATTTTAAGAAATAGTGACTTTCGTGACTTTTGGATGAAAACAGTAGCTTGAAAATAGTGCCCTAGACACTAAAATGTGACATATTTACTTTCCAATCAATTTCAAAATACACAGGATCTTCTAGTGGCACTAATTTGTATTCATTAGAAGCAAAATCCGTTTACCTTTTGAAAGTTGTTGAACAGGTAGATTGAGGTTAGGGTGATGCCACTGAAGAAATAAAAAATCTACTAAAATCATTTTCGAAAAATTGTTTACATTCACTTCTAAATACATATAGGGGAAATGGATTTAATGTCGGCCTAAATGCTCCTAATTTGGGCCCATGCACAAATACAGCAATCGACTAAATTTCCAAAAGCGACCAAAAATATCCATTAGTACCGTCAGAATGACGCGTTCATCTAGATAAAATTGATAAATAGCAGATTTTTAGCGATGGACCCAATCTTAGATCCATAGGCCAACATTAGAGCCATTTCCCCTATTCATCACAATATCGATCAGAAGCTTGCTGAACAACAAATTTTTAAAATTTTATTTGACCAGTTGAATACAAATGATAGTTCAAAAATACAAGTATACGGTGGTTTCGCAATGCCGAGTTTCAAAATTGTTTGAAACTACTCGACAGTTCTAAAATTTGCGCAGTTTTCAACGGTGTTTGGTATTCATCCCTTCATATGTGTGCGTGTGCAAATTTTGTTTGCTTCGGTGATTCGTAATCCAGTATCAGGTAACGAGTTCGAACCACAAGAACGATTCTACTGACGAAACATGTAAAGAAAGTATGATTATTTATGGAGATCGCTGATCACCTGATGGTCTTTAAAGCAATTTCTGAGTAACCTGGTATTGTGAGTGAATATCTGAGAGACGTGATTTTAATTGTTGGGCAGTTGAAGATCTTCAGAATTATACTAAATCAACCTGAAGACAGTAGTTTTTGGAGATCTATGATTACCTGAAGATCTTTGGAATATTTTTTGATTCACCTGGTATCATGAGAGAATATCTGGGAGGTGTGATTTGAATTGTTGTTCTATAGTTTGAGATCTTCATCAGAATAGTACCTGATCAATCTTCATTCTGCATTGCTTTATTTAACGTCGATCTCTGTTCTGCAGTCTAGTGCAAATCACCGACGGACATCAATAGCCATCCATTGACAGCAACCGAATGTGCAGGAAGGCAGCTTCCACACCTGCGTAGAATATCGCACCCATTCAAACACACATGGGCCGGGACCAACAGCTTTACTTCCCTTCCGAAGGAAGACGTGACCAGAGATTTTTATGAATCAGACCTATTGGGGTGAGAAAGCGGTCACGCTCACCACTGAACCACTGGCGCCGGCTTTCCTAATCAACCTGAAGTCTTGAAAAAGTATCCAGAGGACTTTATAGACATCTAAAAAAACGCATGGAATAATTTATTAGTTGTCTGGTATCATATGAGAGGATATCTGAGAGATTTGATTTAGATTGTTGGATAAATTTCAGAATGATACCTGGTCAACCCGAAGGTTAAAAAAAAATAGCTAAAAGACTTCATGGAGAGCTTAGAACACATGTAGATCATTGCAATAATTTCTGAGCAGCCTGGTATCATATGGGAGAATGAAATTCAGTGAAGAACCATGGATTTCCATGAAGATCTATAATATACTATGAAATTCTTAGAACTACCTACTAGATTTTCCCCGATCTTTTATGAAATACCTTTCACTACTTTGAAATTACCTAAGTGGCGTCGCGTAACCTCACTTTTTACCTGTTCAACAACTTTGAAAACGTTATTTAGGGTCATGTTTACATTCAAATCAGTTTCAAAGGGCATAGGGTCTTCTAGTTTCACTGATTTGTATCCATTATAACCAATATTGTTTTGTTTGTTTACGTTTTGAAAGTTGTTGAACAGGTAGATTGAGGTTCGGGCGACGCCACGCTAAACTTCAATTATACACTTCCCTGGGCATAGAGTATCATTGTGCTTGCCACACAATATACAAATAATTCATGCATTGGTATTGGCATCGAAAGCTCTCAATTAATAACTGTGGAAGTGCATTTAGAACACTAAGTTGAGAGCACACAATAAGCTAATATGCGCTAAGCAATAAGCTTGCAATGCGAACAAGAAGAATAAGAAGTTCTACCAGCAATTTCACAAAACTGGACCAACGAATTTCTATTTTTTTTAAATGAAACGCACAAATGTTGGCTACTTTTCTCGTGGTTCTTGAAGAAAAAGTCTCAAAATAATGTTTTATTTCAAAGAAATTTGAAACAGATTTCCATTCTTGTTTTAAACCCGCTGAGAAATAAAACCGAATAATCGAGCAGTTGCAAATGTGGTGCAAAATAGTGCTCGAAAAATTAATTTGCAACTCAGCGTGGCAAGGGGTGCGTTTCTGTTCTAGTTTCAAATTGAAACAGTCTATATAAAATACAAGAGCATTGCGAGCGTCCTAACAAATTTTTTTTTTTCATTTTCTCTGATAATATATTCAACTGATAATTTTCTCCTGGTTTCCACTGCGACATTATCGCTGCATCCGATGACCATATACCGATGTAGTTTTTCAATCAAGCGTGCCAGCCATTAGGTCTCGTAATCGCATATTCACCCTATCGTACTATCAAACACATAGTAAATACGACTTTTCTATGATTCAACACTTTCACTGCATTTTCGTTCGTGTCAAGAAAACGGATAGCGAATGCCACATGACCCCGGTCCTTTCGCTTGCATGCAAGCGCCGATATATATATGTATGCTTATAAAAATTAAAAATTCGTTCATAAAACACATTCCGTCTCCGGGTTGGCAACCAAATAATAGACAAACCAGCAACGATGTGTAGCTCGAAATAAACAACCCAAGGTCGGAGTACTTCCAACGATACACAAAGCAAGCAGTTTAAGGACCGATAGCGGTCCCATTTCCAGTAGCTAACCTTTCCCCGCTGGCTCGGTAATAATAGTCAGCTTATACTATGAATGGAAAAGCTTCGGGGCAAACAACGAAATTTTGGAAGGTAGAGTGCAAAAGCACAATTCAAAAGCAGCCACCAACCGCATCGTCAGTAACGAGGAGTAACGGAGAGCAACAACAACATCGAAATGTTTAAGGTTGAATGAATGTTTCGAATCGTTTACTTGCTCTCACCGGTCGTCGGCGGTAACCTTCAACTCCCGAGCCAGCCCAGCAGCAACCGCATAAACTAAACAATTTTCGGGTTGGTTGGTCATTGAGGTCGACCTTTCCACGGTGAAAGAGAGACCAACCAACTAAAATGCAACACAGGATGATGATTGCAACAGCGAGCTGCCGCTCAGGATGGTACTTACAATTTGTAGGTCCTTCGTCGAATCCTAGCCATCACCTTCTGCTCGTAGGATTTGTATTTCACCTTTCGGGACTTTTTCTTCTCTTGCAGCACTACGTCTTCATCACTTTCATCTTCCACACTTATTTGTCCCATCGAAACCAAAGGCTTTCTTCCACCTTCTCTGCCATCTAACTCAATCACTTCTTCCACTTCGCCATCATCATCTTCATCTTCCTCCGGTTCGTCTATATATTCATCGTTATCGTAAATTTCCTCTTCTTCCGAGTAATCGTCTCTCTTCCGCTTACCACTCAGGACACTCCTTGGCACCACAACACTTGGCTGGTCATCGTCTTCACTGTAATCGTCCTCATCGGAACTGACATCCATCTTGTCGTCCTCCCCGGATTCCTGATCGTCTATCGCATTCATCTCATCGATTGCACCCTGAATGACTTGACTCACATCCTTATCGTCGCTATCCGGATCCTCAAAGTAGTCATCTTCATCGTCCTCTTCAAAATCGTCCTCCTCGTCGTCATATCGGGCAGCCGCAACAGCGATAGCGACCTCTTCCGCGTCGTATCCATCCTCATCATCATCGTCGTCATCGTCCAACTCGACGGTTTCGATTTCGGGACTTTTGATCGTCGATAGTTGCCTGATCGTTGTCGACGACACCGACGACGGCCCCGGCCGGGGCTTGGCAACGGAACTGGGCGTTGCCGGTTTGTTCGGAGATTTTTCTGGCGAGTCTTCGATTTCGTAGGATTTGGCTACCCCGAGGGAGGGTAGATATTCGGAGGGGGACGTTTTCAGGACGCTGCTGGAGGACACAGAAGTCAAGGTCGCATCCGAAAGCGAGTCTTTGGCGGGTTCGGTGGCCTGCAGGGGTAAGAAGAAGACGTTTATGTGACAGGCGCTTTTGGGGCAGGAATATAATAATGTTGATAGAAAAATTTCCAATATTTCGGTTGAAAGATAGTGGCGCATCATTGGAACTGATTCGGAGAATGAGTCACTTTTAATCATTCGGATGGATTCATTTCTAAAACAAACGTAGGTCTCTCAGCGCATGAGTTTCCTACGCTTTTACAAATTAAATTGCTTCATACGAATGAGTAAAAGTGACTTACTCTCTGAGTTGGTTTTGTATTCAGTGTAGGTAGGGAAATATCTGTAATGATGGTCTTAAAAACATGTGATTTATAGGTATGTAAACTTTAATCCTAAGGAAGTTGACAACAACCAAAGAAGGAAGGACACAACAACAGTACTGTCAATATACGCCTAAATGTCCCACGACCCATAAGGATTGCATGTAACATTGAACAGTTCTAGATAGAGCTGGAATGAGGGCGTAACAGCTTTTTAAACAATGACTTCACACGATGATTGCTCGAATACCTCTCCCTGGCAAATCGACATCACTATCGAGTAGAGGAGGACTTCTCCTACCCGATGGATATGTTGGTATGTGTTGGCGTGCCTTGCATTCCTAAAAATCAACGAGAGAAGTCATTGTTTACAAAGGCTGTTACGCCCTAATTCTAGCTCTATGTAGATTTTAGATCATTCGTGACTTATGCGGGGTGAGATTTGAACTGAAATCGTTCAGGCCCGTATTCAATTAAATACTAGGAATACAAAATCAGTAATCAAATTAATTTCATTGAAAGCCGAAACCATTCGGATTGATCCAACAATGTGAAATGCAGCTCTCATGTTTTCTGTGTTAACTGTTAAGTCAACTAAAATGAGATCAACTGGAATACTCAAAATAAGTTGCATCGTAATAGCAATATATAAATATAATAGCATAGTTTGTGATGTGAAAACAGTGAAAAAATTATCTAACCGAACATCTTGTAGTGTTTACTGTTTTGTTATAAGGCTGTCCACGTGACAGTTGCGATCAGCTGACTTTTTTGTTTACCAAGAACTTTTGACCGATCACAGTAGAACTGGCAGTTTATTCTCAAATGATTTTTTTCCTTTGTGATTGTCTTTACAGACGGCTAAGTCCATAGTTTGGTCCATCTCGCCTCGGTGTTGTCGAAGTAGCATTGTTGCCAGTTGGAATGTTTTTAATTTAAATTTGTATTTTGCAGAGTTTGATGAATTTTGCTATTTTTTTATTTCTTTTAGTATGTATTCCAGAGACTTACAATATTCCAACGCCGGAAAATTGCAGCGAATGTTATTGTATTTGTGACACATATAAAGCAAGTGATTCAGATCTTTTTTTGCTGCCTTGAGGAAGCCTGAGTTGTTTGAAAAATATTCCGATTGATCAGACCCGATTTTCACACAAAGCTCTCAATTGGTAAGATACGATTCAAACCAACAAGTGAGTCCATGAGAAACACCAAGCTTCTCGAGTTTGGCAATTAGAATGGCATGATCAACCCGGTCGAAAGCAGCCTTGAGATCCGTGTATACGACGTCCACCTGTACCCCTGCCTCCATATTCCGTATGCATAGGGAAAAGAAAGGAGCGAGGTTTGTTGAGACCGAACGTTTGGGGTGAAAACCATGTTGATCAGGAGAAATGTAGTTTCTACAGCTGGTAAATAAAGCGTCGTTGATGATTATCTCGAATACTTTCGAGCAGGCACAAAGTGAAGTAATTCCTCGGTAATTCTCCACATTTTGTTTGTCTACTTTCTTGAAAATCGGGCACATGAACGAAGATTTCCAACGAGAGGGAAATACACCTTGTTGTAACGAAATATTGAACAGCTTTGAAAGCGGAGAGGAAAGCTCTGTTGAGCATTTTTTGAGTATGGACGATGGAATGCCGTCAGGCCCAACATCGTTCGAGAAATGCAGCTTCTGGATGGCAGAGTCGACGAGGTCCAATGTGACCGTGAAAATATCAAAGCTGAACGCGTCACTGGGAGTATCTCTGATCCCTTCCGCAACTTGGCTTAACGATGCAGTTGAATCGTTGAAAACACTCTTGAAATGCTCAGCCAGGAGGTTACATTTCTCTAAAGAAGTGTTGGCTCTTTTATCGCCTTTTTGTCTTCACAAACGTCCCGAATAGCTTAGGATTACGCCGGAGATTGGTCTGCATACGTCTTGAGTACTTCTTGTATAGAAAACGGTTGTACATTCGGTAGCAATTACTTGCTAACGAAAATAATCGCTTGGTGAATGGATTACGGGACTGGCTGTATTTTCGAAGAGCCTTCGATCTCACACGCTTCAAGTGTTGTAGTCGTGCATTTGACCATGCAGGTTTTGGAGCAGGTCTCCTCAGAGGCACACAATCCATTATTAATCGGCTAACAACTTCGTCGAAATAGTTAACGGCTTCATCAATGGACGAACACAAGTCAAGCGACTGCCAATCTACCTGGGCCAGTGAGTGATTCAATGCGACGTAGTCAGTTCTACGAAAGTCCAGGCTTTGTACATCAACGATGTTTTCATAGAGAACAGGAACTGATCGATTTTTGAATGCTTCCAACGCTGGATGATCGGCGTCTAGATGTATCAGAGGCTCGTATGCCTCAGCGACACTGCACTCTAGTGCGGCGGCTTCCTTCACCAACACAAGATCAAGCAGCCGAGAGTTTCTGTTTGGTACAGAATTAATTTGCATTAAGCCATGCAGGCTAAAACCATCCAAAAGAGCACAGCAGGAAGCAGGCATGTACGACCGAAGAATGTCAATGGTTGGATGATCATTCGCGGAAATATTCCAAACAAGCCCAGACTGGTTATAGTCGCCAAATAGCAGAGCTAGATCGTTGTGATATAATCGGGACAATACAGCACCAATGGAACTGATATGGTTCTCAGCGCAGCTCAAATTAGATTTACGGTCAGGAAGAAGGTACATAACGCCGATGCTTATCGTGTTGTGTGACGTCGTAATATTCACCCATAACTGCTCAAGAGAAGTACTAACCGGAGCAGGATCGAGGCAACAGTTCAGTCGTTTGGAAACTGCAATCAAGACGCCACCACCGCGTGATTTGGCACTGTTCTTCCGGTTACGGTCATTACGAAAAATTGAGAACCTACTGCCAAATAATTGTGCTGAGTGAATTCGATCATCTAGCCAGGTCTCGGTAAGAACTATTGCATCGTAGTTGGACTCAACAGCAGTCAAGAATAAGTCGTCAATTTTAGTTCGCAAGCCACGAACATTTTGATAATACACCACAAGTCCATCGGATAACATAGGTTGGCAATCGGAAAGGCAAGGTTCAGTCGGTGGTGAAGAAGACGTTGCGCTGAAACGTGGAGGCTGATCAGGCGAGGAATTGGTTTCAATAAACGCATACTTGCCTGAAATCGAAGGTTGGAAGTGCCCTTCACCGTTCTCAACCACAGGGCCAGAACGACTACGATGGCAGGAATCAGTACACACGACTGCGTTGAGAGGCTTAGGGGCTTCCATGGGGCGGTAGGCAATGCGTTCTGGGCTGACAGTTTCAGAAACGTGGCAGCTATGATTCGGTGCAGTATGTTCAGAATCGGTGTTATAAAGGAAGCCGTCATCGGTGGACTGCAGACCGTGATGTTCAGGATTGAAATAAGCAACATTGGAAATGCAAGACGTGCTGTAACTTGAAGGCATATCAGGCGAAGAATTGTCTTGATCACATTTGTACTTGCCTGTTGAAGCAAGCTGGGAGACCCCTGATCCACATCTAGTCACAGGACCGGGACGACTGTGATGAACGCTGGCAGGGTGATGTTTAAAGAGCTGCTTCTTCCAAACTGTGGTCTTAGTTGGCATGCAATGTCATTATCCTTAGGGTGAATTTGCATTACCACGTCAACATGCTTGATCGCTATTTGCGTGATGTAGGAACCGTTGTGCTGTTCACTGGAAATTGTGTTTTGGATGAACCTCGCTAGCTGGTTTTGATGATACACACTCTTGATAATTTCTCGTTTAGCCAGCCATTCGCTTCTAGCCTTCATCGGTACCTGACCAGTCTCCGAGAGCAAGACGTGAATTGGTGTTGATTTGAGATATCCCATGGCCGTTCTCAACATGCTATTTGGGATCGTTTGGATTTTTCAGAGATTCGTATCTACTGCGCTTCCATAGATCGATGCACCCTACTCCAATCGGCTTCTTATCAAGGCATTACCGATCATGACTAGTGTAGTTGGATTCGAGCCGCTATTCCTTCCTGCGAGGATTTTTAGAAGTGGAAGCCTCTTGCTGGCTTTTTCTTTAACTGCCTCTATGTGTTTTCGATGGCGCAGTTCCCTGTCTAAGGTGAAGCCCAAATAGACGTGTGTATTCACCAGTTCTATATTTACTCCTTGGATCCTAATTTTGATGTGTTCCGTGTTGTTCCTTGTGAATGGGATTATCGCCGTTTTTGCTTGGTTGATTTTCAGCCCTATCGCCTCAAGTCTACTCGTAACAGTTCTCAATATCACGTTCATCTTCTCCGCCGCTTCTTCCAACGATCGGCCCATTACTATGAGTGAGAAATCATCTGCGAACTGCACGAGTTCGCAATCCTCGTTGTTTACTTCATGTATCGCAGCTGTGCAGAGGTTGAACAGAACGGGAGAAAGCGGGTACCCTTGGGTTAATCCGTCATTCACAACTTTCGTTTCAAGTAACAGTGCAGCCATGATATCAGTTTCCCAGGAATTCCTTGATCCCTTAGTGTTACCAGCAGTTGACTCGTGTTAACGCAATCGAATGCCTTAGATACATCTAGAAATGCAACCAAGCACTCCAGGTTTTTAGCCTTCACTTCATGAATGGTGTTCACAACATAGTTGACACACCACCAAAACAAACCAAAAGATCTCATCGGAATGAGATCGTTTATTTCTGCAACTTGCGATATTCTGTTTTTTTAACACTGAGTTGATCGGTTCCAGGCTTCGGGATGGGTCGTATTTCTGTTCGTCTCCCTTTCTATCTCTCGGTTGGCTACGATGACTTTCTTTTTTCCTCCTGACAACCACGATGACTTTCTTTCTTCCTCCTGACAACCCAGTGTCGGCTCCCTTCACAATGTTCCACAGCTGCCTTGCCGGGGTATTTTCGTCGATCTTCCCCTTCAGTTCCTTCACATATGCTCTCTTTTCTTTTCTTAACGCCTTCTTAAAGATCGCCCTCCTTCATTGTAGCTCGATGAAATTTGTTCTTGATCTGTCCCGATTGTACATGCGCAGCGCCATTATCTTGGTGTTATACAGGTCGTCGATGTCCTTCTTCCAAAACTTCTTTAAAAAATTGTTCTTCTTGTTGCTGATTACATATGATGCCTCCTCCAGTGCTTCGTCGAAGATATCCTGCATTTTTTCCCGGGTCGAAGATGTACTGAGGCCGGTTCGCGTTGAGCAATCTTATTGATTTGTCTTTATTTATCTTCTTCGAAGTTCCATACACCACTGGATTTTCCATTCCCAGCTCTAGGCTAATGGTCAAATGAGCGTTCCCGGATTCTTCTGGCACGACTTCCCATGTCCCCTTCTTAACTACTCCCGCTGTAGCGGAACCACAGGGCAGTCTCGTTTGGTAGCTGGGTGAGTTCCGTATCACCCAAGACCTGTCAGCGAAAACGTCAGGGAGAGTACAACGGGTGACGTGGCTCTAAAACGTCACAGGCAGCATACAAATCGTTTAACACAGAAAAAACACAAACGTGGAAAGACGAATAAACACAAGGAAAATTGAAGTTAAATTTTTAAAAGTAACGCTCAATTACAATCTAATCAGGCTAATTAGATAAATTTACGAACCAGTAAAAGCAAAGTGAGTAGGTAAATTATTGTTTATCTTACTTTCTTAAAAAATACTTATCCTAAATTTGATATAGGTGGCAATTACTTCAGCTTTGCACTGCGTGACGTTTTGCCTAAAATTAGAAACTTAATATTAAGTACATACGATATAATGTGAATTTAAAATGCTAAACTATCTATTCAAACTATGATCACAGCTTGTTACGAGTACGAAATTAAATAATTTCCAAATTCGGAAGATAGTTTCGGGTTAGAATACAGGAGAACAGGAAATCGTAAGATGGATTTATTTGAACTCGATCAACACTTTATCTTACGAATTTAATATATTACAGCTTTGAAGCTGGGTACAACCTGCTTTCGGGACGCGTTTCTCTCCCAATCCGAAACACCCGCTGTGGCTAACGTTACGTCTATCGCTGATTCTCTAGTTCCTGGAGGTGAGTTCTCTCATATAAATTTATTTTCTTTGTTTATGTTTACATTCAGCACCATTAATACCAGATTACTCACACACTCTAGATTTCTAGCTGTCAGTTCCATTGAGAAACGTCTCTTGTACGCCGTTCACATTACAGCTTATATATCACGTGATGTCTTGCAATGAGCACTCATACATCTAGTTTTCACTGGAAATCTTATCTATGAGTGCTCATTGCAAGACGTGATATAGGCTGTAATGTGAACCGGGTATTGGATCACCTTATTGTCGATATCAGACGCTCTGCAAAATCCAACTCCTCCTTAGTTTTGGAAACTGAGTCAGCATTACGTCCGCCTGTGACCAATGCGTTAAAGGCGGTGATGAATCCGACTCCTGCATGGCGTTTTGCGACAGGATGATTCACCTGAAGTGCGGCGGCACAAAGTTGGACAAGACTTTCCTAAATATTTCCCACACTAGCTGGAACTTGTTTTGGATGTGCAACGAGTGCGCAAAGCTGATGAAATGTGCTCGGTTCAAAACTGAAACAGGAAATCACACAAGCTGAGCTTTAAGAAGGAAATGGCTAAGCAAGGACAGCAGATCGCTCAGCTGTCGAAACGAATCGCGTTGACAACTCCAACATACTTGGGTTCCGGCGATCTTATGTGTCAACCGCCATTAGAAGGGCACCGCGATGAAGGCTCGCTCACCAGCAAACCACTTGTTGGAGGTACTAAAGCAGTAACGGATGATAATGTCTTTACCGAGGTCCTTGCTGTCCCTGAACCCACCGAGCTGTTTTGGCTGTACCTTTCTCGTATACATCTTAGCGTGAAATCGGAATCAATCGAGAAGCTGGTCAAAGGAAGTGTACAGTGTGCGAGGACCCGATTAAGGTTGTGCCGTTAGTCAAAAAAGGATCCGACATCAGCCTTACGAGCTTGGCTGCCAAACTACGCGAAGTTGCTCTTACATCGGACACATGGCCGAAAGGAATTTTGTTCCGTGAATTTGAGGACGGTTCAAAAAACATGTTGATGCCTCGTTTGAACACGCCTACCATCACGATCTTCGGACTAGTATGCTCATTCAGAATTGGTGCCGCGTTGTGTATTGACCACGAACTTCTCGATCCAGTCTATTCTCTGCCATCAGAGACTTTCTGGCCCTGTGGCCGAGTTCGATGGTGGGGTCTCCCAACCATCGTCTCAAGGCAAGTATGCATACATGAGTTACAGTAATTTACCTGATCAGCTTACGTGTTCTAGAGCAACGCTTCAAGCATCTACCGGCTGTTTCCAGTTGAGAAGCACTTCTGATACTGCTCATTTACTGTTCGAACAATCCTAATTCATCTCCGGGATGCACAATAGACCGCTTTTTGTAAGCTCCTGGTTCCTCCAGCCCAGTTGTGCCGATTCCTGCCAGCGCTCAGAATAGTCGTCCTGGACCTGTGGCTGGATGTGGATCAGGAGTCTTCCAGCTTGCTTCTACAGGCAAGTACAATCAATATATTGGCCATTCACTGCCTGATGCCGATCAAATTTTTAACTATTTTAGTCTCTGTGATGATGCCTCTGTAACTCCCAATTCTGGGAACCCGGAACGCGCAGTAGAAAGCCCCATTGAAGCCCCCAATCCCTCCATCTGAGTCCTACCATCAGCAGCCTTCCTCCGTCATAATCGTTCCGGACCTGCTGTCGGATGTGGAGAAGAGGTCTTCCAAGCCACTCACTATGGATGAATCTGTGATTTCCAGGCAAAACAGTCGTGATCTTCTACCAAAACCCCGGTGGATTGAATTCTTGATGAGTATTGATGAGTACCACCTAGCTGTATAGCCGGATAAAGCAGGTGCATAAGAACGCCTATCAATGGTTGTTGGGTTCTGCCCTGACCGGCGATTTGCGACCTCTGTGCACCTGAACTCCGATTCTTACCTCCACGCGGTGCCCGGTGGGGTTGCTGGCGGTGATATTTGCCGTCAGTAATGCGAACAAGAACGGGGGATCATCGTTGTCACCAAAGCACTACTGTCAATACATCGGTAGTGCCCGTGATGACGATGACAGAGCAAAAAGGTTATAGCCAACTCTAAGTAGCCTGTGATTATCGCTACCTGGGGATGCTAACCGGCTGGGTCTGGTTACGCCTTGGCCGTCCTGAATGAACTATTTTCACCTCCTCAAGGTGGTTTGTTTAAAAGGACGTTAATAGATGGAAGCACCTAGCTGTATCGGATCGTTGCTACGATGTAATTGTCCTGTGCGCAAAGTGGCTCGATTCTCGAACGCTTTCCAGTCAAATCTTCGGTCCTGACTACGAGGTCTTTCGTAGCGATCGGAATCCTAACAACAGCCGTAAATCTACTGGTGGAGGTGTCCTTGTAGCTGTCCGTGGCGGGTTGGAGGCAAAGGCCATCGAGAACGATGCATGGAACTATGTGGAGCAGGTTTGGACAGCCATCAATCAATCAATCAAAACTATATCTATGCGCTCTGTACTCGATACTCAGTGTCTATCAGTTTTCACAGTTATCTAGAGTGCCACTCCAGTTGATAAGATAATCATTTTGGGTGACTTCAATCTGCCAGGCGTTTCGTGGAGTCCATCTCATAGCGGATTTCTGTATGCAGATCCTGATAGCTCTACATTTCACGCATGAGCTATTAGTCTTTTCGACAACGCTTTCGCAAATGAACCATGTAGTTAACGAAAATAATCGTAGTTTGCACCTCTGCTTCGTGAGCACTCAGGACAAGGATTCGTTAATTTCCTCAGCTTCTTGTGCACTAACTAAGCTAGTTCCGCATCACCCTCCTCTAATTGTCACTCGTGCTCGATTTTGACGATTATCCTGAGCTCACCACAAAATTTCTCACCCCCTCCCTGGCAGACGGGAGAACTGCGTAGTCGATCAAAAGAGCAGCATTGAGACTGAATCCGATTTACTAGCGAGTCAGTCGTGAAAGCTTTTCAAGATTCCATCGAGGCATCCAGCGCAAACTTAAGCTACACCCGAAATCCTTTTGGAACTACGTGAACGAGCAACGCAAGCAACGTACAAGTTGAGATGATTTTCAAGGCCGTGACTCTGCTCAAGTCATCCTTCAATCCTGGACCTGATGGAGTTCCATCTGTATTTTTGAAGAAACATTGCTAGTTTGTTTATTCCGTTTCATCGTCTGTTCCGCATGTCTCTCTCCAGTGGCATATTTTCATCCTGCTGGAAATTTGCGCACATGTTTCCTAAACACAAAAAGGGAACGAAACGAGCTGTGTATAACTATCGATAATTTACATCGTTAAGTGCCGTTTCGAAGCTATTATTAGTGAGCTAGTGAATATGCAACCGTTGCTGTCCCATCCATTGCAAGAAGTATTTGAGTGCTGATCAACATGGGTTTACTGTCGGTCGCGCTACAGCCCACTGCTGAGTCTCTCATCGTATATTACCGAAAGCATTTTGGATCGGGTTCAAACTATTTATTCAGACCTATCCGCTGTATTCGACTAGCTTCTTCGCCACATCAGGTGTACCTCAGGGAACTCACTTGGGACCGTTGATTTTTCTACTGTACTTCAACGACGTGCATTTGGTCAACGAAGCTCCTCGGTTATCATATGCAGATGACCTCAAAATCTTCCTAAGAATCAGCTCGATAGCTGACTTTCACTTTCTTCAACGTCAGCTAAATGTATCCGCTACTTGGTCCAGTTTAAACAGGATGGTAGTGAACCCAGCCAAATTCTCTGCTCTTACGTTCTCATGAGGATATGGAAAATTCCATCATCACCTGGAGCTTCGATATTTTGAAACTTTTTAATGATAGATCTTACTTTGTCCAAATCAGTCCTCCAGAAACACTTCACTCGGACATGGAGCATAGTGGAGGCTTTTCCAAGGCCTTAAAATTGTTCAGTTCACTTGAATTGAAGTGAAGAAATCCCGTCGCGCAAATCACCAGGACAAGCTCAATTCCAAGTAAATTTGTCAATTCATTTTTGATCTGATCTGATCCAGAGATTTACCACTTGGCAAACCTTTCAAGACTACTAAGAACAGACGTTCAGTTTTGGTGTCGTAAGTGAAACATTTGTGTTGCTTCTCATATACTGGAGAAGACGTTTCAAATCCGTTTTGGTTTCAGCCAATACAGATCCCGTTGCACCCGTTTGCTAAGCCATCTCAGACATTCAAAGATTTGTACGGCCTTCCGGTTGAAAACTACTGGATGAAATCCGTTGGAGACGAATTAATGACTTAAACAAGATCTGGCTATCCGACTAAGTGACGTGACGTTACTCCTTAGTAGCCGAAGTTGATTTTTCGTATTAAGGAAAATACAATAGCCCGAACCAGAATATGATGAACATAAGACGTCTGTCGTGAAGTTGGCCCCCATTTGTACAGTTCTTGCCGTTGCGGTTTATAGGAAGCTTCACATCAACCAGCTCTACGTCTTTATGACAAATTGAAAGACCAAGTTAGAGAAATCGTTGTAAAAGAAAAGAGATGAACTAGCCTCAGGCTAAAAATCTCTAAAATAAAGACAAAAAAAAAAAAAAAAAAACGTTGTAAAAGAACTATTATAGCAAAGCTCAAGATATTGGAATGGCAAAAAATGTAATTTTTGCTTATCAAGCATGGGATCACTCCTTACAAATCAGTGACCAGTGATGCACTCCCGTAACTGACTGTTGACATGAAACGATACCAAGTAAGAGCTATCCCAAGAAACAACTAGATTCATCAAAAACTCACCTCGTCCCCCTGCAGCTTCTCTTCGGAATCGACGGCGTCTTCGAACTTCTCTTCGTGCTCATCGTCCAGCCGAGGACTAGCCACCGATTCCACTTTGCTAGCTTCGTCAGTCTTAGTTTCCTCTCCAGCACCGGCTTCATCGTCTTTCTTCTCTTCCGAAGGCCTACGGTCCTTCTCTTCCGTTTTTTCTTTATTGGCAGTAGTAGCGGTGGCACTATCTCCAGCAGCTGATTCGCTATCATCAGCAGTTGGCTTTACTTCTAATGGGGATACCTCTTCCTCATCAGCCGCCGATTCTACTTCAGCTGCTAATTCTGGAATGTCCTTCACGGTATCCTCCGCCGATTTGGATTCCATTGCAATGTATTACGAAACGGTACTGCGAACGAATTATTGCCTAAAAAAGAAAAAAACATACATTAGATTAGAATAAATAGATTGACATATTGTCGCACAAAAGAAGAAAAAAATCACATTTTTTTGCGAATGAAACACTATTCCAGCTTTGAAAGCAATAATTATGATGCAAAGCAGAACAGCCCTTGCAGCGGGGTGAAAATATAATACTGATAAGATAAACAAAAAATTGAGTTCAATTTACAGAATCAAACCTTGCACTGGCTTCCTTCTTGCCTCTCCACCTCTCTAGTTTTAATTCCAGGAACAGCACTTGTTTTTCTCCTCCTACACCGCACTGTCCGAACGACCTACCGAGAACCCCCCCGGCGTCGAATATCACTCTTTAACGCACGCAAAATTTCAACCCTCGACCGGACTGCCACTAGGTATACCGACGACGACGACGGAACGAACAGTTTTTTTCGCACCAGAATAGATTTTTTTTAATGGGTTAAACGAACCGAAAGGAACAAAACGCGACGTAAACTTATTTTTTTTTTATCGTACTTTTTTCTTCGCGAACAGAAGATCCGAAATGCACCCGCAGCGGCAGCCACAAGAGTCACTTTTGACTTTTCTTCACTCCACTCGACTCATGCAACATGCACATACGCATCCAGGAGCAGATGGATGATAGGTATTACAACATAGAAAAACAAAACATATTTTAAGATCGCATGCATATAAGCTGTGTTGCAAAATAATTCACATGACAAGCTTTAAATGCATTGTATTTTGAAATGGTTTCGATTCATGTTATAAAGGCTTTTTAAGTAGGGTTTTCCATTTCATAAAAAAATTGGAAATTATATTTCATCAACCGTTTGCCGAATCCATTCACCCCTCGGAGCGACTGAACCCGAATGTGCACACACACCAGCAACAAAATCAAGCGCTGATGTTTTGTTCTAAAATGGAGCGGCGTTTTGACAGAACTTCAGTTCAGGGCATGGTTGTGCTAAAACGTTAGAACACAACCACAGATGGCACTGCATTAAAGTCCTCTGTTAAAGTATGGACGACTGTCACCGCAAAACTGAAAGAAGCTGTTGCACGAAACGAAAATCAATTATTTAATTCATGTGTTTCACTTATACATTTTTGCCAAAGCATCAGCCTTATACATTCCATAAGACAAACCACATAGGTCCTATTGATGAATCTACGTTACGGTCGGCCAGCAGATGGAAATGATGTGAAAATGATAATGACGTTTTACTAGCTGTCAAATCGTATGGAATCATCACTTTTGTGGGTTTGGATTTCAAACCTAGGTGTCGCATGCACTGGTGCAGTTTCGCGTAGATTCATCAATTAATTATATGATTTGAGTAGAAGATCCGATAGATGTCGCCCCTTCAGTGGTAGGAAAATCATTTTTGCAGTATGGAGAATATCAGAAAATCCACGATTTGTGACTAAACATGCTTTCACAGAAGAAAACAAATAAACGAGTGTTTACCTTATCACCATAGTAATGTACTCGTGCAATTTTTGTGCATCTAAAACTGCCCATAAAGACGATAATGAATAAAAACTGAAAATTTTCATGCATTTTCAAATGGTTTCCTACCATTCCCATACATTCGAAAGTGACTGGCCCTCTGGATGTGGATGATGTCAAAAACAACAAAACATGATTAATTAGAATGCATAAAAGGTATGTGTGACCGCTTATACATTTCGTTTGACACATGATCTTTATTAACTTTTTGCAAGGCGTCTGCTTATTAGTTGACTTATACATTTTATGAATAATCAACAATGGAAATTTGCCGAAAGGTGCTTAAAGGAGATTTCTATCCGTGTGCAATCCGATGTCAATTATACAAGGTCTGGCCCAACCGGCTTATTGGTATTAGATTAGTGAAATGTGAAAATGTCTAGTAGTGGTCGTATTTCATCGCAATGTTTATCTTTTCACACGAAACAGCTGTTTTCTTTGACGACACGTCTGCTAATCGCAGTATGGAATGTTGTGCTGCCGTGACATCGGCATACGCTTGCTCAGCAATGTTTACAACATTTTTGCTTCTAACACTAGCAAGCTGTTTGTTGTTCCAGACCTTGTATGATTGACATCGGTTCCAATCAGCCCAGTGGTAGGCGCGTAGGCAACATGTTATAGCGTGACAGCGGGCCCAGCACAGCAAAATAAACGATTTGAGCCCGGGACATTCTACCTACTGTCAAACGCTGCTGTTGGTATAGGCCTTGTCAGTGGCGTGGTTCCAATCGAGCAAAGCGGTGCACTACGTCCATATTTTTACATGCATTATAAATACCAATGACATTGTTCATTTGTCATTTTGTCACTCCCAACACAGATTACCCATTTTTGGGTAGGTTCAGTTTTGACCGATCTGGGTGGATTCTACTCAAATTTGAGTAGTTTTGAAATAGCGTGTAGGGTGCATGCACGCTCTCCTGCACGCTATTTTAATTTATAATGATTGACACAGCCGATTAAATCAAATCAAATTTGAGTTTCATTCACTCAAATTCGCAAAGAGGTACAATGAAATGTTTTGTAGCTATACAATAGAATTTATTGTATTTATAATACATCGTATTGTGCACAACGATAAAATAACCATAGAACTTATTGTTTCGATAGAAGAATCGATGGTAAAGCCTGGTATACAGCTGAAAAGTAATGACGTTTTTACGTGCTACGGGATAGGACACCGAATGCCAAAGAAATGACTTTACTTTATCATTTCTTGACCCAGTATGCAGTTCTTAAGAAATCGGTAAGGGAAAACCTAATAAAAAATAACCATAAACGAACGATAACCCAAATCATCGAACCATTCCACAAATGGTTTGGATGATACCCAGAACACGTCGTTAAGCAAATTAACCATACAATTTTTATTAGGGGAGATCGATTGCATTAGTATCGAGATCGAAGTGGCGCATGAAATTCCACTTTCCTTGCGGAATAATGATGTGATCAATTGGGTTATTAATATTCGTTATCTGTATTAAAAATGGAACCGAAATCCAAAATTTCATCAATTTTGGTAATACCCTGTTCACATTACAGCCTATATCAGTAATATCTTGCAATGAGCACTCATACATAGGATTTCCAGTGAAAACTAGATGTATGAGTGCTTATTGCAAGACAGCGTATATAACGTGATATACGCTGTAATGTGAACGGGGTATAAACTGGAACTATGTTATACCCTGGACAGACTATGGCTTATATCATGTAATATAGGCTGTCTTGCAATGAGCACTCATACAAAGGATTTCCAGTGAAAACTAGATGTATGAGTGCTCATTGCAAGACAGCTTATATTACATGATATAAGCCATAGTCTGTCCAGGGTATTAAATAAGTACGATTACATTATCGAAAATCACCATCGTAGCCCTTGGTGGGACTTTGTATGGGAGTGAGCTGTCAACGGATAGATTTAGTGTCAACGATCAAAAATTTAAATCTTGATTTAAAATTCGAGATAAATGTCTACGGGATCGATAAAAAATATCGTTGTGCTCAGAAAACAAAGCTCTATCAGATGATGTGTAAACATCAGTATGCATTTCGAAGTTAAACAACCCAATTATTCCGTTAGATAATTTTTACGTTCGTTGCAAAAGTGATGTTATGGTTACATTTTAACAACATAAAAACACAGAGAACAGACTTCCACTAGAAACTTGTGTAAAGATAGGTGGGAATGTCGCCGTTACGTGGCGCTATCATCTCCTGATTTCCTCGAGGGGGGCGACACATCTAAATCTCAAGTCTAGATGCTCAACAAATCTTACACTAGCGAATCAATCTTCTAAAAATCTTCTTTCATTTCTCGCATCTACTTGCATCGTGCATCATCTTTTTGCAGGAAATCTTCAGAATCGTCATCAATCTTCTTTCTATCTACTCAGCGTGCGCGCAGCTAGCCACAGCAAAACACAATTTGGCGCTAGTATCGATAAATTTTCTGTTGAAAATTGCCACTTGGCGCTACTAGCACTTAGTGTCTAGTGTAATTTGTGCAACGCCATCGCCATCAGGTTGTCAAGTGGAAAATTTATAGAGAAAATCAGGAGATGCTAACACCACGTAACGACGACGTTCCCACTTATTTAACACAAGTTTCTGACCGAACTTGAACGTCTGTTCTCTGTGGCGGAAGTGGAACCGCAGCGGCAACGGAAAAGCCCGATATTAGTAAGCCTACTTGTCGGATTAAAAACTAGTTAGAACCAAATCGAATTCTGTTAGACATCTTGATGCCATTTGTGACAGTTGTCAAACTTTCCGTTCCGCTTCCGCCCACATTGCGTTTGGGCCTTTATTCAAAATGATTTTGAGCTCCTAAAACAGCAACAAAGCAAGATCGTTACAGCAAACAGGATCTCCCGAAGCCACGAGATCGGAATTTAATTCACGCTGAAGCGGGGAAGGTGGATTGCTCGGTGTGTAAAAGAGAAGGACATCGCGTAAAGGATTGCATAATATTCTCCGCCTTACCGGTCGACGACCGCTGGAAGAAAGTGCAAAGTTTGCAACTAACCACTACTTCAAGCAGTTAAAATGACGTTTAATACCACTCGAACTTTGAAATAAAACATTATTTTGAGACTTTTTCTTTTAGAACCTTTCTCGTGGTAGTAGCCAATATTTGGGCGTTTCATAAAAAAATTGAAATTAGTTGGTCCAGTTTTGTGTAATCGATGATAGAAAGTCACGCCAAAACTGCTTGACAAAGTGGTCAATTGTGCTGAACCTGCTTATCGAATCACAGGCGAAGTACGAAACGCTGTGAGGTCGATGGATGTCAATATCGGCACAATCCACTCTTACATGCTCCGATTCGAAGTACAAGAGACAAACCAGCGAGTCGCATGTACAGTATCACCTCAAAAAAGCATCCATACCGTCTTTACTTTTCCGCATACTTCCGATTACATGACACAATGGTCTCAAAAGCGTGAAAACGTTTGCCTTCTTATACGAAAGGTCATCCGTAACCATGATCGAAAGCAGTTTGGCAAAGGAATTGGGCGTTACCGGGTACAAAAAGCCACTCTGCTTGAAGTGGACGTGTGACGTGACCAGGGAAGAACTTGACTCACAGCGCATCGCGATCCTTATCTCCGGCTGCGGAAATTCTAAGTGGTACAGAATGAACGACGTTTGCACGATCCAAGCTTTGGATCTTGCTATGCAGAGTCTACCAATCGACGAGCTGATGAATATTTACCCCCACCTCGCTGGACTTCCTGTTCGAGGATATCACAACGCAGTTCCCAAATTACTCATCGGTGTCGACAACCTGCGACTGGCGCTTCCGTTAAAATGCAGAACACAGCTTTCACATCTGTGAGTGTGGGGGAGAAGAGGCCTTTGAATTCCCAGACAGTTACCCTATGGCGGTCAAGCGACTCCAGTGTCTCGAGAGAAGAATGGCTAAGGATCCGGCGCTCAAGCAAAACATCTTGCGGCAGACTGACGAGTATCATTTCGATTAATCTGGTACGCGTCCGCAAAAGTGGATGGCATATCCTTAAACTCGGTTCTACTAAAAGGACCCGGCATGGTAACTTCACTGTGCTTCGTAGTCTTTCAGTTCCGACAATATACTGCAGCCGTAAGTGCAGACGTGAAAGAGATGTTCCATCAAGTCAGTACGAGAGGTGCGGATCGTTCTGCACAAAGTTTCCTGTTCCGTGATGACCCATCGGAAGAACCTCAAGTGTTCAGTATGGAAGTTGCTACCACAGACAAACAGACATAACACATTGAATATTTCTCATTGCAAAACATCACCGCTAAAACATTACCGCCATCTGTTGAGTACACTGTGGTGGGTAGTACCAAATATATTATATTAACAATATGATCCACTCTTTCGCTTAGCTGTCGAACCGAATTTTTAGCGATAAAAGCACCTCTATGGCCAAAAAGGCTACCAATGTATTTGTTTATCGTCACGAGGGGTAAACCAAATGAAAATTTGTTTAATATTTCAAATGAATGTATTTCAGCATTTTATTTTATTTAATGACAACAGTGACATGTCAGACAAATTTTAAAATAATATACACAATGTAATTAATGAAAATAATGTGACTCTTACTTTTGTAATAAGTGCTGTATTCGCACCCCTCGATTGTAATTGAATGATTGTTGCTGACCTTTTTCAACACTAGATGGTGCGTGAAGTAATATAGTGCGGGTCACCATTGCAACATTTGGAAAAGGCATGAATGGATTATATTGTTAATATGATATATTTGGTAGTACGCTGAACAGATGGCGGTAGTGTGTAAACGTCAAACGCAAGGGAATTGACTATGCGCGCCACAGGTGGCAGTACTACCAACTGAGATACTTTCAAATTGACCGTTAAATGCTTGTTCGATGAACAACTTATGAGAGTTATGTCTGTTTGTCTGTGTTGCTACATTTGATGCGACGTGTTCACCAGCCATCGCACAGTACGGCAAGAACGCTAACGCAAGATCTTTCGAGAAGGAGCTACCACGAGCTGTTGAGGAGATAGTTTTCAATCACTATGTTGACGACTATCTGGATAGCTTTTCCACCTAGAATGAGGTGAAACAAGTTGTGTCTGAAGTCCGAGAGATTCACAAACGAGAAGGGTTCGAGATTCGAAATTGGTGTTCGAATAGCCCAACGGTCCTTCAGCATTTAGGGGAGAGTCAACGGCATCCGGTGAAGCAAATGTGTCTTGACGAAAAGGAGCAATCTGATCGCGTCCTGGTAATGCGTTGGATGACAAAGTCCGATGAGTTATGTTTTTCGAATACGATGCGTGGAGATGTCGCATCTGTGGTGAGTAGTATTATATTTAGATTTTACCAATTTCATAGATGTTTGAAATACAGATCATTTAAAAAAAGGAACATTCTTCATTTCATATTTCATATATATAATATATATTCAAGCATTATCTTAGACACATTACGGGGAAACATTTTATGCAGTTAATAGAGCGCGTTTTCAAATATTCCTTGAGAGAAATCGAGGGAGCAATACATATAGCGACTCAGGAGATCAAGTTGAAGAGAGGTTGAATTTGATTTATGAGTAACGAGAGAAAAATGTACAAAAACTCTCATTTTAATTGCCCTTTAGCTTGGCCGCTACACTGTATTAGTGTTCGTGAGATCCTTCTTTAGGTCTATGAGCGTTAAAAAACTGGGTGAGGTACCGGCCTCTGTTGAAGGAATGAGTCGAGTGTCGAGTCAGCAGAGATGCCAGATCTACGGAAATATCCGTAGATCTACGGATTTTACAATTTTTTGCGGAAATACGGATCCGTAGGCAAAATCTACGGAAATCTGTATAGTTTCTACGGATTTTTTTTTCAGTTTACGTCTCCCTTCAGAAGTTAATTTTACAATCTAGAGTATAATCTGATTCTAAAGGGAAAGAAGCATAAAGTAAAATACACCCCTGCAACTTGTCAACCGTTTTCTTGCTCACTTATCCGCTTTTTGATAAAATTGGCGTTGACGGCGACTCTGTAGCTCTTCTCTCCTATGAGATATCCCGTAAGCAGACGTCAGAATGTGCGTGAAACATGGCCTTTGTACTATTTCTTCACTCCGCCGAAAGTTCCCATAATATACTGTCAATCTTTGCTTGAAGTTCTCTCGACGGTGAAGGCGAATAAAAGTCGTGTCGAGACCAGTCTTGTAAGCGGTCACCGTAGTCGACACATTTGCTGTGAATCGACTGCTTTTGATTCCAACACTTGCAAAAAAAAGTTTTCAAATTACAGTACCAAACTAAAATGTCATACGGCAGGCTCTGTCATACGACACTGTCGCCGAAGGCCGTCACGAATGTATGTATTTTAGTTTTTCTCATAATCAGAGCTGCTGATGTTGTGCTTGTGTGAATTCTGAAAATAGCAAGCAATGTCCTAGTAATAACATTTCAGAAAAGGTTTAATTTACACCACATTGAGGAATTAGAACGAAATTACATATATCATATGATAGTTATTTGATAATTTTCTTTTTGCTCGAATGTTGTTCTGACGCTCTCTTCCCCGTCAGTTCGATGATGATCAGGCCTTCACCGTGTTCACAAAAAGCACGTAATCCATAACTCGTCGTACTTGTCCGACTTTATAAAGGAAACTACGGTTAAAACGTGGCTTTCTTATTAGATGAAGACACCACTGTACCACCGCTATTGTTCAGATCGCCATAGATGGTCTTGAAACCCCTGCATTGGATCCTAAATTGAGCTGGAAACCATTGCCGTGGATAATGAGACAGAATTGCTGCTTGGGCAACAGGAAACGCTCCTTTGGAATGATGCCTGGAGATCGCTCCTGCGCAAAACGGGTTTCATCTGTCATTTTTAATATATGACGAGCACGGCGAAGAGATAGCTTTTCCTGGCAAATGTTTCGGCCATCTACGGAAATTCAAGCCATGAGTTCGGATGAAATATTTCATGATGGCATCCAGTGAACATTTGTTGTATATGACAATGAAAGTTCTTCGCCTTAGAGTTTCCGAAGGCTTGCAATGCACTTTTGTTTGTTCAATGAGATGCAAATGAGATTAAGTGGCCCCATTTGTTGAATATCCTACATCGATTGTCAGAAGGACACAATGGCAATGACTTAACATATCCTATCCAGGAATTGACTGCACTACAAATAGCAACTCTGGTCAATTATGATCTAGTAACGTGCTGTGTGTACTTAAACAAGCTGCTTGACACGGTTGAGTTTCAGCACCGTGGAAGTCCTCACGCGCACATTTTGTTATGGCTGAACAAGGGTCCCCGGGAAGCAATCAGTGAAAGTATGCCAAAAACTACAGGTGCAACAGTATCATGGTATTCATGTCTGTACTACCATCGGCCCTTTTCAGGGCCACCAAGATTTTCCAAAAAAGTTAAATTTCTGAACATGTCCCAACTAAAATTCATATCAAAAGCTTCTTTTCAGGGCAATCATAGTCATACTAAAAATTATAAACATAGAGAACCCCGCTCAAATTCCTATTCCTACACAAAACACAAGTCCTGCTGCAGTTAAAAAATAACATTTATTATATAAGACCACGTAGTCCGACGTCACCTACGCAATGGTACCAGAGGGCTGTCCCTAGTCGTTTTTCAAAAGTTCTTTCATCGATTTATCATTTAACGTAAAATATCACCTTAGAACTAAAAAAAATGTCACCTTAGAACTAAAAAAAAAAATATCACCTTCGAAAAATCCGTAGAAATCCGTAGATTCGAATAAGTCTACGGAATTGCATAGAAAAAAATCTGGCATCTCTGCGAGTCAGTCTTTTGGATATAGTGAACGATAACGGACGTTATGGCAGGTGTACCCGAGGAGTCAGCCGACTTGAGTGAGAGCTTGGACGGCGCATACGTGACTGTGGGTGGTCACGACATTGGCGCAGACGGTGCGACTGCTGGTTTATCCCATAAGTAAGTATAAAACGAAAAAAATGAGACAATATATAAAAAAAATAAAAGATCAGAACCTCACGGGCTTCGGTGGAGATGGACGGAGCCCGGAAAATAAAATTAATGAAAAGAATAGTGTACTTCGATGGAGATAGGCGAAGTACTAAAATATATATGTTTGATTTCATTGAGGAATGCTTATAAACTCCGGTGTGAAACTAAAAAAAAAAAAATAAAAGTAGAAAAAAAAAAAAAATAAAAATGCTGGCCCGGCGGAGATTGACGGAGCTCGAAAACTAGAAAAAAAAATACATGCTATAAATAGAAACGTTTAATTTTGTATTCACAAGATCGTTGTTACACTTTAGTGAACATGGATTTAAAATAAAGTGGTTTAAATACAGAAATTTCATTCATTCCAATCCAAAACACAAAAAAAAAAAAACCAAAATGCCGGACAACTCAGAAGGCTCGTAAAATTTGCAAAAACAAAAATGTACAACTGCGAAAAAAAAAAAGGAAAAGAAAAATGGTGGCCAAGATTGAAGCGCCAAAATAAAAATGTATAACTAGCATGTGACGTCACTCTTCGCAGACGATGTTTTTTTAAGTTCAAGGAACTAATTGAAAGTGAATTTCAGCAGTGTTGCACGGTTTTGCTTGACGTTGAGAGGTCCTGCAATAGTTAGGCATTTTTTTTGTGATTTCCTGCCTTTTCCTGACTGGTACATATATATAAATATAACAAGTGAATAATAGCGTTTGAAACAAACTTGGCAAAAAAAAAAAAAATAATACAAAAGTAGGCACTAATACCTGTACATAAATAAGACTGAGGAATTTTTAATTATTTCAGGAAGCCATCAAAAAAAAGACTTATGAAAGCGTTACAGAAATCTGTCGAAGAAAACAACTCTCTTCGTGAACAGCTAATCAGATTCTCCGCGGACCAGAACATGGGTAATGGACTTCGTCCTGCCTATTCCAGTACAATGAGAGAAGAAAGTGTTGACTCCAGAAATGAGTCGTTGTTAGTCTCTACGATGAATAACTGGACATTAGGAGCACTGAACGTTCCGGAATGTGTACCGACGGAAGGAGAATCAGAAATCGACAGAAGAGCATTCGAATATTGGAAGGAAATACTGATCGCTTCGCTGCAGCTGGTGAATTCAGCAGATGAGCAGGCAAAATTCGGTGTCTTCAAGATTAAGTCCGGTTCGAAATTACGTGAAATTTTCAACACGACGGTTTCAACGTCAGAAATGCCAGACGAGATGACGGCTCCATTTTCTAACGCTATCGCACGACTAGATGATTATTTCGGATCCAGGACATACATCTTGTCCCAAAGAGGAAAGCTCATGAACTTGTGTCAACCACCATCAGAGAGTAGCATTGAGTTCGTTCGTCGAGTTGCAACTGCAGCCAAGTTGTGCAGCTACAGTATGGACGAAGAGATGGAAGCAGTTGTAAGGGTGATCACGAAAGGCGCAACCGACAGCAGGGTACGAGTGCTTGCTCACAGAAACTGGGTGAAGCAAGGTACAATGAAAGATCTGATCGACTTGGTGCGCGATCGCGAGCTAGAAAAGGCGAACGAGGAGGAATTTCAACGAAGTCATGGCCGTAACGAACCGTCTACGGTTGCATCGGTCACCAATACGCATAATGAGTTTCAAGCACGGCGTCATGGGAATTTCCATGTGGACTGGCGTGGCAGGGGAATGCTACGAGGTAATCGCGGTCCCCGACGAGGAGGAAGAGGGTTTAATCAAGGCATGTTACGCAACCAACGCGGAAACAACTGTTGGAGATGTGGCAGCATTTTTCATCAGTCATTCGCGTGTCCAGTAGCCGACAAAGTATGCAATAAGTGTGGCCGCGTGGGTCATATTGCTCGTGTATGCTCATCGTCCAACCAAGAAACCCAGGCAAAATCTTGGAAGCGTCCAATTGATTCTGAAGATGGAGGTGTGCCAAGGAAGATCGCGGCTATTAAAACCAAATGCGAACAACAAGAAGCTGTTAACGAGGTACAAAATTCTGTTGAAAATCCAGAATAAATATTCATGAATTCATGGTTATGGCTACCTGGCTTTTTTACATTTATTACCATTTATATTAAACTGAACTTCTCCTCTTAATACGCTATTTGTTTATATCATCGCTATTTCTTTATATTATCGATATTCTTGTTTCAACATAAAAAAAAACATAATAAACATTAAAAAAAAAAAACAAAAAAAAACTTTTATGAGAATTATATCTTTTGCAATACAAAACAAAAATACATTGTAACCACATGACTTTGATCTAGTTGATCTGAAATCTACTAAAAATATTAACCAAAGGAAAATAGAATTAAATCTATTGACCATAAATATTAATATTAATTATTACGTGATTAATTTCCTCACATAAAAATAATATAGATGAATCACAGACACCATTCAGTATGACTATCAGTCATGTGGTTCCAGTGTAGTTCATCAAGTGTGATTACCTAAAAAAAAATGTATTACTTCCAGGAATCATTGCCATCATCAAAGCCTGTATGCCTTCCAAGAATAGAGCAAAAAAGTCTGAACATAGATAACGTACACATGCATACAGAATACTCAAGACCTTCGAATGCTGCTGCATTCATAATCGCTAAAGTTGCAGGAAAGGAAATAGAGTTCATGATCGATTCAGGTGCTCAGGTGAACACACTAACGAAGATGTCGTTTGATGAAATAATTGCCGATAAACAAACGGCATCCAAAATGTTGGCGCTACATTCCTCCATAGATAAACCCTTAAAAGCATATGCATCTGATGGACATATCAAAGTAATTGCCACATTTTCAGCAGAGCTGTTCATATCAGATGATCGACCAGTTATGATCGAAAAGTTTTACGTTGTAGAGGAAGTAAGAGCACTACTTGGATTTAACACGGCCATTAGGTATAGTGTACTCGATATCGGACTAAATGTTCCAATACGTTACAATCAGTTGTCGCTTGTCCAATATGATTCGACTATAACACAGTCTCCACACGAATTTCCTAAGTTTAATATCCCTCCAGTCACGTTGAAATACAATGTGAATTTGCCACCCTCACGAAACGTGTACACACATATTCCATCAGCGTTCAAGGAATTGACTAAGCATAAGCTCTGTGAGTTATTGACCTCAGGTATTATAGAGGAAGTAACGCCCGAAATGGATCGCTCATTTTGTTCGTCCTTGTTGGTAGTCCCCAAGGGCAAGGATGATATCCGTCTTGTTATAGACTTGAGAGGCCCTAATCGAAATATTCACAGGACTCCATTTAAAATGCCTACATTCGAGTCTATTGTGATGGAACTTCACGGCGCGGAATGGTTTTCAACTATAGATTTGAAAAATGCATTTTTTCACATAGAGCTCGATGAAAACTCCCGCCATCTTACAAACTTTTTCGCAGGGGAAGGAATATACCGATACAAGAGACTTCCCTTCGGACTCTGTAATGCTCCTGATATTTTTCAGGAAGTATTACAAACGATCATTCTTGCTGGCTGTGAAGGAGTTGTCAATTATTTAGACGACATTTTGATCTTTGGGAAAACCAAAAGTGAGCATGATAGAAACTTAGCGAAGGTGAAAAGCTGTTTGGAAAACCATAACGTTCGCATCAACGAAGAGAAATGTGAAATTGAACAACGTTCTGTGAAGTTCTTAGGATTTATCGTATCGTCTGATGGCTGGAAAATAGAAGAAGAAAAGATCTCATCACTGAAGAATTTTAGGAGTCCAGAAACGCTTGCTGAAGTGAAAAGTTTCTTGGGATTGCTTAATTTTATTGAAAAGTTCATCCCTCACCGAGCGCAAAGAACCTGGAGATTGCGGGAATTGGCCAGGTCCGAACGGTTCTATTGGGACCATGAGCTGGAAGAAGAATTCGAATACCTAAAAAACGACGCATGGAAATCCATTACGACACTAGGATACTACAGCAGGTACGATGAAACTGAACTATATGTCGATGCGTCTCCATACGGTTTAGGAGCGGTTCTAGTGCAGTTCGATAAGGAACGAAATCCTCGAGTGATAGCCTGTGCGTCTAAAACCCTGACTATGGTTGAACAGAAATATCCTCAGACGCAGAAGGAAGCGCTGGCGATGGTATGGGGAGTGGAAAAATTCTCAATGTATTTGATGAGCATACCGTTCACGATAAGGACCGATTCTGAGGCTAATGAATTCATTTTCGGTGGCTTGCACAGAATAGGCAAACGAGCAGTCACCAGAGCCGAATCCTGGGCATTAAGGCTGCAGCCTTACACTTTTAATGTGAGCAGAATACCAGGAAACATGAACCTTGCCGACGCGCTATCTAGGCTGGTCAAACAAAACGCACCTGTTAAATCCTTTGATGACGATGTTGACGATAAACACTTGCTGTACTTTCTCGATACGGGTTCGATAGAAATTTCTTGGAATGAGATAGAAGCAGTTTCCGAGAAAGACAAGGAACTATTCAAGATTCGGACAGCCATAGAAACTGGGCAGTGGGAGAATGGACTTCAAAAATATGAATCACAGGTTAAAGACCTTCGTGTATTTGGAAGTTTACTATTCAAAAGCGATAGAGTCCTTCTTCCGAAAGCATTGCGCCAGAAAGCTATTCAATCAGCCCATCAAGGCCATATGGGAATCTCGTCCACAAAACGTATAATGCGAGAATATTTCTGGTGGCCAGGAATGAGCACCGAAATTGAGGCATATGTGAAGTCATGCGAAACATGTCTCTTACTTTCCAAGAAAAATCCGCCAATTCCCCTAACAAGCAGAGAACTTCCTCGTGGACCGTGGGAAATTCTCCAAATCGACTTTTTCACAGACAAAGAGTTTGGTTACGGGGAATTCCTTGTAATGGTGGATACGTACTCCAGATATTTACATGTGATTGAGATGAAATCAATCAACGCTGAATCTACCATTGCCGCTTTAAACAAGGTATTCATTGAATAAACAAAAAAAAAAAAATTAGTAAGTTCCACTAATAATCATTTTTTTATTTAAAGGTTTTCTTGTTATGGGGATATCCTTTGGTCATGCAGAGTGACAATGGACCACCTTTTCAAAGCGATAAATTCGTTAAAACTTGGGAGAACAAAGGCATATCAATCCAGAAGTCCATACCACTGAGTCCCCAATCTAATGGAGCGATTGAACGGCAAAACCAAGGCATCAAGAGAGCCCTAGCTGCGTCGAAATTGGACAACATCAATTGGCGACTGGCCCTCGAGCAATATGTTCACGCTCACAACAAGAAACGACCCCTCTCACGCCTTGGGGTAACGCCTTTCGAATTATTAGTTGGTTGGAAGTATCGGGGCTCATTTCCTTGCCTATGGGAAGCCAACACGCCATATGCACTTGATCGTGAAGATATAGAGGAGAAAGACGCTTTGTCGAAACAGGAAAGTAAAAAGTATACTGATTCCAGACGGGGTGCCAAAGTATCAGATTTGACTGTAGGGGAAAGGGTTGTACTAACACAACTGAAACGACTCAAGTCAGACCCTAATTTCGGTCCTGAAAAGTACACTATACTTGCGAGAGACGGTGCAAAAATTGTTGTTAGAAGTGATCGAGGAGTTATGTATTCGCGGAACGTTGAGGACGCCAAGAGAGTCGTTGAAAACCTTGAAGAACCGGTTCAAAACAAGGAACATGAAATTAACGATGATGCAACTCATGAGTTGCCAGGTACGGGTAAGTTAAATTTCACACTGCTCCAATGTATTACACAGCACCTGATTCAATTGCTTATTTCAATAGATAAACCCGAAAGTGATCAACAGTCATCAACTCAACCACCGGTAGCGAGACTCAGACGCAACACCAGGATGCCAAGCAAATTCGATGATATGCTTTTATATCATGTATATGAATAAGCGATCATAAATACATTTGCAGTGCAAAAGGATATGGCAATATACGATTAGAAAACTATTTCATTTAACAAATGCATTTATTACTACTGAGAAATAACCTCAGACAAAATATAATATCACTTACTCAGGGCGAGATAAGCAACTCATATTGGTCTTCCTTCAGATGGTTCCAACTGCCTTTCTCTTATGCGCCATTATCGGTCGGATGTCACTTCAATCTGCGCCGCAACTGGGTTCGTTATCCGTAGTACTAGATGCCGTTATCACAGCATCCTTCCCAAACCAAACTACGTTTTGCCATCGAATTCTTGTCCGCTTTTGTTCAAGGGTGATAATTTCCATGTAGATGCTAACGGTGTTGTTAAAAGCGCAGAATTTCGTTAGGGTGTTGATGCCCAGTCTTGTCCATCCCCGCACTAGCCACTTGTCCGCGATCCACGTGTCCGAAGCGTCGACAAACAGAAGCCGTTGTGGGCGTTCCATACCTTGACCGTTTCGTCATAACGGAACATCTGGTTGCAAATACTGAAATTTTAATTATTTTCTTTTGCCGCTGATTCGGTTCACTTAAACTACGGGAGGAGTGCTTATGTAAAACTCATTCTGGTACGGTTTGAGCACAGTTCAGCAATAAATTCCTTGTATATCAGTTAAGTTCACAAGCAAACTTTTACGAGTACTCGACTAATTGTTTTTGTGCCAAAGTGATCCAACTTTGTGTCTTACTTTTCTTGACGCGAGAAATCGTTTGTATGGAGTTTTTTGACGTTTATAACATGCACACTTGCGTAATCCCATTGTCAAGTGCGAAGTTTGTTATCCTCACATTCACTCCAGCCAAAAATGTTGGTTTGTTATTGTTATTGTCACTTTTGGACCATAAAAACTCCTGCGCATAGAATGGTCTATAGATCAGTTCGCGGCACCTACCCTCATTTTTTGCTTCCTATAATTTTGCTTCTGAGTAAAAGAGATAGCAACGAATGGGACTCAAAAGTGTTAAAATTTACGGAAGAGAGAAGAGTTTGGCAAAACTTCGTGCACTGATCTATTCATCCATGTGTAAATAGAGAAAAACTATCAAACGTCTTGCAAAAAACACGAAGAAAACAGAGCTGTGCGCCAAAACCGCATAGAAAGGATGTCGATAAAACAGTTTCTGAGATACGCAACGACAAACAAGGTTAATTTGAAAGCGAGGTTTCTTCAATTTCATCATTCAATATACACGCATAAAATGCACATAACTCAAATTCATTCAAGAATACCTAAATAAAGTAAAATATATATTATATATAGGTAATGTAAAAACCGAAATTTAGGTTTTCACAACATAGAGTGATTACCACGTAACTAATGCCATGTTTCAATACAGTCTATAAGTACCTCTAAGAAACTGCTGCAAAGAACCTCAAAACAAAACAAAAATAAAAAAAAAAATATATAAAGATAACGAAGAAGGCTGTATTTATTTATTTATTTATTTATTTATTTATTTATTTATTTATTTATTTCTAAATTTTGTTCAAGAGTAGGAGAGAGGGAGATTGTGGTGAGTAGTATTATATTTAGATTTTACCAATTTCATAGATGTTTGAAATACAGATCATTTAAAAAAAGGAACATTCTTCATTTCATATTTCATATATATAATATATATTCAAGCATTATCTTAGACACATTACGGGGAAACATTTTATGCAGTTAATAGAGCGCGTTTTCAAATATTCCTTGAGAGAAATCGAGGGAGCAATACATATAGCGACTCAGGAGATCAAGTTGAAGAGAGGTTGAATTTGATTTATGAGTAACGAGAGAAAAATGTACAAAAACTCTCATTTTAATTGCCCTTTAGCTTGGCCGCTACACTGTATTAGTGTTCGTGAGATCCTTCTTTAGGTCTATGAGCGTTAAAAAACTGGGTGAGGTACCGGCCTCTGTTGAAGGAATGAGTCGAGTGTCGAGTCAGTCTTTTGGATATAGTGAACGATAACGGACGTTATGGCAGGTGTACCCGAGGAGTCAGCCGACTTGAGTGAGAGCTTGGACGGCGCATACGTGACTGTGGGTGGTCACGACAGCATCCATCATCGAGAACGGCCACAAGCCAACACCACAGAGAACAGACGTTGAAGCTCGGTCAGAAACTTGTGTAAAATAAGTGGGAACGTCGCCGTTACGTGGTGTTAGCATTTCCTGATTTTCTCTCTAAATTTTCCACTTTCGACCAATTTGGCGCTAGTATCGATAAATTTTCTGTTGAAAATTGCCACTTGGCGCTACTAGCACTTAGTGTCTAGTGTAATTTGTGCAACGCCAGCGCCATCATGTTGTCAAAGAGGATTTTTAAGTGGGGAAGTCGCCGTTAATGGCGCAGAAGTCAAATAGGAATCCTTACACAAGTTTTTAGAGAAATTTTGTTCCAGCCTCCATGTCTGTTCTCTGTGCCAACACAGAGACAGATCCTTCGGTGTGTGATGTTCCTCTTCGACCCACTGGGATTCCTCGTCTCATATTTGATCTTCGGCAAAGTACTTATTCAAAGCGCTTGGCAAAGCTCCATGATCTTCAGGGAACGTTAGAGAAGTTTCGAGAACTTCTTGAAGATATTGATGAATCTACGCGAAACTGCACCAGTGCATGCGACACCTAGGTTTGAAATCAAAAACCACAAAAGTGAGGATGTACTAAAAAATATTCCATACGATTTGACAGGTAGCAAAACGTCATTTTCATTTTATCATCATTTCCATCTGCTGGTCGACCTTAACGTAGATTTATCAATAGGAGCCCACTGAGTCAATTCTCCGGATCCAAAAGTTCTATTTACTCCTGCTGCAGTATCCAGTCATCCCTTCTGATCTTCAGTTGCAGCAAATATATTGTATTAACAATTGGCGCTGACGGTGCCTCTGTAGCTCGTTACTTCTATGGTAAAATCCATAAGCAAACGTCAGACTGTGCGTGAAACATGGCGGACTTTGTACTATCCTTTCACTCCCCCGAAAAATCCCATAAGAAACTGTAAATCTTTGCAAGAAGAGACGATTTTCGACGGTTCCTTCAGCGCCAATATGATTCACTCTTTCGCTTAGTGGGAACGTCGCCGTTACGTGGCGCTAGATAAAAAAGCTAAGAGGAAGAAGAGACAATAGAGGGATTGGTCGGACGAACGTATTGATGAATTTACGTGATGGTCGACAAGCAGATGGAAATGATGTGAAACATGATAATGACGTTTTGCTACCTGTCGTATGGAATATTTTTTAGTACATCACCAGTTTTGTAATTGCAAATCTGAAAACTAGGTGCCGAATGGCCAGTTTTACCAAAGATAAATACTAAGATGAAACTGTCGGAAGAAAAACTTTCAATTTTAGTGTCCTCTTTCACGGTCCCTTTCATCCAATGAATACCCCAGTATGCAAGGTAATTTTGTGGTTTTGCTGCCCCCTTAGTACAGATGAAATTTTGCGCGCTTTTTTTATCAAAACAATCACACCAAAATCAGAGATGTCCCATTTTTTCGATTATTCGATTAACAACTAATCGATTATTTTTTGTTCGCTGTGATGTCATTTTTCCACCAATGAGAGTGCAGCACATGTTTGAAACGATCTGTGATGATCCTCTGGAGAAGTTAATCACAGAACAGAAGGAGAAGTGCAAACAAATCGGTGAATCGAAAAGTGTTCGTTTTTCTGCTCAGCAAGCGATGCGTTGTGGTAGCGTTACCCGCATAGAAAAATACCATTTCTAGAACAGTTCAAACTTCACTGACACCTTACTAGCTATGTTAACTTTTCACAAAATAGTTTTGTTATGGTTTATGGAATGTAATAAACATTAAAGAAACACTACTTTCAACTGTTACAGTTTCTGGTATGTTTCAGCTAAATTTTGTTACGGTTGATCAACTATACTGAACTGTTACAAAACATTACGAATAAAAGTTGTAAACAACTTGTACAACGCTTACGTGTTTCGATTATGGTTGCTTTATGTTTTTACAATTTGTACAAACAGAAGAAAACGCTTTTGATTGAAACGGTGCTCGTGAGTTCATTGTGTTGTTTTGTTCGTTATTTTATTTTTAAAACCCTTGGTAATATTAGCTTAAAGCATAAAATATTTCTTAAAAGCGCATGCATTTTCTACACAAATATTCAGGGCTAACAGCGGTTTACATGTGAAGGAGATTTCGATGTTGGTGGCTCACATCATCCAAAAAGGAAATCGAAGCAGGTACGTTATGTCGGGGCCTTTTTATCTTCCAGAAATGGAATGGAGTTTGTTTTGCAGGGCAAATTCATTTATCTATTCATTTTATATTAGATCAATAAACATGTTACCAAGAGCAAGGGAGGTGTCCACAAAAAGAAATCTTGTAAATCACATTAAAATTAAAGAACAACCCATGATGGCTGTATTCCGGATAAGCTACGACAGTATTTATTATAACGTCAATAAGTATAGTAATTTATACCATTTCATAGTATATCATGAAGTTAACAACAATGGTTGGTTCTAAACCGTACTACCTTATTCGAAAGTTAATGGAAATAGTTTCACATATCCAACTAGAACCTTTTCTGATGTGGTATGGCTATAGTTGTTTTGCTAAAAATGTATGAGAAAAAGCGAGATTTCGTATGGTGAACGTTCTTAACCACCCATTGTTCATATGGTTGGGTCTTCGAAAACCTTAATCAATATGGTCAAAACTTTATCTAGGTATGGTTTGATTAAAGTTGACTGAACCTTTCTCATTATGGTTTTCAGAGGAAGATAAACCATTTTTAATGTGGTAATCGTATGGTTGTGATTTATGCGGGTACACACGGGCTTTCTATGTGCACTCACACTATCATAGCATGCTGCCTATCTTAACTGCAGGCAGAAGATGCCTTCTACCGCTAGGTGTGCTAGTGTTCGCAAAGACAAGTGGAGCCACTTTCTGATCCAAAGTTCCACTCCTGTGAGTTAATGCTTATATCGGCATGATATAACCGATTACAAATATTTTACTTTTAGGTTCGTTAATCGATTATTCGATCATTCGAATGAAAATCGGCCATCACTAGATGAATGTGAAACGTCATTTCAAATATAAGGACCGTACATAAATAATGATACAATTTGAAAGGGACCGGGACTAATCACAAATTACGTCCCCACGGTAACTGAAATAAACACGAGTGTTCACCGGTTGGTTTTACCTTTGCTTAAATGGCTTAAATTCATCAATAGACCTTTTTGACGTTTAATCGTCTTTCTCTATCTAGCACACATGGATCAATGGACGGTTTTTCCCAGTAATCTGCTTCCCTCTTGCTCGCACTCGTTCGATTTAAATGGTGCAGTAGTGTGCACCGATTAAACGTCAAAAAGCTCTAACGCGAGAATTTTTAGAACAGGGAATCTATTGTCTTGTATTTTGACAGTCGACTGCGTCGCCCATAATGAAAATGTTTTGGAAGCTCGTTCCCACGTGAGAAGAAGAACACGTCACAGACAAAAAGAAGCCAGTTGTCTCCTCCTCCTCTTGAATAAAAAGTAAAAAGGACTAAGGCCGTTTGCAATGCGGAGTTTCAACTTCTTCTTCTTATTCGCATTTCAAGCTTATTGCTTAGCGCATATTAGCTTATTGCGTGCTCTCAACTTAGTGTTCTAAATGCACTTCCACAGTTATTAATTGAGAGCTTTCGATGCCAATACCAATGCATGAATTTGTATATTGTGTGGCAAGCACAAGGATACTCTATGCCCAGGGAAGTCGAGAAAATTTCCAACCCGAAAGATTCCCTCGACCGGACCGGGAATCGAACCCGCCGCCTCCGGCTTGGTAATACCGTGCCTTTACTGACTAGGCTATGAGGCCCCTATGCGGAGTTTCAAAGTGGTTCCAAAAAAAGAGCCTCGATTGGAATGACTTTTCCTATGACTTTGACAGACAATCGATTGTTCCAATTTTGACATGTCGCCTCTTTATTGATGAATCTACGCGAAACTGCAGCAGTGCATGCGACACCTAGGTTTGAAATCCAAAAACACAAAAGTGATGATGTACTAAAAAATATTCCATACGATTTGACAGCTAGCAAAACGTCATTATCATTTTCACATCATTTCCATCTGCTGGCCGACCGTAACGTAGATTAATCAATAAATTTAGGCTCTTTAGTTCCAAAGGTTCCAAAGTACTCGACAGCAAGGTGGCTACATATAGGTGTTCTAATGTGTCAAATTCGTGATTCAGCCATGTTGGAATTTTGTATGGGACAGCGACCGAGTTTGTTTACAATTTGCACTAAAACCGCATTTCCCCCCCCCCCCCCGCGACCTCCTCGCCTATATAGGGACAAAGCTGTATCACCATGTATATACCCACCATGCTCGACAGTTCTAAAATTTGAAACTGTCAAAAATGAAACTGCAACACGATCAGCGCAACGCTCAGTTTTAAAAGGTGTTTGGTATTCATATCCGTGCATATGTATCCGTGTGCAAAGTTTGTTTTCTTCGGCGAACGGCGAAGGTGATTCTGATTCAAGAACATGTTTCCTGGAACAAGATGCTTACGACAGTGAGCATGCATAAGGGCGTAAACGCGATGATCGATTCTCTTCATCGATTTTCTCTTTTCATTGATACAGCTAAGCGAAACAATTTTCTGGAATTTTTTCAATGTGGTGTTGTAACAGGTTGTACTGGCTATCAAATGTAACAGTAAACGCACCGAGAAACGTTAATCCTTCTTCTTTCTTCTTCTTCGCATTTCAAGCTTATTGCATATCGCATATTAGCTTATTGCGTGCTCTCAGCTTAGTGTTCTAGATGCACTTCCACAGTTATTAATTGAGAGCTTTCGATGCCTGTACCATTTTTGCATTGGTATAATTGTGTGGCAAGTCCAATCATACTTCTATGCCCAGGGAAGTCGAGAAATTTTCCAACCCGAAAAATTCCTAGACCGGACCGGGAATTGAACCCAGCCACCTCCAGCATGGTCTTGCTTTGTAGAGAGCGCTATCTTGATGGTGCTTTCTGTGTTGCAATTATTTGACAACCGTTATAACATGTTATAACTCTCCAGTCTGCACAGCGTTTATAATGCTGTCCAGACTGAGCAGTTATAACATGTTATAACGGTTGTCAAATAATTGCAACACAGAAACCATCATCAAGATAGCGCTATAACATGTTATAACCATAGAGGTAACTCTAAGACTAGTAGGTCCCGAAGAAAATCATTATTATTTTTGGCTCACTCAGTACCAGAACAACGGTCCCAAGCAGTCCCAAGCTATTTCACTCACCCCTGCATGTTCTGCATGAATCCACACACCCCTGATGTTATCTGTCAAACTTTCATAGCGAATCAAAACAAACATAGTGTAGTAATAGAATTTCAACTAGAATAGGGTACGTTAATCGTTTGCTTGGGACCAATAGGCTACTAAAGTGGTGAGCCAATTTAAAATCGTTAGTTTCGTATTGATTGTTGTTATAACTATGTAGTCTGAACGTACTATAAGATATGTTCCTTTGATTACAAAACAATTGTTCCACTAGTATGATGTAGTTCAGACCTGTTGGGACTAGTAGTACGCTCAGACTACAGAGTTATAACAACAATCAATACGAAACTAACGATTTTAAATTGGCTCACCACTTTAGTAGCCTATTGGTCCCAAGCAAACGATTAACGTACCCTATTCTAGTTGAAATTCTATTACTACACTATGTTTGTTTTGATTCGCTATGAAAGTTTGACAGACAACATCAGGGGTGTGTGGATTCATGCAGAACATGCAGGGGTGAGTGAAATAGCTTGGGACTGCTTGGGACCGTTGTTCTGGTACTGAGTGAGCCAAAAATAATAATGATTTTCTTCGGGACCCAGTGGTCTTAGAGTTACCTCTATGGTTATAACATGTAATAGCGCTATCTTGATGGTGGTTTCTGTGTTGCAATTAGTTGACAACCGTTATAACATGTTATAACCAAGGTTGCAAAGACTCATTTCAGCTAAAACAATGTTTTTCTAAATTATGAAATAATTAGATGCCATGATCAAATTTTGAATTGATAGGATACAAGAAGAGGTTGCAAAGAATGTGTTTGACATATTAAACCTGCTTATTTCACAAACTCACTCACTCACTCACTCACTCACTCACTCAGCGATCAGCAAATCGCTGATTGTGACTCATAGAAAGCAAAATTTACAGGTTTTATGTTTCCAACGCATACTTTGTAACCTCTTCTTGTAAGTTACAAGTAAAACATGCCATCATACCACCTTTTGGTTTTATTATTCCGAAAAAACATTATTTTAGCTGAAATGAGTCTTTGCAACCTTGGTTATAACTCTCCAGTCTGGACAGCGTTTAGGCTTCGGCGGCGTTTCATAAAAAATAGAAATTAGTTGGTCCAATTTTATGAAATCGCTGGTACGAAGTCACGCCAAAACTGCTTGACAAAGTGGTCAATTGTTCTACTAGTTTAATATAGTTCGGACCTGTTCGGACTAGGCTTCGGTGGTGGACATTAATGCCAGTAACGCACCACAAAATGGTAATCTACCAGGCGTGACTAGAAGTTGGGATGCGGCTTCAGGCCAAAAATCTCCGGTAACATCTGGGATCGACAGCCGGTGAACCAAGTCTAAATTCAAAGCACTTTGAAAATCACATAGCTTTTCACAACAAGTTGCCCAACGAACCTCTACAAAACGTTAGGCAACGAGGCCGCAGCCAGCCCGAAAGGTCGACTCTAAAATAAGCTTGAATTCATCTCAGGGCCTGTTCATAAACTACGTAGACAGTTTTTTTGGGATTCTTCACCCCCCCCCTCCCCCTGCGTAGACAATTGTCCATACAAAAAAATTAAAATTTGTATGGGCCGTGGATAATTGTCAACCCCCCCCCCCTAAAACTGTCTACGTAGTTTATGGACAGCCCCTCACCTATATATATATTTATATGTTGGTATTTGGGTTTCACATTTTTGCGCTGCTCTCTGCTGCGGGTTCGCGCACCGTTGTCGCCGTCGTTGTCATAATGCGCAAATTATTGTATGCAATATGGTGGTTTTATGAATGCCATGCATGTAAAACGGTACCATAAACATGTTTACTGGCTTTCAAGTTGGTCTCTACCCTTGATGAATTCTTCGAAAGGTCCTATCTGGTTTGATCGATTCTCTTCATCGAAACGCATATCGCGTGCTATTTGCATCATACAGTTTGATAAAAGAAGTTCTTGTCTAGGGCGCTCAGAACGTCGTTATTAACGATAAAGAAAGAGAAATCCGATAGGACCTTTTGAAATGTTCATCTGGCAAAGATGGAAATCTGTTCGGCGCCATTTTGTTCGCGTAGTTATTGAAAATGTTCCATATTTGTATGGGGAGCGATACGTTTCCGATCCTATTCCATTACATTTATTTTTCTCAATACAAACTTCGTTTCGATCAACGATAATCGCTTTTTACACATATGTATACAACACAGCGCGCTCTTCCCTCTAATGTGCCGAATGATTGCAGCAGTAGGCTGGTGTGGTATGACTCTCCGGGATGGGTCGTGGAGTGCGGTGTACAGAAAAGACATTAAAAGCAAGTTGTGCGACTGTTTCGTCGTCGTTTCATGTATTTTTCATACGCTATGAACAATTTATCAAACTCCCGCACGTTCCCCCCTGCTCTTGTCGTCGCATCGCTTTTTCTCTTTCTTTCTCTCTTTATAGGAATGTGGAGTGAAATTTCACTATACTTGCTCCTCGTCCCGCATTTGTGTGCGGAAATATTTATGAGTGAAAATTTTAATTCGCTCTATATAAACAGGTTCAATGACTTTGATTTGTTTTACATTTCGGGGTCGAGGGAAGATTTTCGGATTTCTGAAATCAAACACACCACGTTTGATTTTTATTTGAAAGAACTATATTTGTTTACTTTTTATATTTAAATATTTTGTTTACGATGTTGTTCATTTGATGATATAGTTTCAGTTTTGTCCCACTATTTTTAAGAGTTACGTTCGTAAAGGTAGTAGTACTATCTTTTTATTCTGCATCTTATGTTCATTTTCAATTTCTTTTTCATCTTTTATGTCATCCATGTGTTGTTGTTGTTGTTCTGCTTAATCATGAGAGAAGAAGGGTAGAGTTTGGTTGTCCGTTTTGCCTGTTAGTGCTGCTTCACGGGTTAGGTTCCATACTTTGATTACAACTTGTGTGGCTGCGTATAATTTGGTGAATGTATATAAATGGGGGAGCGATTCATTTCGATAGCGCTTTGTGTCTTCAATCACGATGGACTGTTTTGGTAGGATTTGATCCTTCATTTGTTTGCGGAGGGATCGTTTAAAAAATCAACTCCATCGAACTCCATTGAAGACAGCGTGGTTCATGGTCATTCTAAAATGTCTCTCTCGCACATTGTTTATACACATCAACTTGGTTATATGACGAACAGTAGTTAATCTTTCTGCATGTTAAAAAATATGTTTCCACTAGGTTTCAATGGACTGCTGACATTTATGTAGGAATCGTAGCTGAGTTTGCTTACCATCTCTTCGTTCTCGGTTGCTTGACTATGAATATACTCTTCTTCGGCATCAAAAGTGACATAAAACATCGCTCGCATAACTCGTCTCGTACTTTAAACTTGTTCCCCTGTCTCTGCTTTCGGCGCAAAAATCGAGGATTCAACTGTTTTGGTTGAAAGGAAGCCTGCCTATTGTCTCTCTCTCTCTCTCTCTCAATTAACGAATGAAACATAAAAACAGATGAATTACCCATTCAAATTGGACTCAGTAAAACGCAAAAAACATCATCTTACTCAATTATTATTCAATGCTTGTCTCTTGTATAGTACATATATACTTTCAATAAAGTGAATATTTACATCAGGTTTCATATGACTATACACAATACAGTACGCCTAATAGTACAGAGTTTTACACAACATTTTCTGTATTTTCTCCTTTGCTTCTGCTTGCGTTATTTCTTACTTTCGTTTATTGTATGGTTATCGATAAGTTGTTATAATATATAGGTTTTTAAATATAAATAAATATGTTTTTACATCACAGTTCGTTAAAATTAAAAAAAAAGAACAAATTCATTTCTTTCTCGGGCATTTTGCTTCAGTTTCTAGTTTAGATTTACTGCAATATTTACCATATCATAAATTTTCCTTTAGCTACGATCAATTTTGCTAGAAACAATTTTTCGACATCTTTTTTGCATTTATCTTCGGTTTTGTCTTCGCCGTTAGGTTGTAGAAGCGTTTCTGAACAAAGTATAATTTACACTCGATTCTTGCTGCGGCACGAGTGACAGCCAGCAATCCTCCCCCATTTCTACTTGCTTTCATTTGTTGTTGCTGGTTGCTGGTGTGTATAAACATTTCAACTTTATTCTCACCTCATCCATTGCTATTCCCTTGATATTTACTTTTGGGTTGCCACAGGTGGTGGACCAGAGAAACCGTGCCACGTGGCACTGTCAAACTATCGTCGCCGCATTTGCAAGGAGCACTGAAATCTAACAAGCACGGCATCTGGTCCCATCTGTGGCAATTAAAATTTCGGGTGGAAAAAGAATAGGTAAAAGCAAAAGTGTGGAAAAATACAACATCAGAGAGTGCACGTATACACTCGTAGAACGGCTGGGGTGGGGGAATTTTGGTTCAACAGCTTTCAATCCGCTGTTGACTTATTTATTGCCAATTGCATTGCATTTTGTGTGAATTTTTATTTTTTTCACATTACTACCATTAAACATACACACAAACGCACGCATACCGTGCGTGACACCATTCACATACAGACCACGAAAACGTAACAGTAAAAATTATGTAAAACTTAAAACAAACAAGTCAATATAATAAATAAGGGGTTAAAATTATAAACGTTTCTTTCATCTTCTCCATATGTATTATGCAGTCGTGCGTGTGGGTATCGCGTTTAGCACTAAAAACTATTTATAGTAATCGGTCTTCCAAAGTGGGGATAAGGAAAAATTTTTGGTCTCATCAATCTTTGAGTACGTGACGGATGCGCCCTCTTTTCTAGTGTTTTCTTTTTTTCTTCTTCTTCTTCTCTGCGGTTAGTTTGCTTTGTCCTAAAAATTTGATTCTTAGTTTGTTTAATCCATATCGATTCCTTCAGCTAAAATTTAGACTAACGAATGCATATATGCATACCTGTGTAGGTTTGTTTTGCTCTAATCATGTATAGGTTGATTTTTGTTCTGTAACACTATGAATTTAGAAATATTTACAAATCAATGAGACTAGTCTGAATTTTGTTTTCGCTTTTGTTCATTTTTCTGCTACACCTCTGACTACCAATTATAACATTGTTTAGTTCGTTTTGATTTGTTTATGGTTGTGTGACATTTCTTGCTATGGCTAAAACATTTCCCATATTTTTGTTTTTTTCGTTTAAGGTGTGAATTTAACAAATAAGTATTTACATTGACATTCCTTTCAATTTCGACCGTTAAGGTTTTTGATTGCATTTTCTTCGGCGTCGATTTCACCGTTCAATTCCACTTCTCGATGCCTAAACAACGTGCGCTCGCTCACACCTTCATAGGAAAGACTCTATCGTCAGGGTGAAAATAGAAATTGAAGGTAACTGTTGCACACACTGGCTGCCTGGCTGACTGACTGTGAGTGAGATGGCTGATTGTGTGTTGTGCTTCCCGTAATGTTTCTTCGTAGTTTTCTTTCGCTTTCGTCCATATTCACTTAGCTTGTAGTAAGCTACAACTGGCTGGCTAATGGCCACCACGGCACCATCAGAGTCGAACATTAAAAGTGAAATACCAATTAAATCCGTTATGCGCCAATCGCCATGCGGGAAATTTGTTTACCCACAGCTTACAGTTCATGGGGTTCCCATGGGAGGTTGTTTTCCCGATCGGAAAGTGCCTCGGATGTTGGTAGCTTTTGATAAAAAGAACAAAGTAGGATTTTGTGCTTTCTCTGATCCTTGGGAACAAGATCTAAATGTGAAACAAGAATCAGGTAATGAAATCTAGATAATCCACGACAATTTGGTTCTTTAATTTTCAAAAGGGCATCGTTTTCTGAACACAACGATATTTTTTTCGATCCCATTTACTTCCATCTCGATTTCTAAATCATGATTTAAATCAAAGTTCCCACTGCTTGCTACAACACCAAAAAAGTGACAGCTCGCTCCCACACAAAGTACCACCGAGGTGCGCAAAAAAGGGGATTTTTACTAATGTAATCACACTTATTTAACATAGTTTCACTGTCTAAAAACTTATGAAATTTTGGATTTCGTTTCCATTTAACATGCAGATTACGAACATGCAGTTACCTCAATGCCCCTAAAGAACCCGATTTATAAATTAATGATAAGATTTTGGTTCAACCTGAAGTTTACTCGCATTAGCTATAATTTCGATCATTCAAAATCCTGATATTCTCATGGAATTTTCATGAAACCCCAGTGTTAGTGCTAGATGCCTGGATCTTTGGATGTTTTAGGAGAAACTAAAGATACTGAATTGGATAAAGTGGTTACATTTTTGACACGTCTTCGGCTCGATTGGAATATCTTGACTTTGACAGATAACCGATTGTTCCAATTTTAAATATGTCAGTGGTATGTTGTGATCTCCCTCTATCAAGGTCATTTAAGTTGGAGTGCCTCCAGAGTGAGTGACGACATCTCACCTGCTCCAAGCCGTTGGCAAACAATCGATTGTACCAATTTTGACGTGTCAGTCACTCTCTCTCTTCAGGCAGTCTAATTTAGGTAATTCCTTTCCAATTTAACGCCTGCTATAGCGCATATAAGCCAAATGTAGAAACGAAAATTGAAAGTTTAACTCACGACCATAGGCTTCAACACGGATTAACTTTTAATGCCGGCCGTGATTGAAAAAGCCGCCAAATGTTTGTTAACTTTGATATTGCCATTAACACAGCTCGTCAATTTTGATCGTGATTTGATCCTAAGGTAATGGCCGGGACGCTATCATTGCGAAATAGTCCAATATGAGCCAAATCACCTTCAGCTAGACATCTCGATGTCATTTGTGACAACTGTCAAACTTGCCGCTGTCACTTCACTTCCTTTTTTTTAGTTATTTATTAAGGAGATTTTTAGCCTATGGTTAGTTCATCTCCGAATACTTCGCTTCCGAACATATTGCATTTGGGCCTAGATTTGGGCCTTTATCAGTTGCAGTTGACCACCGAAATCCTCTATTTAGCTGACATATGAATGACTGCAAACATCGTCCCTAGCAGCACACTTGTTTCTGAACAGTCGCGTTTACTTGTTTGCAACTTATGTCGGTCACAATTAAGTTGTAGCAACTTATTTAGATGAACGTGTGCTGCTTGGGGCATATGTTTTATTGTAAGAACTATCAAAAACCGATGCTTTTACACGGATGAATTAGCTTCCAAATTGAGGTAGAATCATACAGGTAACTCTAAGACCAGAAGGTCCCGAACATACGTGCTCAACTTTTTGGCTCAGCTCTGGTACTATCTTCGGTCCCAAGCTAATCGATGCACCTCTCGAAACATAGGAAAATCCACGAACCCCTCATTTTATCTGTCAAACTTTCATAGCAAATCAAAACAAACATCGTGTAGTACTAGAATTTCAACTAGAATGGGGTACGTTAATCGATTTGCTTGGGACCAAAAAGCCAATTTAAAATCTTTTGTTTCCACCGGTTGGTACAATCCTTCTAGGTTGGCCAAAACTGTGCCTTCCCAAAAATCGGTAGATTATCCATTCAATATTAAACGACCTCTTTGCATGCCGTGGTGTCACATTCAACCGTGCCCATTTTAGTGATTCAACATTTTTTACCGTTTTACGTTGAAGATTTACAAAAATATTAGGAATAAATTTGGTTGTTCGACTGGTTTTATGGAGATTTCGTTTTTATGGCTTTCTCAGTCTAGGGTAATTCAAACAGTTAGTTTTGCAATGCAAAACTAACTGTTTGAATTACCCTAGACTGAGAAAGCCATAAAAACGAAATTAGGAATAAAATAACATTTCGTATCTACAGTTTTTACGCTTCTGTCAAATTTGTGTCGTTAGTTGTTGTATGTAACATTGAGTTATGTTTTGATCAGTTGTCACATACGACAAATAGTTTTTTGATGAGAAAATGAAACAGAAAGGAGGTGGCGAGTCTAAATTTTGCCTGTAGGTAGAGTGAGCAGAGTAGTGTCTGGTAGCTTCAAGGGGTTGGACACTCCGCACAGTGTGCCAAAACACAATTTAGGCACACTGAATGGTACCTTTTGGCACCCATGGTGTGAAATTTTCACAATCTTTAAAGTTTCTGACAACACTGGAATATATCTGCGCCTAAGCAGTGCATATGTGTCAATATTAAATTGATTCATTGATGTTGATATAAACATTTTTTTAGAATCGCCACCGTGAAGTCCCTGGAGCAGAAATAGTCAAATACTTGCAAAATGCTTCTGATTGACCAAGCTTCTCCTGTTTGTTCTTCCGAACTTGCTTAGGAATCTTGCTCTCATAGTCAGCTGCTTCCATGAAACTCTCCAACGTGTCCTTGGTGTTGCATCACCGACAAACCGACATGACACTTAATTCTGACTGATGTCCGAAAATCGTAAACGGTCGATTTAAATGTGCAGTGATTCGTATTGTCAAAATCATAGGATTTTTTTTTATCTAGATAAAAATAATTTGTCCAGAATAGATCAGACACGAACCAATTCATAACTTTTGAATGCGGGTTCATGGCTTAGCTACATATTTCCCGCAAAAACGGAACCAGATGTCAGCAGTGTGCTTTGGCAGAAATTTTATTGTTTTTTCTATGGTCATTCATGTCGGTTTGTTGGTGGTTGCATCACAAACAAAGTGACAGACGACTAACTGGCGAAGAAATCAATTAAAATAATGTGGTTCGCTGTAATAGAATTTTCTTAGAAGCTTGTGCCATCAGCCACCAGATGGGCTAGTATTTTTGTTTCGATTTGGACATAGTTGATTTTGTGTGCAATATGATCTTTGACAGTGTGCAAAGAGTGTATCATTTTGTAATTTTTTTTATGCATTTCAGTTTAAAGTAGAGTGAAAGAGATAGAACCAAAACATTCTAGTACATTTAGTGTTGCCATGTGGTACAATCCACTAGAAGTGTTGCCATGTGGTACAATCCAGCAGTAGTGGTGTTGCCATGTGGTACACTGAAAAATTGCAATAGCAGGTGCGTCACCAAAGTTTTCGAGCCGGAGCGTCACTTCGTTTGTGGTTGCATGATTCCAGTTCCGGGAAGGGGGAAACGCTAATACCACTAATACCATAGAGGTAACTCTAAGACCAGAAGGTCCCGAAATAACGTGCTCAACTTTTTGGCTCAGCTCTGGTACTTTCTTCGGTCCCAAGCTAATCGATGCACCCCTCGAAACATAGGAAAATCCACGAACCCCTCATTTTATCTGTCAAACTTTCATAGCAAATCAAAACAAACTTAGTGTAGTACTAGAATTTCAACTAAAATGGGGTACGTTAATCGTTTGCTTGGGACCAATAGGCTAGTCAAGTAGTGAGCCAATTTGAAATCGTTAGTTTCCACCGGGTGCTAATACTAACCTCAAAATTGATTGATTGGTTGGTGAAGTACATTGTAAAATTAGTTACATTCGTCAGTTTGTTGTGGAATATGCCATGTATGCGCATAATGTCCAAGTTGATGTTCCGTTCCATCCCGCACTCCAGAATACCGTTTGGACAGTCTTGCTTCTGGCCGGTCTTGGCTTTCTGGATCTCTCTCAGGGCCAGGTTGGAATACTGAATAGCTGCGGGTGCAAGCCCTTCAGCGAGATACTGGTTATCACATCGATCGGATCGGATACAGACCTAGAGTTTTACCACAAACGAAGTGACAGACGACTAACTGCCGAAGAAATCAATTAAAATAATGTGGTTCGCTGTAATAGAATTTTCTTAGAAGCTTGTGCCATCATCCACCAGATGGGATAGTATTTTTGTTTTTGTTTTGCACAAAGTTGATTTAGTGTACAATGATTCTTTGACAGTGTGCAAAGAGTGTATCATTTTGTCATTTTTTATGCATTTCAGTTTTGAGTAGAGTGAAAGAGATAGAACCAAAACATTCTAGTACATTTGGTGAAAATGCTAGTTCAATCCAGTAGTAGTGTTGCCATGTGGTACAATTCAGTAGTAGTGGTGTTGCCATGTGGTACACTGAAAAATTCCTATAGCAGGTTAGTCATCAAAGTTTTCGAGCCACTCCGTCTGTCACTTCGTTTGTGGTTTTACCTCGCAGCAGTTTCGTGTTCCGGTTTGTGCAATTCCGATGTTGTTTTTATTTATGGTTTATGCAAGCGGGTTTCCAAACATGTATTTATTCACAACCATAAAACGTCACCCTGGTGACTGACACTTTCGGCACTGCCGGCACACTTGAAGCACACCGAGTAACAAATTGGCGCAAAATAAGTGTGTGGGTAGCTTAAAAAACTCGACTTGTTTTCGTTTGTTACATAGGACATATTCAAAAAGCACTCCAGAATGTTGTCCGATCTGGATGGATTCTACACACATTTGGATAGTTTTGAAATAGCGTGTAATAAAGTGCAAACGGTTGAGATGTTTCGAGAGCTTCACAAATAAAAACGGAGAATTTCATAGAGAACAGTAAAGTTTATGGAACTTGATGATTACAAACATCTTTTAGAACTGTGCGTTGCGCTGATCGTGTTGCAGTTTTATTTTTGACAGTTTCAAATTATAGAATTGACGAGTAGTTAAAAACAATTTTGAAACTCAGCATTGCGAACGGCCTAAAGAGCCTGAATTTATATATAAATTCAGGCTCTTTAGTTGAGCCAAGGGGGGGAGGTGGCTGTCAAATACGAACAATCGTCGCCTACCTCGCATAGCTGGTTCCAAGAGTAAAAAAGCCATTCAGCTAGAAACCTACAGCGTTTGTTTACGTTTGGGACCAGTTTCGTACAAGAAAGATCAGTACACGGTTAGAAAAAAGTACCCAAAATTAAGTTCTTTTCACTCATCTGGGCAGTATAGTGCAGGAACCCAAAAATAGGTAAAGCGGGTCAAAGTAATTTTCATTTACTTGTGTGCAGTTCGTATGGAATTTTCCACTGGCTTTTAAACCAAAAGTAAGTTAGTTGTACCCAACAGTAGGTAAATATTATTGTACTCAACGTTGGGTTCCCACACTTTACTACCCCTGTTGGGTGGTTTTGCTCGCCCGTTTTTGACAACATTAGAAGGAGGAAAGGAGACAAACTAGTCAATAAGTAGGTAAAAGTGAACTGGCCGTTGGGTACTTTTTTCTTACTGTGTAGGCTGATTCGACAGCACGTCCCCCAAGGGTTGAGCCCCTACTGTTGGACCAAGGAGTACAGAGAGAGGTAAAGCAGATCGTGAAATATGGTAGGATTAGTAAACCAAAAAATCAACGTTAACGCAATTAGAGCAACCGTACCAATGAGTAAATAAGGCACATTTACCAACCTCTACCATAACGCTACTTGCGTACCGGGGGTTGCTATTCAGGTGGGGGAAATAGCAATCCGCACCTTGGGAAGTAGTGAGTTCATAAATTTAGCAACCCGGTAGCAACGCATCAGACGGTTGCTATTTTGAATAAACGTCAAAAGTTTGTTTTGCCGGTGTGGAAAACGGTACCTTAAATTATGACTCTGATAGCAACGACCGGTGTGGAGAGGAGTGATTAAGCCAAAATGGAAATGCTGTGCGTAAGTAAAATAGTGCCGCAAATGGCAACGACTGGTACGGTTGCTCTTAGTGACGTCACTAATTGCTTGTATCTTACATGGGTTTCACTCACACACTTAACCGATTGCTTTACCTCGGTAAACCTAAAGAGCCTGAATTTATAAAGAGACGACATGTCAAAATTGGAACAATCGATTGATTGTCAAAGCCATAGGAAAAGTCATTCCAATCGAGCAGTAGACCTGTCAAATGGATAAGATGTCGCCTCTTTATAAATTCAGGCTCTTTAGGTAAACCAGCTCATTGCTGTTGGACGGCATCTCTGCTGGGGCAGATTTAATGGCAAGCGTTTTTTTTTTATTTCTTTGAAAAATAAAGAAAAAGCATCGGAAAAAGCGTACGTATGCGTCGTCTATAGTGATAGTGAATGAATATTATTTTAACTGATGAAATTTGAAAGAAAACTCTTCATTGTTCAAGTAAGTGGAATTATCGGTTATTGATCGTTTAATAGTGTAATAATTTCTAATCATTGCACGGTATTGTGGAATCAATCGGAAACAAAATAACAGCTTCAAGTACGCCAAGGGGCGCTTAGAATCCATCTAATAGCGTGTAATTAAATCGAGTACACTCTAAAATTGAATTACTTTTAAATTGAGTTCTTTAATTTTTGTTTTTAATTATTGCTTTGTACGCACACTGTCTGAAAGAGCACCGTTTTCTGAGCTAAATGATTTTTGTTTTCGTTCCAACGAGAGTTAAAGCAAAATAATAATTTCGCTTTTTGACACATAATTAACACAGGGTGTCTACTACATGGAAAACTGCGAATCCTGTGCGAATTATTGTTCCTAGAAAACCTAGAACCAGAAAATTTCCGAATTCCCTTACCAAGAACTTTTTTAAGAAAACATATTGAAGTACGCCATCTTGCTAAATGTTTAAGGCTCAGTCTCATTGACTTTGATGAATGTGTTGTGCTTAAAACGAAGTGCCGATTATTATGCACTCTAGGTATCTAAGTAGTACCAACAATCAATACGAAACTAACGATTTTAAATTGGCTCACTACTTGACTAGCCTATTGGTCTCAAGCAAACTTTTAACGTACCCCATTCTAGTCGAAATTCTAGTACTACGCAATGTTACGCTACGCTATGAAAGTTTGACAGATAAAATGAGGGGTTATTGGTTTTTCCTATGTTTCGAGGGGTGCATCGATTAGCTTGGGACCTAAGAGAGTACCAGAGCTGAGCCAAAAAGTTGAGCACGTTATTTCAGGACCTTCTAGTCTTAGAGTTACCTCTATGGTAGTACTGAATTCCAAGGAAATTCAGTTACACCAAATTCCAGGTAATTTTATTTCAATTAACTGGAGAATTTTAAGATGTTTTTAATTGAAATTCTAAGGAAATCCTGAATCGAATTAAAAGCCAATTTAATTGAAAATTCATTGGAAAGTCATCATATATTTCTAAGGAATGCTAAGGAAATTTCCAGTAAACTTCTGAGGATGAGAAATTTTTGTGATCATAGAAAATGAATTCGAAGCATAATTTCATGGTCATTTTTGGGGAATACTTAAGCGAACCCCACACGCATCAAAATATTGACGCGAAGGGGAATTATTGGCAACAATATTTATGATGTGAATTTAGAAATATTGTCAATGTCGATGTATTGACGTCAATATAGAATATATAATAATCGTATTGTCAGATTATTGTTAATAAAAGCAATCGTGTTGGGTCCACTTGATAGTATGCTAAGAATGATGATGATTAAATGTGAGGAGACTTCAAGGGAAACTTGAATTCATTTCGGAGAAGAATGTATTAATTTTATGAAGAATTCTAAGAGATTTGTGAGAAGAACTGCAAAAGATTTCTAAGGAGAATTTCAAGGTAAAGGGTGTCCACGATGAAATTGCTACACTATGAAATTGCTCTAACTTTTTAACCGTTGGGTAGAATTTAATGAAAATTTGGGTGGATTTAGTTCATAGTGCATTATTTACATCCTGCAAGTTTTAAAGTCCTGTGATCAAAACTCGTGGAAATGGAGTCGAAAGAACAGCTCGTGCGTGATAAAATCTTGCGCATTCATCACGAGAACAAGGATCTCTCGCATCGTTCCATCGCTAAAACGTTGGGAATCGCGAATTCCACGGTGTCGCGAGTGATTAAGCGGTTCGAGGAACGGTTGACCACCGATCGGAAGCCCAGAAGTGAAGGAAAAAGTATTCCGTACAACACCAAAAATCACAACCGCGTAGTTGGGGCCTTCAACCGAAATCCGAACGCCTCCGTTAGGGATGTGGCTAAGAAGCTGCACCTAAGCCGAAGTTTTGTCCAGAAGGCCAAAACTAAGGCTGGGTTTCGAACGTTCAAGGTACAAAAGGCCCCTAATCGCGACGAGAAGCAGAACAAGTCCACCAAAACCCGTGCCAGGAAGTTGTACCTCAACATGCTGACGAAAGTTGAATGCTGCATCATGGACGACGAAACATATGTGAAGGCCGACTTCAAACAGATCCCCGGCAACCTGTTTTTCACGGCCAAGGATAAGTTCAGCGTTCCGGAGCATGTCCGCACTCAGAAGATGTCCAAATTTGCGAAGAAATTCCTGGTTTGGCAAGCCATCTGCACGTGCGGGAAGCGGAGTGCACCTTTCGTGACCCAGGACACGATGAACGGACAGGTGTACATAAAAGAGTGCCTCCAGAAGCGGCTGCTTCCTCTCCTGAAGGCCCACAACGTCCCAACAATCTTCTGGCCAGATTTGGCCTCATGCCACTACTCCAAGGACGTGCTGAAGTGGTATGCGGACAATAAGGTCAATTTCGTGCCGAAAATGTTCAACCCTCCCAACACTCCGGAGCTCCGCCCCATCGAGAAGTACTGGGCGATTATGAAGCAGCACCTTCTTAAACGACCTAAGGTAGTGAAGACAGTCGAGGAACTGAATAAAGTATGGTTTACATGCAAAAAACGGTTGATTCACAGGTTGTGCAGAATCTTATGGCCGGGGTTAAGGCCAAGGTGCGGGCATTTGCGTATGGACTGTAAATAAAATACGAGTAAAATGGTAAAATGAAGTTTAATAGTTATTTCTCAATCCCTGAAAATTTGATGGCAATCGGATGAAAACTCGAATTTAGCGAATCAATTTTGTGTGTGGCAATTTCATCGTGGACACGTGGAGAGCATTGGGTTGTTTCTTTCGAAAAATATACCGATTTTTATAAATCATTTGATAGAGCTTCGTTTTCTGAGCACAGCGATATTTTTATCGATTCCGTAGACATTCATCTCGATTTTTAAATCAAGACTTAAATTTTTGATCGTAGGCACTAAATTTATTCGTTGACAGCTCGCTCCCATACAAAGTCTCACCAAGGGGCGCTAAGATGGTGATTTTTGCGAATGTAATCGTACTTATTTAAAATACTTCCAGTGTACCAAAATTGATGGAATTTTGGATTTCCGTTCCATTTTTAATGCAGAAACCGAATATGTATTTATCACAATACCCCCAGGCATGGCAAATCATTTACATTCATTTCGTGCATTCATTTACATTCATTTGCCTCTAACTTTTTCCATCAACAGAATTCCGTTAAATGATGTATGAAACTTTTGTAGGTTTTGATATTAACTACAACTTTTGTTGATAACTCAAATCTGTACCTCTTATGCATGATAACTTATAATTTTTAGATATTACAAAAGAGATTTCTAAGTGATTTTTTGGAAGTATTTCATGGAATTTCTGGGACCACTTCTAGTGAAATTTTGAGCAGAATTTCAAGGAAATTTTGATTATAATTCCATGGGAATTTCACGAAAATTCTTAGTGAACACAGTGAGTAGATAAGAAAAGAGATAAAACTCCAAAGCCGTTCTCCACCCTATTTGAATGTTATTTTCTCTTCATAAAATTCCTTTTGTAGTTGATAATAACAACTATTGCACAACTCTCTTTGGTATCCATGTTCAGAGTTAGAAATAGTAGGACAGTACCAAAACGAATGGTTCCATTTTCAAAATAGATTTTTAATGTAAATCACAACCTCAATACCTTTCAAGAATCTCAATTCAAATTATTTTGAAGAGGTTAGAATTCCTCTAATTTCTTTAAAAACAATTCATTCAACCACATAAATTCCAATAATCACCAAATTCGATAATCTATTGCATTTACCAACCCATCCCCAAAAAAGCCACCCATTGATCCACATTCAAAGCGGATCAACGCACATGCATCTAGCCGTGCACATATATCTCATCGGAAACGAAACTAATGATATGTAAACAAAGGAACGGTGGTTGGTACAGTGAAACCTCTTGGTCTTGGTGTCGGATGGATCCGACATCTCCTCCGCTTCCTCGCCCGATATCCTTGTGACGACAACACAGCAACTCTGCTCCAAGGGTTGTGTTGCGCATGCGAAAGAACTTCCCGAGTCTCTACTCTCTACCTGGTGTTAACACTCCCAACGATACGATGTGTTCCGGCGTTCCCGCCATCATCAAACTCATCGACTCGATTCTTGGCGCGCGCGAGGAAAAATATTTATTTTGCTCCGATAGATTTGCTGTTATTTTTTGTCCCGCAACTCGAACTCGTCACGCGTCGTCGTCGTCGTGGTGGAGAGTAGGTACTTGTGTGACGATGATTATGATGACGATGATGATGGTGACTGCCTCCACTTATCTAGGTATACATCAGTTCGATATTGATGGAAGTTTCCGAACGCGATTGAAGAATTTGTTTTTGTCAGGGAGTTTCGTAATTTATTGGTTATTTATTATGCAGAGATATGCAAGAGTTTCCGCTGGTCTTCCCTATATTTGCACAATCATCGTCGGATCCTGGCTGGGCTTCTATTGTGGGTCTCGTTATCGTTGGAGGTTGATTTCCACATTGGAAATTTTATTTGCAATCTCTGCTGATGTCTATCTCGCTTTTTAGATGACGATAACCTTGCATTTAAATTTATTAATCAATCTGACGTATTTATTAGTCGAATACCGTGCTCGTGGTTGTTTTTGTGCCGTAGCTCTCGGAAGGAAATTTCTCAACACATGATTAAACAGAGTGATTAATTATAGAACGTTATTTCTGCACGTTATAATCGCCCATTTCAGCTCATTTTGCCTTGGCGGTCGTTCTAACTTTCCATTGTCGGCGTATGCTGCGGATCAAATGCGGGCTCGAAGTGTACGATTGTATTGGCGCCGAAAGAGACACATTTAAATGTTATACGATTATACAGTACGAGACCTCCACATTTGACTGAAAGATAATCGAATCGAGAGACGCAAACAACCTCGCCAACATTCGAACACGTTTTATTTGGCCTGGGGAGCACTCATTTAATCTCTTCCCGAGTTCGATTTATGCAGGTTTGCCCTTTTTAATTGCCCTTTACTGCTGCCACTGCTGCTAAGATATGAGCGCGATCGCATAAACCAATACACACCAATTGGCGCGGGGGTGTGCTCGCTACGACCACAACTGAAAAGTCATTCTCCGCCAAAGGAATGATTAATAACATACGATGTGAGTTTGATGGAAAAGAAAATAAAAACACATGACTTTTCCGCTGCTTTCGATTACGCCGCAAATTTCACCCGGGAGTGCTTTGGCTTAAAAAGCGCCATTTTGTTTTTTTTCTCGGCTTACTTTTACACGTGGTTGAAGGTGGAAATTTTCACCCAGTAATTGGAGGTTATTCAATTTCGTTTTGGGTTTTCGGGAACGGGTCGTACCGTCAAAGGTGGTGTTTGCATGCGTGTGTAAAGCTAGGGGGGGGGGGGGGAGAAGTTTGCCTGTATAGTGGTGCCACCACACACCCGAATATAATATCAGGTACGAGTCGGTCGGGAAATGATAGCCATTAAGGCAATGGAACGACGGCACGGGTAATTTATGGTCCTAATTTGTTCACTTGGCCCTTCGCTGCTGCACTCAGCCTAATGAGATGGGCAAATTAGATTAAAATTGGTTCGCGATAAGGCGCAGTTTGATTTCGAAGCAAATTGCACCGAAATTGGAAAGGCTTTTAAATTTAGATGAGATGAATACATTTTTATAAGTGTGCATGATGTAATAGTGCGCATCTTGTGACCCCTCGTTGTTTTGGGATTTCTTATTTACGCATGCTATTTCAAAACCACCCAAATTTGAGAAGGATCCACTCATATCGGTCAAAAGTGAAGCTACTCAAAAATTAGTAATTTACAAGTTGAAAAATGGACAACATCGATCTGAATCCGATCGATGGTGTTCATTTGCCAACTTATAAATCCCAACTTAGTTATCTCATGTTTGAGTCACTTCACAATTGATTGATATGAGTAGATCCTACTCAAATTTGGGTAGTTTTGAAATAGCGTGCATTAAGCATTTACAATCGTAAATAGTATTAATTTTAAACTTTATTTTATTAAGCTGTGTATACCCATCGCTATGATTAAAAAGTAATCAGTCGAATATTAGTACAAGACACTGAAGACGTCTGCACATTGTAGACGAAATACGCTAATCTGTCAAGGATAAGCAAATAAGGTAGTGGAATTAAAAGGAAATAACTAATCCTTCTTCCTTATATACAGGTATTCCACTAAGTCGCCCACATTCATCAGGATTAATCAGTTTTTCAACGAAGAACGTGGCATAATTCATATATGTGCCTATAACATTAGCGATTTGCCACATTGTTTACTTTTTGCCATGATTCGACAAGTTTCGCTAATTTATCTACATTTAGTATGAAATAATAAAACTTGCAGTAAGTATATGATACATTATTTATAAAAAAAATAGTGCTCTGATTTTGGAATTTTTATTTCTAGCTTGGTAATGAGTTTTGATCTCGATATTGTACTTAGTAGAATGACCACCAGAATAGAAAAGGTAAGTGCATCTGTTTGCATTTTAGTCCAGATTTAAATGGATTGTAATTAAATTATGTTCTCATCACTAAATAAACAGCTTCCTAAAATGAAATACGGTGGACCGGTGGATAACGGAGTTCATTTTTAATTCGCACATCTAGTAGCTCTAATGCATGTTGCTGGTAGCCTTATATGCTGTTTTGTTTTGATTCTGGGTTCCGTTTCGCAATGTTCCATTTCGCTTTCCTCCATTCCATATGCTGAATGACGTTTGAGCAATTTTTAGTTTGCATGACGTGCAGATTAGCGGGGTTCAAATCAAGTTCAGATTAAAAACGGTCAGATTACCGGGGGTCCACGGTATAGTCTAATCGTATAGTCACACGAGTATTGATGGTCCGAAGGTGAGGATAACAATAACAAACCAACATTTTTGGCTGAAGCGAAAGTGAGGACAACAAACTTCGCACTTGAAAATTGATGAATTTACGTGACGGTCGACCAGCAGATGGAAATGATGTGAAAATGATTATGACGTTTTGCTACCTGTCAAATCGCATGGAATATTTTTTAGTACATCATCACTTTTGTGGTTTTGGATTTCCAACCTAGGTGTCGCATGCACTGGTGCAGTTTTGCGTAAATTCATCAATTGGATTACGCAAGTGTGCGAAAGGTCAATATCGAATAGACCAACATTCCAGCGCTGTGGGAAGTAGACTCAAAAAATTCCACACGTTTGATCGAAGTGTTTAAACACTTGATTTTTTAAATGCACAATAACATTTACTTTAAGTGTATTGATGAATCTACGTTATGGTCGACCAGCAGATGGAAATGATGTGAAAATGATAATGACGTTTTGCTACCTGTCAAATCATATGGAATATTTTTTAGTACATCATCTCTTTTGTGGTTTTGGATTTCAAACCTAGGTGTCGCATGCACTGGTGCAGTTTCGCGTAGATTCATCAATTTCACCTTGGTTCAATGTGTTATACACATTAATTTATAGAATTTCAAACTTTGAAATGTTAAAAAATTTTCACTATCTATTCAATTGGGTTCTTTAATTTTGAAAATTATGTCGGTTTTCATACATCATCTGAAAGGGCGTCGTTTTCTGAGCACAACGATATTTTTTTCGATCGCATTTATTTCCATCTCATTTTTTAAATCAAGATTTAAAGCAAAGTAATCACTTCACTGTTTTACACAAAACTAACAAACTGATACCTCAATACCCCTAAAGAACCCAATTGTATTGCACATTGAATCACACTACTGCTCAAAACAGATGAATTTAAAGTGTTTTGCATTTCAATGCGATGTGAATTGCTTGCTCAGAAAGGTAAACATCGAAGAGTTGTGACTTTATCCTATAAAACCCGCCTCATATACTCACTCATATATGAGAACAACCGTGGCACAGTGAGATCGAACGAAGACTCCGGCAAGACCACACCCCAAAAGTCCATGATCGAATCCCAAATCAGACCCATTAAAAAGATATGTGAAAGCTCTGGCCTCTGGAAGTTTTGTTTATATATATTGTCGATTCATTTTTAGAGCCGGTAAAGTAGAAGTCGATAAAGTAGAATACTGTAGAATATTGATCTATGATGTGAAAAGCTATTGATATCACCATATGAGGCACATAGAATCCACATGTGTCACAATTCAAATCCATAGTGTTCAGGCATGGTTCATAGCATAAGATTCACACATGAAATGGATGTGTTTCACAATAAGCGCAAAATTAAGTGTGAGACACTTGATGATGACGTGTGGAATTATACGAGTGTATGCCCAATGATGGGAACAAAATTGCACTACTGGATTGAAATGGCGAGTGGGTGAAAATGGTAATGGCCTTTGTTTGTGCAAACGTCTACTACATGCGCAACTACCCTACTATCTCAAGGGGTACATCTATCCTCACACAGATGTCGCTACAGTAGTAATCACAAGTGTCTCTTTCTGTTGTGTACTGTTTTGTATTGTACATATTTGACAAATAAAATTATAGTTCGTATGCCTCCGCCATGGCAGGACGGCCAATCCAACGGTCGTGTTTTACTTAATACAGTTCTCCGTAAACACAACGTAAATAGGGTCCAGCCCGTGCGTGATCAGCCTTTTTGATATCTGTCAAATTGCATGCTAGCATGAAGCTAGGTGTCGCATGACCAGTTTTGGCTTTGCTTTGATTCGCCAATGATCGGTGAAGGAAGATGCAGCGCCTATGTGCCTATGATGTTGACGATCCGAGCAGAGCGATTCTGTTGAGAAACATTTCTCTGAACCGCGGTTCAACTATGAGACTGATATATATTTCTACTGAGGGCGGAAGGCTGCTGACCTTACCAGGAGCTGTTCCCGTCTACGAAGAAGTGCCAAACTTAAATTCAAGTGCATGCAACGACGATGATTTTGCAGTGACTAAACTGAATTTACAGTTTTGAATGCGTTCCAGTTTTACAGTTAGACATATCATATTATAGGATTTCAATGGTAACTTTGTAGCTGAGCAAACATCGATGCTTTCGGCTGCACCATAATCATGCGCAATAGACAGCCGCTCCAACGAGTCTAATTGTAATTCCGGATTGTAATAAGCCGAAATTGGCGACATTCAGCTCACTAGCACGAACTTTTCATCTAAAATTTCGTCAATGTTACGTTTACTTTTTTTTCTAATTATATGGCTGATCCGAACTATCGATCGACTACGACAGCAGAACGCACCAAAAGATAAAACTATAAGACTTCTTTGCCAAGAACTAAGGAGCTCAAACTTCAGAACAACGCACGAGACGATGTTCGATAGTTTTGAAATGCGCTTTGGGTGTGGAACTAGAGATTATAAATGAAGTTCTTATTTTGTTTTAAATCGTGATTTAAAAATCTAGATTAAAACGAAGACATCCAATCAAGAAGACTGGCAACTCTTCCATTTTCTCATACGAGAAATATGTTGTCTTCGATAAAAGTCTATGGGTTCGAAACAATATCATTGTACTCAGAAAACGAAGCTCTTTCAGAAACTAGTCGAAATTAAAGAACCCAATTTACAATCAATTCCCTTTTTCCAAAATCGAAAGCTTTGGCATCACCGACAAGCCGACTTGAAACTTAAACTTAAGTTTTGCTCGAAAATTCGTAACGGCCGATTAAAATGTGCAGCGATCCGAACTGTCAAAACCATCGAAATTTTTCATCTACATAAGTCCAGAATAGATCAGACACTAAACAACCCACACATTTTGGACGCGTCTTCGTGGCTTAGATAATCGTTTTCGGCGAAAACGAGTACAGATGTCAGTAGTTTGCTTTGAGCAGAAATTTCATTGACATTTCTATGGTCACCCATGTCGGTTTGTCGACGATAGCATCTCAAGGGTGCAACATTTAGCACGACAACGCCTCGCCGTGAACGTAATTAAGCACCATCTCATTCGCATTTTGGTTGCCTTGACAAGTGCAGCACCGTATTTGTGTAGTGACCTAGATGTGAAAAAAAAAATCATCAAGCCGTCAATGTCGCAAACCTAGCAGAGAAAACGGTTTCTAGATTTTCTATCTAACCCAGGCAGCAGCAGCCGGTAGCGAGCTCCTTAAATCATTCAAGTTGCTCGCGCGACTGAAGGCTACCATACCGGAGCGCGAGCGATTGAATTCTTCCAACATAGATCGTCGTCAATCAAAGCACTTTTAATGACTGTATTTAGGGAATCTAGGTTGCTCGACCCTGAGATAAAAAAAAACCTCAATTTTGTCACGTTTGTGACGCCCATCAGTCACGTTTGCGATCGATCGGGTCTCGAGGTGGCAACTGGAATTCAATTGACCGCCAATATTGGACGTTTCGATTTTTTGAAAAATCATTTTTTTTTTTAGAATCGTGCCATCAAAAGCCTTGATGATGCGAAATAGTATTTCGTCACCATGTCGTTGCCAATTTAAATTCATGGGACACACCGGTCGCCAAGTGAGTGACTTTGAAATGACATCTCGTTCGCTCGTTTGTACACACATTTACGCACGTCGTCGTACCGTTGTCAGAGCACGGAAAATAAATAAAGGCATTAATAATGAAATAAGTTGAAGGCAAAAAACGAATTCAGCTTGGTTGGTGATAATGACAGTAAGCCAGTCACGAAAAGTGACTATAAATTTTTAGAACTTATCATAAAATACTGCTGTACCGTGCGCCACTTTATCTTCTTTTGTTTTTTATTTTTCTGGTGAAGTTGGCGCTGTGTTGTTGATCGATTTTCGAATAAATTGCCTCGCCTAAGGGTGCACCAGTGGATAGATAATGGCATACATCTCCGCAGGAGATTTCCAAACCAGCTAATTACTAGCGACGTTTGTTTACACGCGTGCGGTAGTAGAGTTATTTATTTGTTTTGGCATGAGTATGTGCACAGTCGGTGTTGCAACACAATCGACCGGTTTGTTTTTACTGCATCAATGACATAGGGTAGCTGCATATGTGTGTGCATGGCTAATTATCCACGAAACATTGATGCTGTTTTTAGACAGTTGGCGAAACAATTTGGGCAGAAGATAACCACCTGCGTCATGATGGTTTGAATGTGACGTTTATTTGCTGATTAGAGAGGTTGATGTTCAACTCTGTCGACGATTAAAGTGCTCTGTTCATTTAATTGCTAAATGCTTGGTGGCGTACTTGGGTTTCAATGCAGTTTGTTGCCCTGACCATTCCGTCAGATGTCAAATGAACTCTTATCAACTGGCAAGTAGCAATAAAGTATACATGGCTTGCTCGCAGCTTCCACATATTTTAATAGAATCGACTATGAACAGTCTCTTTCAAACGTGAATAGTTTTTGTTTGAATGAATGATCGGTTCAACGTTTATGCAGATATTTCGGAAAGCCTGAAAAATATCTAACTAAGATAGGTTGAAGATGCCTATGATTTTAGAACTTTATTCATGACGTCTTCCAGATAATTTTCCATGTACCAAAAATTGGTCCACATCCATCTTCAGCTCCTGGGTTTGAATTTCATTTAAAACAAATCATTCCTCGACTAGTAATCCTATAGTTTGCAACTGTGTTTAAAATCGTCTAAAAATAATTTTAACGAATTATTTGTAATTTTACACGCTGAAACTTATCCGTTCCTTATTGATCAAATTGTACCTCGCTCCGTTTAGTATAAGATCTAGCGTTGCCAGATTGATTTAAAGCTTATCTGTATCGAAGGTATTAAAAAATCGGTATTTGTCGGTATTTACTATTTAATTAATTTTATATTTTTTGCCAGAAGAAGACTAAAGAAATTTCTGGGAGAATTCATTGAACTTCCTGGTTTCGACGAAAGAAACTTCCTGGAGACGCTGGCAGAAACTTCCTAAGGTAGATTGGAAGAAACATCTGAAGAAAGTTGGAAGCCAGAGCGCTTACGGAACAGTTGAAAGAAACAAGGACATAATTTATAAAAACATCCCTGAGGACTCCGAAATTTCCCTGAAGTTTTAGGAACATTCCTGAAATGCACTTAGGAATATTGCATAATTCCTAGAAATTCCTTAAAAGTTCTTGTAATTTTCCTAAAATTAGGGGCTGTTTTGGAGTTCTCTGGTCATTCTCGAAGCGCTCGGAATTTCCCTGATTATAATCAGACTACCGGAATATCTCTAATCATCTTTGAAGGTCTCTGGACTTTTTTAAAGATTACGAAATCTCTTAAGTGCGCTCACAATTTTCTTGAATTCATTGTATCATCAGCATTGAAGTTCTCTCGCAGTGATGCAAAATATCATGACACTCACGTGACACTCGTCTTCGCATCAACCAACTATAGCTGACAGATCGTTTTGTCACGCAGTGAGAGTTAGAGCCATGGCAAACAACAATCACCAGTAATGGTCGCTGCTCACAAGCAAAACGTTACACTCGCTGCTGATGATGAAAAGCACAACGAAAACAGTGAAGACTTCTGAAGTACGATCATGAGAAAAAGCGAAACGACAGAAGAAAATGAAAACAATGCCTACGCATTCCAAGTTCGTCTCGGCAGACGCGCCTGTGTGAGTTACAAACAAATCAGGCAACATGAAACGGAAGCTGTTGGGCTCACTCACCAACACACTCACATAAGCAAGCAAAGCAGCAACTGCTTCAAAACGAGCACATATGAGTGTCGTGATTGTCGGGAATGATCAGATCGGTGATGGATCACCACCGAAGACGACATTGATCAAGTTGCTTTTTACTTCTTTCGTCAATTCGATGGATGGTCATGGAGAGAGCTTCGACGAGCACATTGATAGAAATGTACAAAGCGTTACTACCATCAGCTGTTTGGCGATCGTGATTGTGATAGGTCGCAACTCTGCTTCTCTGATCTTCCCGTTATTTTTTTTTAATTTTTGAAAGTTATCGACTCTGGCATTAAAAAGCATAGAACTTCCCAAAAAATGTTCTTACAATGTTCCAATGTTCCAATGTTCATGTAAATTCCCTTACGTTTTCTAAATTTGCATGAGCCCCTCAGAATATTGCTGAAATTTTCGGAAATTGCCTGAGTTTTTCGGAACTCCTTTATGATTTCAGCAATTTCATTGAAATTAATTGATCTGTCCTGATGTTCTCTGAGCTTCACTAATGTTCCTGAAAACCATTAAATTTCCCTGAAGTTCTTTGGACTTTTGAAGTTTCCAAAATATTCATGATGTGTCCTTAAGTTCACTAGAGTTCGCTGGACTTTTCTGAACTTTCCGGGTTTTCATATTTTAGAAACTATTCAGAAGTTAAATAAACTATCTTTAATATATCGAAACTTACACAAATCCTGGACTTTTCTGAAGTTTCAGAACTTCTTAAATGTTTCTGCAGCTAGTGTGGATCCGCAACAAAAATCTGATAGCATCCTTGAAGTTCCGGGAAAAATTGAAAATAAAAACTGGCGGGAAAAGGTGAAAGAAGCTTCCAAAGTAAGGTGGAAGAAAGTTGGATGAAATTTCAGGAAGTTTAAAATGAATAAAAACTTCCGGAAGTTAAATAATGTTTAAACAATATTTCTCGATTCCCTAGGAATTGACCACTTTGTCAAGCAGTTTTGGCGTGAATTTCTACAGGCAATTTCACAAAACTGGACCTACTAATTTCTATATTTTTATGAAATGCACAAATGTTGGCTACTTTTCTCGTGGTTCTAGAAGAAAAAATCTCAAAATAATGTTTTATTTCAAAGTTCGAGTGGTAGTAGTTGCTCGAATGAAATGGGTAATTACCGGAAAGAGCCATCGACTATTTCTCGATTGATGGGTAGCCAAAAACGGTGAGGAAATGCAAACATTAGTCGAAAGAGTATCAAGCATAAGGCATGTTTAGAGATGATTGTTTAGAATTTTGAAAACTCAAAAAATATGAGGTATTCAAAAAGATACAAATCTCTCACAAATTTTTGTTCCGAAATTCGAGCACGGGCAGGCAATAATAAATTTGATTATTTAAAAAAAAAATCGTTATAAATCGGTATAAAATCTCAAAAATCGGTATTCTGAGGAACCTTATCTGTGTATCGGTATCTAGTTCGGAAATCGGTATAAATACCGATAAATCGGTATATTTGGCAACGCTGATTAGATCATCTGGATCTGGAGTCCTTTTTGATTGGATCGTATGTAACATTTTTGTCAACTTGAAAAACGAGGTGTTCTGTTTTGGTGAACAAAAAATTGTTTCTATTTTCAATGAGATAGAAAATTCTCTCAAAATTCCCATTGAACGAGTGTTGCTATTGACTGAACAAGGTACTGATTGTCAAATTAAAAAAAAAAAAAAAACAACGAGTGTTCGGTGTCGTATTTAACAGTGAGCTATATTTTGAACAGTTGTCACCAGGCATGGAAAATCATTTGCATTCATTTCATACATTCATTTACATTTATTGACCTCTTACTTTTTTCATCGACAGCCTTCCAGAAAATGGTATATAAAGCTTTTGAAGGTTTTGTTATTAGCTACAAGTTTTGCTCATAACTCAAATCTGTATCTCTTATGCATCACGAACTAGAGCGGACAGAACTTGTTACTGTTTTTCAGTGAATGTAAAATATATTCACTGAAAAACAGTAGTGGCTTCTGTTCGCTCTGCTTCGTCGTGCATAAGAGATACGGATTTGATTTGTTATCAAAATTTGTAGCTATTAACAAAACCTACAAAAGCTCTATACATCATTTTGCGGAATCTGTTGAAGAAAAAAGTTAAAGGCAAATGAATGTAAATGAATGCACGAAATTAATGCAAATGATTTTCCATGCCTGGTTGTCACATAGGGCAATATACGTATTCTCGGCAACCTAAGCAGCGACGTTCTTTCTATAGCCTTTTTCTCTAAGGAACGCACACATATGCAGTATTGGTTTGTTTACAATCTTTTGCTGCCCGCTGTTCTAACAATTTCAGTCGAAATAATTGTCAAAAACTGTTTTGAAACGCTTTTACAAAGCTCCAATCTTCTCTAGTGAGAGCGAGTATTGTCGGCAACCAGTTTTTCTTCGGCAACCGTTCCATTTGAACTGCATGTAAATCTGCTGTTCTATTATCGGCAACTCGAAATCAGCTACAATTTGTAGTGCGTGTGTTGAATTTCAAGAAAACCTTGCAAGATTGCTTTTTCTCAGTGGTAAAAATATAGTCAAATTGAAGCTGAAAGCATAAAGAATCGTTTGTATGCATTCAGCGAAGTGTTTTCGTAAGAAAATGCAGTGAAAATGGTGTTGCAATTTGGGTTGCCAAAAATAGTCTGTCATTCCGAAGCCGTCATTTCCCCTATTACAAATAGTTTTTTTTGATAAGTAAAATTTCAATTTTTTTACGTTTGTTATATACGACCTATTCAAAATGCACTTCAAATATATTTGGTGAAAGCCAATCAATTTTTAAAGATCTTTCTCAAGCTGAATGAAAACAACGTTCAACATACGATTTTTAGCCATAAGTTTGCTCTACCATGTTGTTTCCATTCTTCCGGTCATTAAATGTGGTCAATTAATAAACATTGCTTCTCGCATTCATGCAATTAATTCTCGCATCACATCCGCCAGCCTGAAGATTTGGATTATTCAAAATTTAATCTCACATGATTTCGTGCGTACAGCATAACTATTTTGGTCCAGCTTAGGTCATGCCAACCTGTCTGACCGATCTGGCCTGACATGATGTGATGTGTGCGTGTGTGTCTGTGGGTCGAGTTTCAAGAGATTGAAGCGACAAGCTCATCCAATCCTTCACGCTAGAATGATTTTAATGAGACAGAAAGACAGCGAGTCGAATATCTCTATGCACATACGTACAGGCAGAGGTGTAGTAGATATCGGTTGGTGGTGCACATTCCGAGGTACAAACTGGTAGCAAGAAGTGAAAAAAAAACACCATTTCCACTTCAGGACACACACACACACACACACACATACACACCCATCTTCCGATGTGCCATGAGCAGGATCAGAATCACGCGCAAAGCCATCGGTAGGACTCGCGGATTGTCTAGTTTTAATTTTAATTTTCGCTTCGCTTGACGATTATCAGTGAACTCAGTGCTGTGTGCTGCGGTAGAGCAGCAGTAGGATCAGCGGCATCTAATAGTCCTCCAGAGGCAACCATCAGGAAGCGCTCTGCAGAGCTCGTTTTCGTTCTATTCTTTGTTTTTAATTTGAATTTGTTTCGTAAATGAGAAACGTTCAGGACTCGGTTCGACGTAGGTATGTGCGTATGTGAGCGAAATGCATATCCGGACGAGTGCCTAAAAGTATACTTGCGTTAGCAGAGGGGGGGGGAGTCTCCTTCTCCGGCCTCTGATTATGCGGGAAGTTGATTAGAGCTAGCGCTTTCGGAACGTGTATTCAATTCGACAGTAACATCAAATTTGAATTAATTATTCAATGTTTGATTTTGCGGTACATGGTGAAGAGGAGAGCGAAGAATTTTCGGTAGGTTTTGATGCTCTGATGTAGGCTGGTTTCTGTGGCCGACGCCTAATGTCTTTGGCGCTGCTGTGGATCGGGGCTGAATTGATGGAGCCTACGTGAATGTTCGGGATGTGCATGACCCGTACAATCATGGTGCGGAAAGGCCAGCCAGGGGTCACATGAAGTAACATGATGACACATCACACAGGAGAGATCTTGGTGGCCCACACGAGATTCTCGTGAGGTGGAAGAGCGACGAGCCAAGGGCGGTGGGAATATGTAGAAATGCGATTCGATCTTCACCGGAACAACGCTGCAGGATGTGCAGTGTGCGATTTTGAGCAATATTTACTTGCAATATATTATGTTTACCATTAAAACCGTCACCCGTGGCCGTGTGTGATGATGAAGCCACCCCAAAAAACCACCACTATGCCACCCATTTCGCATTGCTGCGCCGAAAGGGCTGCTGGGTGCACTTTTCCGGAAATGGAAGTTCTTGTGTGCATTCGCCTCGCACTGTAGTGTGTATAATGGCAAAAGTGCACAGTTGCATCTCCCGCTTCTTGTGTGTAGTTCGTTGGTAGTAGTTCGCAGCGTATTTACACATATTTAATGAAGTCTTGCTCCGTGCCTGGTCCCGGTGCGTGAGCTTTGGCTCCAAATCTTGCACGTACCTACTTCTTGAACGGTAGATGTATTGGAGTGCGTTCCCCTGGTTGCTTTCCGGCCAGTGCCATTCCGAGGGCTCCCGTAGGCTTCAGGTTGTGCGTGTGCGTATGCGTGCGCTCACCCGAATGAGGAGAATTCGAAATATCTCGTCGTCGCCCAGCATCTCTTCTGTGCCTTTACATCCCAACTGTTGTTTCGCGCGAGCCCTAACCTGGGTTCACAAGAGCCTACCAGTACCACTATCGACGGATCTGAGGGGGGGATTCCATTCGGGAGGCTCTCACACACAGGTGGCGCGAGTGAACGAGCTAGCGAGCGTTGAAGAATCTTTCCAACCAACCTCCCCCTTTGGTTGGTTCTGCGTTGTATTTGACTCGCGAACACATCCAGAAGAACACAAACAACACCAAGTGACGGGGGCACCGTTTTTGAGATGTGTGTGAGTTGGTTCGGTTTCCTACTTGAAACAGGGTGGGTGCGCGCGCACGTCTTTTCGATTCTGGCCCTACACCGCCGCCACCGTCGTCACCGTCCTCGTCACGGGACTACGCTGGCTTCTTTTCATATTTCGGTGGAATATTTCTTAGTTTTATTACTTCCAACACAATATAATACACAGAGGCAGTGGTAGCAGCGTTTCGTGGAGAGTTGAGGAGGCTTACGCGGGGTTTCGCTGAGAGGAACTCACAGGGTACAGGCACCAGGAATGGAAAGCCATTAAAGTCATATGACAGAAAATCAATACTTCTAGAAGAGACGGTTGCTCCAAAATCTCTATTATATGTATGTTGTAGAGAAATTCCGTTTCGGGGTTGGATTTTAGTCTATGATCCAAAACTAGCAGAAGATTTTTTTTTATATATTCCTTTCGGGGGTTTGTGGAATGTGTGTGCATTGCGTTCCCCTATGCGTTGAATAGATGTCCTGGATGTTAGGGGGCCTCATGCTCCCACAGGACAAACACAGACAGGGCCTCTTGATTGGAAAGAATCTGATGATTGGAATATTTTAACCAAATTTTCCGATTTGATTAGAACATTTTTGCTCTCGGGGTACGGTTGATTAAATTGCTGTTTGATGATTACAAACTGGAACTGGGCTTTGAGTTGAGCTGGACGAGTTGAGTTACGATATGTTACAAACTACACAGGCACTCTCGACGACTCTGTGGGACTTGAAAAGTTTATAGACTTTAATTGGATTGCCTGCCTGGTTTCGGAGAAAAAACTTGCTTCTGGTTCGTTTGGGTTCGGTTATCTTTGCGTGAACGGCTATTGGCAATGGTAATTTATACCCAGCTCCGAATATGGATTGCGACAAATTTACATTTGTGTTCAAATGAACGTTTTTGCGGCGGCAAAACTGATGGGTTTAGTTAAATAATGCAATCTTATTAGTCTCAACTCAAGTCCCTCGTAGTCTTCGCCGTCGCTCATATTATTCGGGATTTACGGTTATTCTCGTTTCCGGTTACTTGAGTTTTATCGACAAAACCCACACCAATTTGTACGGTAGACGAACGAAAAATCCAACGCTTATTATTGTTCTAAAATGCTTACTAGGAAATTAGCAAATCCTCATTTTGATCTCGAGCTTGCTTTTGAACTGTCTGAAGAATTCATCCCATGAACTCGACTAGGAAGCCGCTAGATCTTTTTTCAGATCTTCTAAAGGTCAAGCCTGCATGCTACGCCATTTATGTAAATAGTTCATTGCGCATTTCTTTTGTAGGATTTGTCTGGCAACTCGAACAAGAAAGTTTGTCTGAAATTCTACATAAAACTGTTTTGTGAATTTAGTAATGTGATGCCTTCTATGTTCGACATAAATATTACATTACTTATGTTTCGTAAATTGGGTTCTTTAAATTCGAGAAAAATATCGGTATTTATACATCATCTGAAATAGATTCGTTTTCTAAGCACAACGATATTTTTTTTCAATCCCATAGACTTTCATCTCGATTATTAAATCATTATTTTGCTGTTTGATTATTTGCACTATTTGACACTAAACTAACAAAGTTACAGCTCGCTTCCATACTAAGTCCCACTCAGGGGCGCTAAGATGGTGATTTTGACGTAGGACTACGTCTGTGATTTCTATAGGGGGAGTACACTTTGTGAAAACCAAAAATGGAACATGTAACGAAATAATGAAAGATTTTGAACGTCAATATCTCAGCTGCCCTTGGACCAATTTCAATAATTTTATCGCCAATCGATCAAAAATATTTCTACGCATCGATAGTTGATTTATAACAAGAAACTATTGGAAAAGTGTGAAATATCAAGCATTGTCGTTTTTTGCTTCGGTTATTTTAGCACGAACGGAAAAGGTGGTTCTGATACAAGAACATGTTTCCTGGCACAATATCATTACTTTGTCTGGTATGGTTCGACTGGGAATTGATGTGTTTTGTGAATGGCTTGTCAGTCTCAACAAAATCAAAATAAGGTGTTTGATCTAATTTTCGTCCTACTGAGCACAACCCACGCTTTACCTCTTTTTCATGAACGGGTTTTAACAATAACTGAAATCCTGATGAATGTGGGTGTCTTAGTGAAATACCTGTATAAAGAGAGAGAGAGAGAGAGAGAGAGAAGGATCTTCAGTGTCTTGTACTAATACTCGAGTACACTAAAGAAGTCTGCACATAGTAGACGAAATACGCGTATCTGTCAAGGATAAGCAAATGAGGTAGTGGAATTAAATGGAAATTACTAATCCTTCTCACTCTCTCTCTTTATATAATAACTGAAATGTTTCTATCAAAGGTGACATCCAAATTTATTCAACTTTCCATAAGTTCCGTCCATTAGAACGTCATTGGATTTTCTTCGTACTACGGATGAAGGTATAAAAAGCGAGCTCGCTAGGAGCGCTTCTTTTGTTTTGAGAACAATGAACAATATTCACACTATACGCTCTAATAGACTTTGTGTTGTAGCTTGTGAACTAACGCATCGGTACAAAGGTATTACTGACTTGAGCACGATGAAATCATTGATAATACTGATGTTTTCTGCTCGAAATGAACGATTACGAAGAAGTAGCGCTCTACCCTACAGCTATTTTATCGAGACTGTAAAGCCATTCACAACACACAAGATGATTACAGCAACGTAATCCAGTGTCAGGTAACGAGTTCAAAGAGGTCCCGGACGATCCTTCTGTCGAGACATGTATAGAAAGTACTAATATGAAGTGCGATTTGATGATGGAGGAGATTATTTTATGAAGATCTCTGATCTCCTGATGGTCTTTGGAATAATTTCTGAGCACCCTGGTATCGAGGGTGAATATATAAGAAACGTGATTTAAATTGTTGGACAGTTGAAGATCTTCAAAATTATACTTGATCAACCTGAAGACTTGAAAAAATAGTTTTTGGAGATCTCTGAAAGCATTTGGAATATTTCTGACTCACATGAGAGTATATATGTGAGATGTGATTTGAATTGTTGGACAGTATAAGATCTTCAGAATAGTTCCTAACCAAGCTGAAGGATTGAAAAAGTATCCAGAGGATACTTTTTAGATATGGAAATCTATGCTATGGTATCATATGAGAGATGTGATTGGATTGTTGGATAATTTAAGAACGATACCTGATCAACTCGAAGTCTTGAAAGAGTATCCTGAGGTTATTATGGGGATCTATGATCACCTGAGGGTCTTCGGAATAATTTCTGAGCAACCTGATATCATATGAGAGAACATCTAATAAACGTGATTTAATATTTTGGATCGTTGAAAATCAGAATAATATTTGATCAACCTGAAGTCTTCAAAAAATAGCAATCGGACTTCATGGAGATCTTAGAATATCTGAAGATATTTGGAATAATTTCTGTGTAGCCTGGTATCATATGAGAGAATATCTGTTTACTGTAATAGAAGCTAGTGCTTTAATTCCATTAAATGACCTGTGATAAAATTACAAAACTCAGCTGGCAATCAATCGCGTATTAGTAATTATAATCCACTATTAGACTGCAAATAAAATCATGAAAAAAGGGCTGTAAATCTGTATGTTTTGACTATTCCTGAGCCCGATGGCCTCCATTTTGGACTTCAGAATGGCATGTGTGAAAACTATCCCGATACTTTATTTTGATGCCTGACGACGGGACGCGTGAGGGGCCTCCCTTAGCTCAGTCGGAAAAGGCGCATCTACAAAGCAAGACCATGCTGGAGGTGGCTGGGTTCAATTCCCGGTCCGGTCTAGGAATTATTCGGGTTGGAAAATCTCTCGACTTCCCTGGGCATAGAAGTATGATTGGACTTGCCACACAATTATACCAATGGAAAAATGGTACAGGCTCGAAAGCTCTCAATTAATAACTGTGGAAGTGCATCTAGAACACTAACTTGAGAGCACGCAATAAGCTAATATGCGATATGCAATAAGCTTGAAATGCGAAGAAGAATTGAAGTGAAAGTGGGGAAAAAGCAAAGGAGTCATTCATTGCGTCAATTGAAGCAACTCTTCAAATGAAATGAACTGATGATCTTGTCGAACGAAACAAGCGATAGCCAAGTCATGTTTGACTGGAGGAATGTTCATCGTGACTCGGTAATTGCTTTGCTTCGAAAATGCAGAACTCTGGCTTTAGTTTTTTTTCTGACAGACCACCTCCGTGGTAGTCGAGCATTTTTTCAGCATGTGAAAAATAAATAGTGCAAAAAAATTCTCAAGAATTATGCACTAATCTAACGAATATCCGCTTTTTCCAGGATCCTCAGAGACTGAGTAACCCTAGTTTGAATAAAAAATCCCATTAGGCTTTTTGACGTTTAATCGGCGCACATGCAGCATGTAAATCAAAGGTACACACCAAATTTGAGATTAAGATTTCAGTAAAACGGATTGCTGAATCATTATCAGCAAAGCAGTGCTTTACTGAAAGACAGCAAACGATATTTTCGCAACACCGTCTAAATCGAAGGAGGAGAAGGAGGAGGAAATAATTAAAATTATGTTGGCAAATACACTGGTTATATCTAATAAAATATATATGGCAAAGTGCCTGGTGATCTTGTTGGTGATTCTATGTTATTTGTGTATTTGTATCAACAATCCTCGTGACAAGCTGCCTGCTCCTAGTAAGAAAAATATCGATTTACTGAGTCTATTCAGCAAAATGCTGCTAAATGTCAGAATTGTGGGTTGCTGAAAAAATCAGTAAATATGAAATCTGAAATCTTTACTGATTTTCAGTAAAATGTTGTCATTTTGACTGAAGTTGGAATTGCTGGAAGATACAGCAGCATTATTTTGCTGTAAAGTTTGCTGATCTTGCATCAAGTCTAAAATCAACTAAATTTTACTGATTTTCAGCGATTTAAATTTGGTGTGTACACGGCATTTCAGTAATCTGCATTAAAATTATAGCCACGATTTCATCAATAATGCTCTGGAACTATTTTAAAATTTCAAACAAGTGCGATAACAATGGCTAAATCATCATCTAAACACCGACAAACCGACATGAATGATCATACAAATTACAAAGAAATTTTTGATCAAAGCACAAAACTGACATCTGCGGAAAATATTTATCCTAGCCACGAACACGCGTACAAAATGTATGAGTTGGTTCGTGTCTAATCTATTTTGGACAAATTATTTTTATCTAGATAATTAAACATTTATATGGTTTTGACAGATGGGATCGCTGCAAATTTGAATCGACCGTTATGGATTCTCGAACAAGATTAATGTTTAAGTTTCATGTCGGTTTGTCGGTGATCTAAACGCCCCTCAGCGTATTGAGATTAGTGGGTGCATCGCCGTGTCAAGTTGTTTATTATTTTCTTCTTGCTAACCTAAAACAAATATATGAAATTAGATCGGTCAAAATGAGTTTGACAGCGATTTGTTTTGTATTTTCCTCGTATTTTCATTAATTGCACCAATAAAACCGGATGTGTAAATTTCTAAAGTGTGAGCTGTCAGTTTAATAATGTATGAAAATTCGATGTATTTTTTTATCCATGGATCAAAGATGCTGTCACTTTTGATCTCACCATTACTGGCGCCACCTTCCAAAAAGTTAACCGGAAGAATAATGTATGGAAATTTGAATTTTATATTTCCAAAAACATCGATTTTGAAAGCACAAACAGAAAAATATTTGGTAGGAGTTTGAACCTAATTTCCGTCCTACTAAACATAACCCACGCTTAACCTCTCTTTTTTGAACAGATATGAACTCAAAAATGGAGTGATCCTATTATATTTGACTTTATTTACCTTTCTTTATGCACCGTTGAATTTGATAAAGAGTCACAAATTATTGAGATATTGTAAGAAATCTAACGCTGCTTCTTGATTTCAAATTTGTTCCACGGGTTTTACTAGGTTTTTCTTCGTTCTGCGAATGAAGACAGAACAAAATTGATTTGCTTGGAGCGCTTCTTTTGTTTTGAGAACAATGAGTTTAAATATTTATACAAAGCACTCGTATAGGCTTTGTGTTCTAGCTTATGAGCTAACGCATCGAACTAAACGTATTATTGATTTTTTGCACGGTGAAATCATGAATATTATTGATGATTTCTGCTAGATAGAATGGAAAGGGTGATTATGACAAAGTAGTACTCTACCCTACGTGTGTAGTGTAAAAAATTAACCCACCACATGCACCAATTTTTTTTTCAGAAAGGGTCCATCTTTCGTTAAAATCAACATTTTTCTTGATTTCTGCATACACAATAAATCACCATAACTTTTTTTTTGCTAGTGACATCCAAGACTTACAGATCCTCTCAAAAGATAATGTATTAGGATCAACACTCAACATGTTATCCTTAAAAATTGTTTAGTAATAAAACAAGTGTGTTTAAAATGCTGGCCTACCTTATTCATACCAATGAAAAGTTACGATTAATTCATCGCAATAGTCACTAATGATTGTAAATAATGAAGCAGCAAAAGCATATTCAACCCTTTGACTTGATATTTATCAGTTTCATACTTGATAACCATTTTAAAAATTATTCCGAACGTTACAAAATCATGGCTCAATCAAGCTATTGTAAACAAAGAATGAGAAAGTCACGAACGACTTATCATTTTTACTCTGGTAAAAGGAGCCAATTTGTGAGTGGTATTAGCAACAATCAATACGAAACTATCGTCCCAAGCAAATCGATTAACGTATCCCATTCTAGTCGAAATTCTAGCACTACACAATGTTTGTTTTGATTTGCCATGAAAGTTTGACCGATAAAATGAGGGGTTCGTGCATTTTCCTATGCTTCGAGGGGTGCATCGATTAGCTTGGGACCGAAGAGAGTACCAGAGCTGAGCCAAAATCTTGAGCACTTTTCTTCGGGACCTACTAGTCTTAGAGTTACCTCTATGGTATTAGGAGGATGACAAGACAAAGAATTTTATATTTCTTAAGTTGAAAATTTAAAGTGATCGACTCCACACCACACAGGAAAAATGTATATCCATGGGAACGAACAGCTATCATTTTGCTCAGAAAAATAAGCTTTTTCTGATGATGGTTAAAAATCTAAATAGTTTTCAGAATGAAAAGTATAAAACAAAACAAAAGTGCCCTCTCTCGACGAACACATGAACTTTCCAAATGATGTAAATCAGAGACGATTACTACATAAACTGAAACCAAAAGAACCAAACGAACCGTCAAACGCTGAACCAACCAAGCAAAGTAAATAAGCATTATTGTTCACCGAGCCGCCGCATCGCAAGTATTGAGTGCATTGCATCATTACTGTCGACAGCTTAATGCAAGCATTTTAGTCTAAATTATTTCAGGTCCCATGATGGTTATAATCTCTCAGAAGCTGAATTTTCTCCCCTAAATCAAAGTCATTCGATGCTAACGCCTAAAAAATGTGGTTGCCGCTAAACACTGATGGGAAATCATACACAAAACCGTACTGCTAGTAGCCATCGTCTCTGATGTAAATTTTAAAACTTTACACGATATTGGTGCAAAGCTCTGCACGCTATGTGTGCATAATTTTAGAAACCTGCATCATTTCGATGCTTCACATGATGGTCGCGAGAGGGAAAGTTTGTTTGACCTTATACTTGTAGGTTTGAGCCAAGTCGCTTACTGGAGTCGGATGGCTGCCGTGAGGTGGGCCAAGTCCTTTATAGCCGACATATTTCCCCCAAGAATGATCAGATGATTTCGCATCTGGTTCTGTGAAAGTGAAACTGAACTGAATAGACGTGACCAAACAATGTGAATTTAATAAAGAGCTTTTTGAGGGGGTTGCTTTATTTTCTTTTAATTGCTTATCAGTTAACAGATACAGGTATTTACCCAACAAACAATTTTAGCTGCAGATTAGCTTATGCAGCCAAAATTTGCCTTATGCAGCTAATTATTGCCTGTATAAGCTAAGCTGCAGCTAAAATTGTTTGTTGGGTAGCCCACTGCATTTAGCATTTGTCAGTGCTTAGTACAAGAATTGGACGAAATACGCATATCTGTTAAACGATAAGTACTTATAATTGGATTGAAGGGAAATTAATCTACCCACTCCAAAAGCTCTTCATGGCAGATTCCGTTAAGAGGATCGACACAGGAAAGAAATTTAATGAATTTGAAAATTGAGTAGAATTTCGATTCGGAAGAAGTTGGAGGCCAAAGTGTTTTTTTTTTACAAAATCAGATCCTTTGTAAAGACCTTCACTGTTGATCAAAGTTCGATCAACTGTTGGGTTACTGGAAAGTGTCGGCGTTAATTCATGAAAATATTACCGATTAATCATGATGCGCTGGGTACTGTGTGTGTTTATAATCTAACTCCCACTGTCTGACAGTGGCATTATGGATAAAAATCTGCATGCAACCATGTCTTATTAATGCATGAGGCTTGAACTCGGAAGTTAGAAGGAGACAGCTCTACCAACAATCAATACGAAACTAACGATTTTAAATTGGCTCACTATTTGACTAGCCTATTGGTCCCAAGCAAACGATTAACGTACACGGTTAGAAAAAAGTACCCAAAAATTAAGTTCTTTTCACTCATCTCGGCACTATAGTGCAGGAACCCAAAAGTACACTGTACACAAACATCATCCTCTGATCGAATGAAACCTCAGACCATTCAAAACAAAACACCGAAATCGCTTTTTCGAATGCTAGCTGCAACCGGATGACGGTTGTTTTGAAATCAGATGATTTTCCTCTCGAATACGGGATGAAACTTGTTATGAGAAGGGATAGTGCCTTCAGTTGAAATGCGTAATGCTCTCTGCAGAATGACTGTCATACTTAATGGAAATGCATATGGTATTGGTTCAGTACCACAACGCAAATCATTCAAAACGATGATGTAAATAATTCTATCGAACGTCATTTGCTGATCTGAGCTGACAAACGAGGTGGAAGCATATGCATCGCTATCAGAGCTGTTACGAAAAAAGCTAAAGGATGAAAACCAATGTTTGGCTAATTCGTGGTGGAGGAGGTTTTCTCCACCACGAATTTTTTTTGTATCCATAATGGAATGGCTTATTATGGTTATTCAGTATGGAATTGTAGATAATCAAATTATAAATCTAATTAAAAGCACTTGCATGTCACACTATCCTCTGAGTGCCGTATGTTTTATAGCTAATTTTCAAACGAAAATCATCGTGTATTTGGATGACAGTCATATGGATGTTCATCATCTGACGACGAATTCAACCATACGAAAATCATCCGAAATTCGAATGCATATTGTTAAAGGGCTCGAGCAATGCAATAATCATTCGAAGTATTGCGGATGTTTTGGTTCAGTGTAGGTAAAGCGGGTCAAAGTAAATTTCATTTACTTGTGTGCAATTCGTATGGAATTTTCCACTGGATTTTTAACCAAAAGTAAGTAAGTTGTACCCAACAGTAGGTAAATATGATTATACTCAACGTTGGGTGCAGATAGCGAATATGTATTTACCTCAATACCCCTAAAGAACCCAATTGAGCTATTTAGGGGTATTGAGCTAAATACATAATCGGCAATAAAAATGGAACCTAAATCCAAATTTCATCAATTTTGGTGCAATATTTTAAATAGGTGTGATGACATAAGCAAAAATCACCATCTTAGCTCCCCTCGGTGGGACTTTTAAAATAAGAAGAAGAAGTTGCCGAGTTTTAACTCATGGATAAAAAGTGACATTTCGATAGTTATTTTCCACGTCAGCCACGATTGTCAAAATCTAACTTCTTGTCTGTCAAAAATAACCATGCTCGGGTAGCAGGATTAATCAAGAACTTGGCGACCCCGGCGTAGTGGTTAGATTCTATACCTCTCACGCCAAAGTCACGAGTTCAAATCCCACCCCCAGACAAGTCACGAATGCCCCAAGAGCGTTAAAGTGTCTGTAATACAATAAAATAACAACTTTTCATCTGTCCAATGGTTCAGAGAAGCCAGGGAAAAATGGGGTGACGAATCGAAATCTCATTCTGTTTTTGTTCGGAATCGGAAAATTGATGGAGCAAATAAATTTGCTTTACTTCATAGAATTTGCAGGTAATCAAATTAGAATTATTGCTTCTAAAACGGATTTGCATTGCAGTTGAAGAAAAGTTATGTTTTAATAAACGAAAGAGTTAAAATTTTTGGAAAATATCAAAAACTTGGAATCTGCATATTTTTTTGCTAGTTGCTGTCAGCGTTTTCGGTATCAGGCATGGATATAAATTGTAAATCGGGTGCAGGGTAATTGCAGTCGTTCCGAAACAAAGATACAGGCAATTGCAGCTTCTGCTGAAACAAGTTAGATTATATTGAGACCCCAAGGATGACCCCGGTGAAAGTTGTAATAGGGGAGAGTTATTAATACTCAGAATATTTGACTCATATGTATGTCCATTTGGGCAACAGAAGTTGCTAGCCGTTTCACGATCATGTTCCCTGTCAGATCAGCCATCTCTTCAGTCGTGCAACAATTTTCCTTAAGCCTATTTACCACTCAACCTGTACTGTCACTTACTTCACGTTACTCCGCCGCCTAGTAGGAATTCTGGAAATTACTAAAATCGAACCCGAATGGATTCCGCTGGCCAGCCGCTGCAGCTGCGGCCGCCGCCATCATGCTATTCTGCGCCGTCAAATGGTGGTGCGCATGGTGATGGGAAGGAACATTGTGATGGTTCTGTTGCTGCTGTTGATTTTGCTGTTGATGCTGCTGTTGTTGTTGCTGTTGCTGCTGCTGCTGCTGCTGTTGTTGATGATGATGAGATGCTGCAGCTAGGGCTTGTTGTTGAGCCGCCTGTTGCTGTTGCTGGAGTTGTTGTTGTTGTTGCTGCTGTTGCTGTTGATGATGGATGGATGATTGATGCTGCTGTTGCTGTTGTTGTTGTTGTTGAAGTTGTTGCTGTTGCAAATTCGACAGACTTCCAAATGCTTGGAACTGAGCCTGTTGGAGTTGCTGCTGTTGCTGTTGTGATTGATTCACCGATTGCTGCTGTTGCTGGGTAGCATTGTTTTGATTATTGGTGTTATTACTATTGGCTTGATGGTGCTGTTGACTCTGAGGAGCTGCCTGTGATTGGGATCCAGCAACAGCGGGCTCTTTACGAGCCCCATAATGTCATTCTCCGGAGGCGGTGATAGTAGTCCATTGCCAAGGACTGTTGTAGCCACTGGTACCTGCGTTGCTAGCGCCAGTACCTCCAGTTCCGCCACCAGGTGCTTTTTGAGCGCTGAAAGGAAAGAAGAGACAAGTTTTTTGTTTTCAGAATTGGTTATGCAACACTTATCTCGAAATAGGTATTGTTGTCGTAGCGTTAGGATGTCATATAAATTCTGGCAGTTGTCGGAAATTTACGACCTCGGTTTGGGTGTGGCAGTTTCGCGTGTGGAGAAATGTACGACCTCCACTGCACCATACAGGCAAACAAAAAATATGACCATCGCAAACCAAGATCGAGCTGAGCTAAATTTTTTTTCTGTGGTTTTATTTACAACTTTGATGGATTACTCTCACCCGCTTCGCCGTACACATGTGTGCACGCACGGCCTTAAAACCCGTTGCCATATTCATCCATCAGTATACCTAAATGTGTGTAACGTAGATATGTGCTGCTTCTCAGTATGCCACTATAAAACGGCAAAAGCCACCCAAGTACCTCTCCGACATGGGTTGAGCTCCTCGCATTAATGTGGACGACCCCACATCTGCCACCCCACCGCCCGACAGACATGGGTGGAAAATTGAAGGTTTTTCGTCGCGCGAATAAAATTTCCGAAAAGGAGCTTCAAAGTTTTCGAATCGGCCCCATCCATGGTTGCTGTGCGCTGTTTGTTACTAAGCGGCTCTCGGCATACAACAGCACTACTTGAAGGTACACATAAAACCAACCCCGCTCTCTTGGTAACTGCAGTAATACTGCTGACGCCGCTGCCATGGCAGCAGCGAGTGAGCTGATGCAGCTGATGGATGGATGGATTGGATGCAATATAGATTGTAAATAAATATACACCTCACTCCAAGGTGCAATGCATCCAACGTCAAAGCATCTATATCGCTGGGGCTTGGTGTGTTGTAATTGAACACAAAATGGCGAGTCTCTGTGTCTATCTAACTGCAAGATGCTGCTGGGTGCTGCAAGGCGGGTATGGAGCACGGTCGTCTCCTATGTTTGTGAAGCTGGGAAATTGCATCACAATGGAACACGAGCTTTTCGACGAGTCGAAAATCGTGATGGGTGTACCAAAGTCGGGTAAGCAGATTCTACGAGCTTGTGTAGTTCTGAACGTGTGGCCCCGGCGATGTATCTAGAAATTGATTGTTTCGAAAATTGGGTTGACTTGAGAAAGGGTTAATATTTAAAGAGCTGGAATTATTGTGACGGTAAGGTTTAGAAGAGCTGTCACGGTTTCTACGGCGTTGATGATAAATGTCTAACGTTGTTGTTTATGTACGCCTCAGATTTGGATTTATTTATAGTTTGTTATAGTTGTTTGATGTTTTTTGCAGTTTGTCCTTAGTTCACAACAACAAGCTCCATTCTATAGGGTGTCCCAAAATGTCTAAGCACGATTTAAAAAAAATACTATAACGTAACGCAGTCGAGGAATTAGTACAGGACACTGAAGAAGTCTGCACATTGTAGATGAAATACGCGTATTTGTCAAGGATAAGCAAATAAGGTAGTGGAATTAAATGGAAATTACTAATCCTTCTCTCTCTCTCTTTATACAGGTATTCCACTAAGACGCACACATTCATCCGGAACGTAACTCTGTTTACAGCAAATTCGATTTTATATCTTATTCATGTTCTCTATAGTATTCTCTTACAGTTAAACGTAGAAAATCCGAGATCTGATCAGTCGTAAGCCAAGGAGCGGATTTATGATCTCACGCTACTCATTAGCTTCAGCACAGATGCCTTTCCAACAATTTTGGATACTTTTTTCCAGTCTTTCGCAAACTTTGTAACGGAATCCGCTGCCTTTACATGTTTCCGCAAATATGCTTTGGTCAGGGCCCAAAAAGTTTCGATTGACCTGGCCTGGGGACAGTTTGGCGGATTCATCTCCTTGGGTACGAATTGGACCTTGTTGGCTTTGTACCAGGCTACCGTGTCCTTGGAGTAATGAACCGACGCCAAATCTGGCCAAAAAAATACTGAGGCGTCGTGTTTGCGGATCATGGGGAACAGACGCTTATTGTTTAACACTCCGACTACGAAGCCTCCGAAAAGCGTGTAACGGCAAGTTTGTAATGGCATAACTTAGCCATTTCTAGATGAATTTCAAAAAGTGTGGTGCCTGGTACCTTTAGATTCCTAGGGTCTGTAGATTATTTTGATTGTAAAAATATTAAAAATAGGGTTGTCTATTTTTTTTAATTGAATAGAGTCGTAACACGTTTTTTTTAAAGGTGTGTTTATGGGTTTTGCAAGTGGCTTAAGATCTATAATTTAGATTATTGGACACAAATGTTCATAATTAGCCAGAATACAGTCATGGTTCCTACATATGGATGCAAGAAACAACGAAACGGTCCTTGAAAGATCCGGAACATCCGTAAAAGTGGTCAGTTCATGAAACTGATCCTAGAGCTCCGTGTTTTTTTTTCGAAAACATTAGGAACTGTGGTATAAGAAAGAATTTGGGTCGTAAAATAAACATGGACCCTGATGGCCATGGGGCCGCCCTCCGGAAGATCCGGAACATCCGTAAAAGTAGACAATCCACGAAACTGATCCTAGAGCTCCGTGTTTTTTAAACATTAGGGACTGTGATATAAGATATAATTTGGGGTCGTTACATAAACATGGACCCTGATGACCATCAAACCGTCCTCTGGAAGATTCGGAACATCCGTAAAAGTAATCAATCTGTGAAACTGGTCCTAGAGCTCTGCGGTTTTTAGAAAATACTTGACACTGTCATGCATAAATTAATTGTGGGTTGTAACATAAACATGTACCTAGAAGGTAATCGGACCTCCGCAAGATCTGGAGCACCCTTAAAAATGGTTAATCCACAAAACTAATCCTAGAGCTTCACGGTTTTTTCAAAAGAATTTGGTCCATCTATGATACCGCTTCTATGGCCCGGGGTTTTTTTTTCGAAAACATTTCGAACTAAGATATATGAATGAATTTGGGGTCGTGACAAAAACAGCGACTTGGATGGCCATTGCACCATCCTCCGACAGATCCGGAAGATCCGTAAAAGTAGTTCATCCATGAAACTGTAAAAAATCGCGTTTTTTTTCGAAAACTCTTGGAACTGTGATAAAATATAGAATTTAGGATCGTGACATAAACATGAACCCGGATGCCCATGGGACGGTTCTTCCAAAATATCCAGAACAATCATAAATTGGTAAATCTTTGAAACTGATCCTAGAGCTCTGCAGTTCATTTTTTAACACTGAACTGTGATATAAGAAATAATTTTGGGTCGTAACTTAAAAATGGATCCAGATGGCTATGGGACCGTTGATGAGCTTCAGGATCAGTTTCATGGATTGACCACTTTTACGGATATTCAAGAAAATACAGATGATGTGTATGGTCTATGTTTCCGTCACGATATAATTTATGTTGACAATTTTTCGGATGTTCCGGATCTTCTAGAGGATGGTTCCTTGGCCATCCGGGTTCATGATTATGCCACTATCCTAAATTCTATCTTATATCATAGTTCCTGTTTCCACAGTTTCGAAAAAACCGCTGAGCTCTAAGATCAGTTTCATAGATTTACTACTTTTACGGATGCTCCAAATCTTCCGAATGACGGTTTCATAGGCATTCAGTCCATGATTATGTCACGATCCGAAATTATTTTTTATATCACGTTCCACGGGTTTTCGAAAAAAAAAACTATGGAGCTCTAGGATCAGTTTAGTGGATGAACCACTTTTACCGATAGTTCAGATCTTCCGGAGGACCGTTTCGTTGTCTCCTGGATGTAGGAACCATGACTGTATTCTGTCTAATTATGAATTGCCCAAAAGCCACTTGCAAAACCCATAAACTCACCTTTAGAAAAACGTGGATTAGCTTTTTTCGCTTTTAAAAAAAGTAGCCGACCTTATTTCAATATTTTTACGCTCAGAATAATCTACAAACCCTAGGAATTCTAGAAATACCACAAGTTTGAAAATCATCAAAAAATGGCTAAGTTATGCCATTGCAAACTTGTCGTTACACGCTTTTTGGAGGCATCGTATTCGGAGTGTTAATCAATCACGCACGTAAACATCGGTTGTTATTGTCTCCGTTGTCACAAACGGTGTTCCAAACTCGTGCTTAGACATTCTGGGACACCCTATATGGAGAACAACAAAAAAAAAAAATATGTGGAGGAGAACGGTGCATCACCATATAGGTAACTCTAAGACCAGAAGGTCCCGAAGAAACGAGCTCAACTTTTTGGCTCAGCTCTGGTACTATCTTCGATCCCAAGCTAATCGATGCACCCCTCGAAACATAGGAAAATCCACGAACCCCTCATTTTATCTGTCAAACTTTCATAGCGAATCAAAACAAACATAGTGTAGTACTAGACTTTCGACTAGAATGGGGTATGTTAATCGATTTGCTTGGGACAAGTAGTGAGCCAATTTAAAATCGTTAGTTTCGTATTGATTGTTGGCATCACTGTGTTATAATTACATACAGTAGACATCAAAATTGGGCGCACAGTCTTTAAATTTTATAACAACAGCTGTGCGAGAACTTAAAAATTTGTGGCTGGTGGTTCATCAAATATTTATCGATTATCGGTATAGTATGCGGCTTATTTGGTTATTGGACTCTGCCAATAAAGTCCAATTTATATTGATAAATTAATAAATAGTTGTTCAACCACCAGCCAAGATTTATAAAATCCATCTGTTCACAGTGTTTCAAAAAATTATCCATTCCATGCTCAATTTTGCGATACACTGTAGGTGCTAAACTTATCTTTGTTTGAATAAATATGATCATTCATTCTCCTTTTTTTCTTTTTCATTTCTAATACACGGAAACAAATCCGATTCCATTTTCATGAATAAAAAAACATGAAATGAAAAAAACTTGCCATCCCATGAAATCATAACAATGATTCACGATTTTGTGATGTAAATTCATGATTTTATAATGCAGTGGAAGCAAGACCGCTACAAGCGTTACACGTACTTGGCAAACTGTGTTCATAAACCGCACTATATAGGTATCCCAAGTAACATTTTAAGCTTTATGAAATACTACAAAGCCACTATAAAACAACATTCATAAAACCCTGGTCAAGGCTATTTTGTCATTAATGCATCCACCAAAAACTCATTAAGACTAGAATATATCTAGTTGGCCCACCCTCGAGAAGGGTCTTGATGGGTGTATTCTAGAAGCTCTTCAAGATTGATTTACTGCAAAAGGTTTTAGGACGAGCGAATTGAGAACCATTTGAAAACTAAAATAAAAGCTATTTATCAACAATAAAAACCCTTTCCAAGCTATTTCCCCTTGCCGCATGCTGAATCCACTAGGAAAGCATCAATCAAGATAGAAAAGGATTTATGAATCCGATCTTATCAACATAATTAAAATAGAAACTGATGGAATAAAAATCCTGTTGAATATCCAAATTTATTACAATAGTTCTCATTAAGTGGCCTAGTTTTAAGTGCCATATTAAATTTTATTGTGAAATGTACGTGAAAATATCGAAAAAATTGAGTCCACCCTCGTAAAACGTCGATTTAACTAATTATTTAACATTGAAAAAAAAAATTCTTCAGATCGAGCTTGGCCGAGATTTTTTTGTATTATTTTCGCATTTAAATATTTGTTCATTGCTAAATTTACCAAAACAAAGTTATATCTAAGGAAATATAGATTGAAAATCGAAGATTGTAAAAAGCAAGCAAACTAATTGCAACATGCCACCGCCGATGATTTTCATGGGTCATTTGTGAAAAAGTTGTTTTGCTTTCAACAAATCCTTAACAAATTCATATAGAACAAATGGCTTTTATGAAGAAAACTTGCAGGCTGAATTGTATTTATCTAAAGCCATTTTGCTTGATCCTAACCCGTTCAGATTTATGGCAGCTTTTATGGAGGCAAAGTTGCCTGCAAAAAGTTAAACGTCAAAGTTTCTTTATCTTTCAAAAAAGGCGCTGTGGGTTCCAGGGTTCTTCCAGGTGGTTTTATCCCGATAGATTGGGAGCAGCTACTCAGATAGTTTGCGATACTGTTTCACAACATTTCGCATTTTGAACAGCTGGAAGCGGAATCGTTCCCGGAAAAGATCCCCTTCTTCCGTATGGTACAGAAGTGCACCATCCAACCATGCAGGGATGTACGCTTGAATGAAATGTTCGAAGAGTTGATTCTTTCGCCGAATAAAATCGCTGCTATGGATCGGAAAACAGTTAATCTCAGCTAACTAACAGTTTCAGTGGCTTGCTGTCGGTTGTCATCTATTCGCAAGATCTGGAGAAGGCTGGTTTGTTTTTTAAATTTCGACAATGTATTATGAATTCGAGGGCCCCGTTCAGTTTGCTCTTCTCCGCCAGATGGTCAGTCGTTGATGCTGTGCTGGTACTTCTGAAGAAGTAAATTTTGCTCAAATCGACTTGAATTTTTCATCCTACTTCGTCTACCCTCCGAGATTTCCTTGTCATAAATTTGGCTTTTATTAACTATGAGGAACCATCTTTTAAGCTCAATTTGTAAACAGAGTAGTATTTTATCTAGACATTAACAAACACTTGCTAATGACATTTATGCTTGAATTACAGAACAGTTTTAAGGAGGGATTGAGAACTGTTTTAAATTTATTTTTAAAACAAGACAGTTTTTGACTTTCTTGTCAGACTAAAGAAGGTTTTTAAATCAGCAAAAAGCTGAATTACTAAGCAGGAATGTTTTATACTTTGAAATGCTATATTTAAACTAAATGGATTGTTCATTGCCGTTATAAAACTATCATAAATAAGAGTGGATGCTAAATGGTTACTGAATTGTTACTTGTGATCTCTTATTCGCCTTTTGCCTTCCATCTTATACAAATACTGATAGTCTAGTGGTCGAAGTATGTATGTTCTTGGTTCGAATCCAGTGTGACGCTTTATTTAATTTTTTACATTTTTTGGTTAAAAGCTTAAAATTAAATTCATGAATTAGCTCATGATTTCAACTCGGATGATTCATGATTTTGGGAATCTTGGCTGCGTTGCGCAAAAATTGCTCATGATATCATGAATATTATTCATGATGTATTTTCATAACATGAAAATACGCTGTGTCAATGAAATCATGAGTCATTTTTCTCATTTTGGAGATTGGATTTTTCCCGTGTACGGACTGGATCTTTGCTCCTACTCTCAGGGCCAGGAAAATTGAGAAAATTGCGAAATTGCAACCTCACGCGCAAGGAATCTGGCCGAAGAAATTGGCTACGAAGTTTTCAGCAGAGTTTAAAAAAAATTGAAAATATTGAATACCTTGGACAAATTTACAAAAATCTTAGCACAACGGCTTTTGGTTATATTTTAGAACTTTTGTAATTTTTGCACCCAGAAAAAAATACACGAAAAAATGAACTAGTAAAAAGTAAAAAGTTGGAGCATAAGTTGTTGTTCTACGATTTTTGTCAATTTTCAAGTATCCATGAGTTTTAATATAATTAATTTTTCAAAATATATAAAACAAGGTCATTATAAGATATTTAAGTTTATTAAACTTTTTCGGATTTTAGGAAGTACGATATAAGCATGAGTAAGTTGAAGTGGCATTAGAAAGAAAATGACTGGTATAGTCATGCCACTTCATTCAACAAGAGGTAGTCTTTAAGGTCCTAAAGACCAAGGTGTGTGAGGGAGGACGACCGACCTAAGGGGGGACACAATGATGAAACAGCTGATGTTTAAAACCCATCTCGAATAAACTAAATTCTCCTCTTGTAGGGGAACAGTTTAAAGAGACGTTAATAGACTTATCCACTTAACGGTCAAAAATTGGTCAACTCAAATTTGTGGATTTTTTTTAATCGTGCATTTAAAAAACTTGAACACCCCTCATTTTCTAGGTTTGTGCGTACGGAATGTTTCAAGAGCAAATTTTCATTATGTCGTAAGTAACATTCACACCGATCCGAGAAAAATAAAGTTTTGTTTTGATGACCGAAAACTTATTCCTATTTCCAATTAAACTCATATAATCTCATAGTGATAGCAATGTTTAACATATTTAGCCGGGTTTTAATCATACAAAGGCAAATCGCTAGCTTTCATGCTAAGAAATACTGGTTTTTGAGTCAAAAGTTATTATACGTCGTTTGGTGGCCCCTATTGTTACTTAAGTCAAAGTGTATTTACCAGGATATTCGGGAGAATGATCAATTACGTCTCCTTACGTGCAGCCCATTCATCATTTTAGGACCACCGAAATCATCTTAGCAACAAACAGTTCGATTTATTCACTTTAATAATGAGAAAGCGAAACGACGAAAGTACACTTTTCACGGGTTTCTCAGTGCTGTTACTTAAGGAAAACGGCATCTCCATAGAAATCGGGTGACTTAAGTAACATCGAAAACTATTTTGATCGGAAGGTGATTACGTCAAAAAGCAATTCGACTGGTAAATAAATTTAAAAGTGGGATGTGATCCTATATTCGGACAGTATATAGTGTAATAGCAGGAGCATCGATTGACACTGATAGCTCGACTTTGTTTACCTTTGTTACATTCGACGTAATGACAATTTGCTCTTGGTTTCCTCTATTTTGCTTTTGCCATTTTCCATTCAGTTGTCAAAATGGCGTCGAAGCAAGGGGCAAGATTTACAAAATTTTGCTCGCGCATAATCGAAATTATTCTCACGCAGATTTATTGAAATATGAAAGTTACGTCAAGGCGGATTTCAAACAGCTCCCAGATCAAGAGTTTACGCAAAGATGAATACTAAGATGAAACTGTCGGAAGAAAAACTTTCTATTTGAGTGTCCTCTTTCGCTCGCGGTCCCTTTCATCCAATGAATACCCCCCGTGTGCAAAGCAATTGTGTGGTTTTGTTTCCCCTCGGGGTAGAGATGAAATTTGGCGCATTTTTTTTTTCAAAAAAATCACAACAAATTCAGAGATGTCCCACTTTTTAATTACTCGATTAACAACTAATCGATTATTTTTTGTTCACTGTGCTGTCATTTTTCCACCAATGAGAGTGCAGCACATATTTGAAACGATCGGTGATGATCCTCTGGAGAAGTTAATGCTTATATTTGCATGGTATAACCGATTACAAATATTTTACTTTTCGGTTCGTTAATCGATTTATAGATTATTCGAATGAAAATCGGCCATCACTAGATGAATGTGAAACGTCATTTCAAATATAAGGACCGTACAAAAATAATAATACAGTTTGAAAGGGACCCTATACTACCCTATACTACCCTATTGGTCCCAAGCAAATCGATTAACGTACCCCATTCTAGTCGAAATTCCAGTACTACACTATGTTTGCTTTGGTTCGCTATGAAAGTTTGACAGATAAAATGAGGGGTTCGTGGATTTTCCTATGTTGCGAGGGGTGCATCGATTAGCTTGGGATCGAAAAAAGCTGCGCCAAAAAGTTGAGCACGTTTCTTCGGGACCTTCTGGTCTTAGAGTTAGCTCTATGGTTTTTCCGTGCTGTTGGTTCAGGAACGGTATACCGCCAACAACGTGCAAGTGGTACCCAAGGACAAAAACCCTCCGAACTCGCCGCTGCACCCGAGGGGCGATCAACTTCATAAATAAGCTGAATTTTAAATTCACACTTTTTTTTCATAAAAAATCGGTATATTTTTTCGAAGTTAAACAACCCAATTGTTGCAAATTTTCGTAAAGGAAGTGTGCTGCTTGGGGTGCTGACGAGACAACGAGGGTGATAATGAAATTCCCCAAAAAATCCTTGAACATTGACCTTGAAGTTCAAGACTCAGAACATTTTATTCCACATGAAACAAAAAAAAAAAACGAAAACGTATAGCGCACACATTGTTTGAATTGCTAAGATCAAAACAAAAACAGAAAAACACATGCTTCCCCCATGTTTACTGACACTCCTTCTTCAACCGTGCCGAAGAAATCCCACCGAATGAAGTGACAACAATCCTCAGTCTTTCAAGCCTGGGAGAAAAATCTCCATCCACACAGTAGCGTTGGAATTGTCTCCTTACCGCTTTCCAACTCCCCCCGTGTGTTCACCGAAAAGTGCACCCTACAACCGCGAGGAAGGGGGTGAGGAGAACCTTTCCTACGGAACAGATATAGGGAAAAGACACACAGTCGAGACGACGACGACGACGAAACGGACGAGACACATTATCGCTCTCGCTCACGTTGGCGGTGGCGACGGTGACAGCACTGCCTTTCTTTCTCTTTCTGCATTTTCTCATGGACCCCTACCTATCAACAGTGCACCAGTCAGACGACGGCGGACATGGGCAATGTGGCTGGCTGGCTGGCTGGCTAGCAACTGTATGAACCAAGAGTCAGCCCGTCTGGAAGCCCACACCGATTGAAACACACGGGAACGACCGACCGGTTCTGTAGAAGTATTATAGCTGTATTCTTGGCGGATCTACTCTATAGGTAGTCACCCGTCGTCGTTGTCGTAGCAGAAGCAGTGGAATGGTATCATCATCATCCATTGACTATGACTTCCCCGAGAAGAGTGCGCATAGCAGAGATGACCTTCAAAAACTGTGGCATAGCTCCAGAGAAGCAAAGTGGTCGTGACAACGAGCGCCAAAAGCAGTGATACTTTTACCCACTTCCCGTGAACTTCATTCTCGGGATTTTCGAGAATTTCCCCCTGCATATCGTTTTGATGATTCTCTGGCGATGAGGGGGAAGGGGACGACTAGAAAAAAAAGTCTACCTACTTTGGAAGCCAATGAAGAAGGATGATGCTGGCCGAGCGCAACACGTAGCTGGTGGACGGAACGAACATCCGTTAAGAATCTAATGCCCGTCGTCGAGATGAGAAAAGTGATTCATGGGAAGCGCAGATCGAAAGAAAGGGAGCAGCATAACTGCAGTTGAATGGACCAAATAAATCATTCGTTCGCATGTGTGTAGGGTTTTCTTGAACGTATGGTGCTTTTAATTATCATCGTATAGTGAGGGTACAGAACGAAAAGGTCAATTCCGTTTGACTGGAATGTAGCTCTCGTGGGAGCGATTAGCTCCCAAGGAAAAGAATCAACGCTCTGATTGATTTCGTTAAACGGCGTTCAGAACCGGCAGCAGCAGTTTATCTTGATTCCATTTTGCTTGCGGTTAGTTTGAATTGCTGGACGTTGTTAAATTCTTCTGGATCATTGATTTTCTTGGTAAGAAATTTTTTAAGCTCTGGAAAACGAATTAGAATTAAATTGAAGGGTATAGCGCACATCAGGGGTGTGTAGGTTGTTGAAGTTATTCTTAATAATCGCATGGTATCGTTAAGAAAATACTTCCTTGAAGCAATTTACCAGGAATGATAGCATACATATATATATATTAAACCCAGGAAAGAAATAGATCCTTGTAACATTGATTGTATGTTTACGGTAAACTGCAAAGCAAAATACGATAAACATACAGCAAAACTCATCATCGAAAAGTATTGTAAGGGGTTTTTAGAGCGGATATTTAGTTTGGTTTTCCCATAGTAATTTCCCTATAATCTTCAAATGGTTTGTGCCAAGCCAGTTTCTTCCCAAATGAGTTAAAATTTTGAGAGACTAATCAATACCCAATTTGAAGCCGTTTAAGAGCTGTGGGGCGAAGACTTCAAATTTTGCCGAGGACTTAGAATAAAATGAACTCTCTACAACTCGATATTGAAGGGATCATCGTGTTATAGAATTATTGAGTTATAGATAAACAATCTCATACAAAATCGCTATCACAGTAGTCATGAAATTATTTTTTACTATGGTTCTACAGTCAACTCTACATATTGAAGGGACCATCGATATATTGACGGATCGAGAAATAGAACAAGAAGAGCCTATTAGACCATTTGAAGGGACCAACATAACCGTCGACATAAAGAAAGGTCACTAAGGGCCAATGCATTAATTATGTCACGCTAAATCGAGCAAAAAATTACCCCCTCCCCCCTATCGTGAAGTTTTTCTATACCTAATGCATTGCTTGTCACAAAATCTTAAACCCCCGCTCCCCCTTAGAGCGTGACATAATATATGCATCAACCCTAATCGAGATATAGAGCATCAAGTTAGTGGACATCGAGTTGTGGAGAGTTGAGTGTACTTACTTTTGTGTACTTGCCGTTGATGTATGATGTATGATAATTGTCTACCACTCATTGTAGTACGGAAACTACGTCCGATAGCAGTGGGCGCCCCATCACTGTTTGACTTTATCAAGTTTAATAACTTCTGATTGCCTTCAACATGTCACTGTATAAAGGGCCAAAAACGGGTTTGGTGGATCGACAGGTAAATTCACCTATACGCCTCCACGGGATGGTAGAGAATCTCCTTCCAGCCACATGATCATACAATTGGTCAAAAAACGAGCCGTCAGAAGGACAGAAGGATACCCTAATGAGTGTCGAGAAGAGCCCGCCCTTTTTACACGAGATGTTAACAACAGGGAGTTGACAATTACACTCACCCAATAAGCAATAATATTTCGACGTCCATTATCTTTGTATGATGATCTTGAGTTCCTAGTTGCTTCTTATAAAACCGTAGCACCAATGCGGAAGATAGACAGTGTCTCCGGGTATTTTCTTAACGAGCATCACTCTATTGTCGTATCGCATGTGCTCTTCTTTCAGTTTTACTTTGTTGACTCCATGGTACCGGAAAAGATATAGATATATACATTATTAGCAATGATGTGATATAACCACAACGGGATGGCCGTTCAGAATGGTTCAACGGATGTGAAATGAGGGAGCATTTAAATTGTACACGATTTAAAGTATTTCAACGCAACATTACATTTGTTCACTAACAATTAACACATTTTTCAATATGTTATACTAACAAATTTTTGGAAGAATTTACTTGTGTTTTATACACACAGCAAAAAATTAATTTTGATATCACATCAAAGTGGATGCACTTCAATCGTGTCAAAAATATGGTGTAATATTACTTGCCAAAATGGACAAAATTATCATGAATACAGTGCATAAACTGACATTACGTTGCTTTTACTGCATTTGTTTATTTTTGTGGCCATAAAAATTACATTAGATTTTCGACGTGATTGAAGTGCATCCTCTTGGATGTAATATTAAAATTTATTTTTTGCTGTGCAATTAGTATCAATGTTCCGTCATATCGTATCTTCAAGTGATCTTCGCAAGCACCACATTTCGTTCAGGCTCTTTTGAACTACATGTGATGAAATATGAAACGCACCTTTAAAAGTGGATTGCAAATAACAATGTTCATCACTTACTCACACATTAAATCATGCAGAATGCGCCCTAACCCTCACTGAACCAAAGGGCAGGGCTTTCGTGTACTTGTCGTTGAGGATGCCTAAACTTGATATTTTAGATGTCTGGGCTTGCCATTGAGAGCTTGCAGCCTTCTTCCCATGCAATTAAAGATCTCTTGTTTTGTATTTAAAGAGCCTTACACTTGCAATATCCTGGCTGTTGAAGTTATCTGGCCAGGTTCCTTCGAAGAACTTTTCAGGAAATCCTATTCATTTACCCTAGACGATTTCAGAACGTTTCCTTAAGATCATTTTAACAGATGCTTGATGTCTTCTGATCATGAACCGATGATGCCTTCTGAAGGATACTTCCGTGTGGTGTTTCCATTTCCAGCCATTTTTTTGGCTACCAGGGAATCGGGAAACGGCAGGTGACTCTTCGCAAAATCGGGAAATAATTCTATCCCGTGACCAGATAGAGTAATAAGAATTTTAATGTTTTAACTTCTGTTGAACGATTGATGAAGAGTTCTGGCTTTTCCTGAAATTGTCTTTCAACTTTCCAAGAGTCTGAGACCTCTTGTCTCCTTTTTTTTCAGGAAACTTCTTCCAACTTGCTTCGGATGTATTTCACTTCTAATTATTTCCCTCAGTAGATCTTCTGGTTTCTCCTGGAATTTTTCTAATGGTGTTCAAATCTCAACTCCGGACAAGTCTCAAATGACCTGGCCTCATTCCAAAGCCTATCTCGCTAAATTCTTTCATTTTCTTCCGAAATTTTCAACCTATTTTCCCGATTTTTTTCCCAAAGCTTCTCCCGAAATCTTCCAGAATTCTTTCTTACTTTTGACTTTCTTTCGGAAGATTCTTCCGGCTTTTCCTATAAGTTCTTAGAAGACAAACTGCCAATTAAAACCCTTCTGGCTTACATTGGAAGTGTTTCCGACATTCTTCAGATGTTTTCTCTGATCTATCCAAGGAGGATTTTTCCAGCTTCCTCCTTTCTCAGCAGTCTTTTCCAACATCTGGATGTTTTGTTAGAATCCTCAGATTTATTTTTTCGAATTCATTGAAATCTTCTCCATACTTCCTAAACAATATGTTTAAACTAATACTGGAAGGTTCTCTCAAGGCTTTCGACTTATCTGGAGGTTGTAACTGATTACTCCCGGAGGTATCTTTGCATTTTGCGACTTCGCCTGGAACTGTCTTCAGAATTCCTTCAGAAGTCTTTCTGGCTTCCCTTGGCAGTATTTTCCAACTTTACCCAGAAGTTTCTCCAATCTTTGCCCAGAAATTTGGAAATGGCAGTTTTTGATTAAATTCTTGGGCAGAAATTGTATTCCTCGGTTGACCGGAAGAGGGCCCCAGAAGAATGTAAAAACAAAAAGAAGTCGAAATTCCCCAAAAAGTTCCTCGTCGTTACTTCTGAGACCATGAACCAGAAAATTTACCAGGAGGAGTGCCTACGGAAGACACTACTGCCTTTTATCGAAGACAACAAATCAAGAAGACTGGCAACTCTTCCATTTTCTCATACGAACGCTATGAGACAGGTACAATCGCGTCATATGCCGCTCAAAGGTAAATGCTTCGAACGAATTTGATAGCAAAGATTACATCCTCAGAATAAAGGTTTGTGTATTTGCTTATTTTTCTATGCGTTGCTTGCACCTTCACTCAAGCGCAGCGCTATTGTATCTGTCGCTTTGATTCTGGAAAAGTTGCCAGTCTTTTTGATATGATGTCTTTGATTTTATGGAGCAGCATGAGGTGGATTGCCTATTCTGGCCAGACTTGGCCAAACAGTGGTACAGCGAAAATAGCGTCGCAGTGTCTCCCAAGGAGATGAATCCGGCCAATATTCCGGAACTAAAGCCAATCGAAGAATACTGATGAAGCACATACTGAGGAAAAAGGGTAGAACTACAATTGAACTGAAGGATTTCAAGCGAATTATAATTAATATTCTAATCGAAATGAAGTCTGTGAAAAATTTGTAGGCAAACATAAAGTTTGTAGTTTTAGTAGGTTTCAATAAAAAAAAAACCAATGATGTGATAAAATTTTAAATGAATCAAAATGTGCTTGTTCTCTATGTCTAAAGTTTTTTTTTATTATAAAGATTTTATTTTTTATCGGCTCTTTAATAAAATAAAATCAAAAATATACTCAACAAAGACATGCAAGTTTATATCACTTTTTTGAATTTTTGACGAAATAGCTAAACAAAATTTACCGTGTATATTTATCCTATATAGACCTTATGTTTCCCTACAACTTTACGTCAGGCATCATTTCGATTAGAAGTGACATTTTCGTGCTACGATTTATTAAAAATGTCAAAAACGCCATTTTGATTTTATGTCAAGGGGTATTCAACTCTGCACACCTGAATCCATGCCGAGAGATTGAGCTGTGCCGAAATCTGTGCCAATCGCTGTGCCTATCAATGTGACAATATCCCATAAATTTGGCAACCCTGGCAATTTCTCTGATCGATCAAGGCAAGCATTCAGCTTTCCTTCATTCTCATTAGAGCATTTGCGGATCGAGAGGTGGAAGAAGAAGTGGAAGCTATCAATCCTGTACGGTGTTCAACCCGTCCATCATATTCCGGCTCAATGTCCCTTTGAACTACTGATACAGAAACGAAGGCGTAGCCCGATCGGTGATGGATGAAGTTGCTATCTGCTCCCTAACAAATTCTTCCCAATAAAATTCACTCAGAATTTGAACGGGCGAGAATTCAAGCCCACACTAGGAGCACCATCCTCGAACCAGTTTTTAATAAAGCCTCAAATCAAATTTTCAGTAATGAGCTCTGGGGTCCCTAGATACGAGCTAGTTCAACAGAAGAAAGATGACAAAGATGCATCTGCAAAATAACCAGATCTGTTGACGGGGATGTGCTTGATGCCGGACTCGTGGAAAAGAATGTATTTGCATTTTTAAAAGCAATGATCCGTTCCTATAAATCCTATACTATTGCACTAAGGCAATCGTACACCTATCCAGGTTTGATGGAATATGTGGGGTTAATACCTTCCCCCCTTCCCCCAGCAGTACTGGAACTTCATTCATAATTATATGGACATACCTATAAAGTCCTGTGGATATCCCATTAGACTGATGCGAAATTTGAAATTTACGCTCCACAGTGCTCAAATAGTTCCAAATTGGGTCCTGATTAGCCTTCCAGTCTAGTCTAGTCTAGTCTAGTCTAGTCTACACATACACAGCCAGTACTTGAAAGAATCCTGGAAATGATAGAAATACATCTATCATTTTCTTGTCATTATTAATGCCTGCTGCACATCAAGGATGTGAAACAAACAATAAAGCGGCCAGGCCTACTGTGTAGCGTTTAGTTAATTTTTGTGGAAGTGAATGTTTACCATGTCTACTTAATAAGTATAGACAGTGGTTAACATTTAATCCACAGGTAATCAAAGAGCGGGGACATACCGTACCAACCGCTCCGTATGCAGGATTTGAAAATAGGCTATATAAATCGTTGGGAGTGACAGAGCTAAGAAAGTTAATGTACACTCCTTGGTTGTCCGATCTCCTGGGATGGAACACAGGTATTTACCCCTTGTGTTCGAGCGTACAGTCCTCCCTCCGTACAAGCGTGGACGGCACCGCCCACCCACTGCCATCCCTCAATCGATCCAGCCGACCTCAGTCGAAGGACAACAGAGAGCGGTGTGCGGACGTAACCTATACGGAGGGAATACTGTATTCACCTAGGTTATAGCGCCCTTGCTCGCTATTCGTTATTCGCTGTCTACAATGAGAAGAAACAATGCATGAACTTACAACACGCCCCGCATACACGTAGTACCGATATAAAATGTATATTGGTACTGCGTGTACACTTCCATCATCAAAGCAATTCCTGCTTTGTAGATGGCACGTATTTAGTAGGATGTCTCCTAAAAAAATAGGATGTCTAAAATCCATAGGATGAAAGTTAAGTCTCATCCGAATCAAATGATTCCAAATGCTACGGATTCATAGAAATTAAGTTTAAATAGATAAAAGTAAAAAAAAAGGAACAATCTCACCAAATCAGTTCAAGTGAATCCTTTGCAAGCAGCTCTGTCACGTTTGGTGTAGTAGTTCCGATCATAGACCCGCCTTACGGGGATCAATCCTCAGGTTTAATATAGTCAATTGCTCCTTGACGCAAACACGAAGTGACCGCTCATAAAATCATACAACGCATAAATAAACTGAACTTAAAAACTATCACTCGCGATGCCACAAACTTCTGGAGCGGGAGCATAAGCGAAATCTAATTACAACTTCACAAAAGTCGAGAAAAAACGGAGCAAAAATTGACGGCTGAAAATTTTCCATGTCTTTCTTCGAGCACAGCACACTACGATCGAACGTTTGATTGCATTCAATTGGGTCCTGATTAGCCTTCCAAAATTTAAACTCATTTCGTAAGAAACTGACTTGCCACAAACTATTCGAAGTTTGTATGGAAATTACTATGGGAAAACCAAACTTTTTGTTCATTATCTTCTACCCATTTTCCATATTGCTTTTTCGAAAATTTATATAACTATTCTTACGGGAAATTTTATAAACACTTTGCTGAAAATTGTTTTTCAGTCAAATGTCAAATTAAATTGTTATTAATTGTTTAAGAGATTAATAATCTTATGGCATGATCAAGCAGCTGTTCTGTGGGCAACACTGTATTCTGCAGTGCGACATAGTAGCCATGATATTTGTGCTCTATTCTTCGCACCAGAAACACCAATGTTGCCTGCTGAACAGTTGAATGAGCATTATCATAAGACATCAGTGACTTGTTCCTTACATTTGATTGAAAAGTGGTTTTCAACAAAGCTGTAGCTGAGAAAATTTGCTAAAATCACTGCTATCATTTTTAAAAGCATATTGATGTGGTGAATTTTTAGATAGATATAAACAAAAACGAAAGTTTTCCCATATAACTTGTAATGGTTTGTGCCAAGTCAGTTTCTTACTAAAGTAGTTCAAATTTTGGGAGATTAAGCAGGACCCAATTTGAAACCGTTTAAGCACTGTGGAGCGAAAATTTCAAATTTTACTTCAGTCTGAGACTCTGAGACCAATGACTGGTAAGAATATCCGAGGGAAAACGCAGGGAAAAATTTGAGAATTACCATCCCGGTCGATTCTAGTCAAGATCGGTGTTCGAATCTGGCCACCCCCTAGAATTAGCTTTTTGTCTTTATTGTTTACTCTGCATAACAAACTTGCAAATGTAGCTCAACTCTCGCAGAAGATCCTGCTGTGATCCCTCGTTGTACGCTTTGAGATCGAATAATCACGACAGTACAACATATTTAGTCCACAAGTAAGGAGCATATTCTGGAATAATCCCTCCACTGGGTGACCTTTGGTGAAAGCATGTGGGCGAGAATGTGACGGGGTTCATCGAGTTTCATCACCGACACATAGTTGGATTCCTTTTGTTTGATATTGATGAGATTGTTTCCGTGGAATTCCATATTTATCATCAAGGGCAACCAGCGGGAATTTTTTAGAATGATGCCATCCTCAATCAAAAACGTATCGGTCCGTAAGCCCTTGTTACACCAACTTATACTTTTCATAGCATTATTTAGCACTAACGTAGTCAAAATTTGTCGGATCTACACACCATTTTCTTCTCAATTCCTCGATGATACGATAACAGACTTCTTCAAAATTTCCTCCGCAGGCGGCTTAATTTTGATTTGCGTTCCAACAAGGATACGTACTGCAGATCAACCTGTTTGCACCATAGGTAGCTTTTGACCTACCGTCGGTCGCTGGAGGTAATCCGTTTCAGCCGTCTTGACAGCCGTATCGACAAGACCCTCTCAACCGGCCATGGTGTGGATGACTTGATTGAAGTCAAGCCCAAATATAAGCTGTTCTGGATGAAATCACGAGTCACTCGAATTTTTGCTGTGAATAGGTTGATATGGACTGAGTTTTGCTAGATTTAAAGAGATTCATGGTTAATAGAATTGGTTAATAGATTTTTTTTTCAAGCGATCCTCAAAACTGGTTTGTCGTTCTTTAACTCATGATTGAATCGTTGTTTTACCCGTTTTATGTATGGCAACAAATCCTCCCACTAGCTTCACTTTTGAGTAAACAAAGTGTTCAACCGAGTAGTCAACCTTAGCAATGACTGGCAAAACGTCAACACTCAACAGTGATTCAATTTTATATTAAATAGTTTGTGTCCTACTTGTCCTATCGTGCCGAACAGTGTGTCGTTCTGTGTTTCGGCGCAGTGTGCAGAGTTGATTACCTCTTGTTTTTAGCACAAATGTGAATGATTTCCCGTAACAAGCAATTATGAAAAGTTTCCTGTAAGTCGGAGAAGGTCGAGTCTGATCGATTCGTCAAGTGGCGTGGAATTTCTCTTGTCTTGTGTTCAAATACATTTCAAGATCTCTGAAAAAAAAGACCCTGTCTTAATTTGAAGAACGGTGACTCGGAAAACTTTTCGGGATTGTGGGACCCTTTATTAATTTCCATGAAATACAATCGATAAATGTGGAAATAAGTCGTCTATAGACGCGATCCTTGAGCCTTCTACTATGCAGTGTGAAGCTTTTGATGGCAATCATTGGACTGAAGGTAAAAGGAACCTAGTGAGTAAGCATTCAAGCATTCATCTATCAAGCATTCGAAACAGATTTGATGGAGAAACATTGGTGCTCACAATGGCAGACACATTCAGATGACCTAATGAGAAAAATTGAAATTGAGTCATTTATCCAAGAACAGTTGTTACTAGAAACACTAATGTAGGGAACAATACGATACTTGTCACATGCTCATTGACAACGGTGTGCATATATTTACTGGTAAACCGGTGGTGCGGTTTATGAAAAAACATCATTCCCAGCTTGCCTGCTAACAACAACAAACAGACCAACACAGCCCACCAACCGGCCATATTTGTGGCCTCAACTGTTTGGTTGGTGGATAACATAAATACAACTAGTTAGTGAGGGGAAGAGGGGGAGGTTGCATGGATATGGAATTGTTGTGGTGATATTGGCGGCGACAAACGGTGGCCGGGGCTAAATGAGGTCGCCCAGTTATGTGTGTTACAGAAAGTCGTCGCATGCCGGCGAGTAGGAAAAAAAGTCATTGACATTTTGGATGGTCTGGGCGGTCTGGGTGGTATAGAAGATGGGGTGTGGGTGGTGGTGGTGGTTTCCCCCTTCTCTATCCTCAATTGGTGGCGACCCGTTGGGATGAGTATGTTGGCATTCGAGCGTGAAATGTGAACGATTTCTGTGTTTTCTAGAGCAACAGTTTTCAGTTTGGGGAGATTTTTTTTGAGGGGGTAGATGGCATGGTTCCATATTTGAATGGGAAGAGTCGTTTAATAAAAAAAAATTATTGACCGAAAAGAATATTTGCTAAGCATTAATCCGAAATTGATTGCGTGATGTTTGCCTGGATATTATCAAACTAGTGAAAAAAAGTATTAAGACACTATGCATCACGCACATAAGGCCATTATTGTATACGCACGAATAAAACATCAAACAATGTCACATTATCTACATTTTCCGCATTTTACATCATGCGCAAATTACTGTGTGCTGATGTGAGTCACGTATTTTAAATAACCTGAAATGATGCACCCAGAGTTTCTCGAAATCCAGACAGCGGAAGGAATGTGTCAGGTTGGTGAATCATTTATCCAATGGCGGATTGAAACCGGTTCTTTGACGTTTGCTGGCAAGTTTTTACATGCCCGGAGTCAAGTGGGGTAAAGGTGCATATTTGAGTGGTTGGTAATGAGAAATACTAGAGTCATACTAATCCAATCCATCGAGGGCATAGAATATTGAGCACAATTGTATTTTTTTAATTGAAGTTTGAAATTCTTCAAAATGTGATGCATAACAAATTTACGCTTGGAGGTAATGAAAGCTAATATAACATTATGAAATATCGTGGATCCCCGTCTTAGTTAGAATATCTAAAATCGCAACTAAACGGCGCTCATTTAGAATTTGTTTAACTGCTACCCCTATTGGTGGCCATTGGCGTTACGCACCAGTTTAGGGGTACCAGTTAAATAATTAGGTCTCCAAAATTTGCAAAATTTGGTCAAAACCCCAAAAATATGTTTATCAGACTCGGACATTTCATACATTCCGTTCATTCTGAAGTTAATTGAAAAAAAAAGTATTGCGTTAAATATCGATTGAAAGGAGAGCTGGTAGTCCAATTTAAAATCATTGCTTGGATCTTCTTTGTTTTTTTTTTAGCCATTTTTGATACTCAAATGTCTGGTGGTGATTTTTGACGCCAATTCCTTTTAAGAGAAAATATCAATTGTTTCTATCACACGACATGTCGACAACCCATTTTTTTCATGCTTTAGTGCAAAAAAGCGCAGAACAAGGCTACATTTTACAAAATGTAGACTAAACAATCTTAATCATTCAATCGGTCTGATCGTTTTATACCATTTTATGAATATGTTTTTAACTATATACAGTTAGAGAAATTCCTGTAAGCGCATGGCCATTTCTCGATCTTCTTCTTCTTCTTCTTCTTCTTCTTCTTCTTCTTCTTTGCATTTCAAGCTTATTGCTGATCGCATATTGGTTTATTCCGTGCTCTCAACTTAGTGTTCTAGATGCACTTCCACACTTGAGAGCTTTCGATGCCTGTACATTTTTTTTATTAGTACAATTGTGTGATAAAATGAAGTATGAAGCTTTAGAAGGTTTTAGGATCAGCTACAACTTTTGAGGAACTAGAATGGGAGGAACTTGGTACATTCACTGTTAAACAATGCACAGTGGTCTAGAGCGGAAAAATACATGGAAATTGGATTTTCCGCAAAATCTACTGGTTTTAGCGTTTTGATGTTTTGGAAAGAGTTGTTGGTAGTAAAAAAGCGCATCTTTTCATTGGATAAGGGTGTCATTAGGGTGATTCAGTTTTAGGGGAAATTTTTGGGAATTTTTTTACTTCTTCAAAGTTGTAAAGGATGCAAAACCAAGCAACTTTGTCCAAGACGTCACATTTTTATCTCATCATCTACGCATTCTACAAACTGAAACAACTAGAAGGTTAGGGTGATTCATGAAAAAAACAGTTTTTTGACCATAACCTTTTTTCTTTGTATTCATAGGTCCCAAGCAAACGATTAACGTACCCTATTCTAGTCGAAATTCTATTACTACACTATGTTTGTTTTGATTCGCTATGAAAGTTTGACAGATAACATCAGGGGTGTGTGGATTCATGCAGAACATGCAGGGGTGAGTGAAATAGCTTGGGACTGCTTGGGACCGTTGTTCTGGTACTGAGTGAGCCAAAAATAATAATGATTTTCTTCGGGACCCAGTGGTCTTAGAGTTACCTCTATGCCAATAGGCTACTAAAGTGGTGAGCCAATTTAAATCGTTAGTTTCGTATTGATTGTTGGTATTATGCTTGCAATACAATATACAAAATCATGAATAAGTTTGGTTGACAGTGGAAGCACATGAAGTTCCCCAAGGACACAATTATAAGTTGAGAACCGGCAAAAATCCCGCAAAAGAAGCATACAAAATCTAGAAGGAGATAATCGGTGTAAGAAATAAATCATGGAAAATCGATTAAATTGGAGTTAGGCTAAGGTGAATCACGCCGGCATCCTATCAAGTTCGTTGAATATATATTTTCTATATGCTCCTCTCTTTCAAACTGGTAGCTCTCTCTTATTGCAATATAACAATTTCAGCCTCCAAACTCTCAGTACACTTTTCGGTAATAACAACGGTATTGACGAAATTCCTGCACGCTTACAACGACCGATTTACGATCTTTGAAAGCGAAGAAACCAGTTTTCGCACCTTATACGAAATCTTAACCAATGTGCCAATGAAGAGACACATTTAAAGTCAATGCTTTTACCTTGCTGGCACTAGAAATTCAACGCGTTGCATTTAAAGAATTGTCGATTGTTTTTTCGATTTTCTATCATTTAAATTTTGCCAGTTTTCTAAAACCCAACCATCTAAGTCACAGCAGCCGAGATAGTACGCACGACCGAGTCAAAAAAGTGCATTTGTACGGGTGGAAAGTAGTGCACAGACCGCCCCCTCCCTCCATCGGCCCCTCGTGGACCGCTAGACGAGGACCGTAAACTACAAACTACAGCCGTAAGGGAGAGTGAAAGAAAAACTTTCTTTTCATCAAGCGAACAAATGGAGGGAAAATGCATTCACTTTGCATTTCTGCTAGGTTGTTTTTTTCGCTTGCTTGTGCTTATTTGCAGCTCTAGGGTTGCTCTTTTTTCTGTTGTGGGCCTCTCGTCTCGGTATCTCGGCGTAGATCAGAAGGGTGTCTTTCACCCGCTTACTGGGATGAACTATCGGGCATCATAGCTGCTGCTGCTGCTACTACTACTACTGCGGGGAGTGGGGTATTAGGAAAGTGCATATGGTGGCTAGTGGAATACAACGGAGATGACAACGACGACGACGCTGGGATGGTCTGACAGCGCGCTTTTGTCCGTTTGGCCTGATTTCGAAGCTGTTGCACTTCATTAGCTCTCGACTCTCACTCTTGTCTTGTGTTTTATATGCAAATTTATGAACGTTAATTAAAGTGTGCTGGAATCAAACCAAGTTTATATGGGGATTTTTTTTTGCGAACAATCAGCATATGTTCTCGTCGAAAAGAAAGGTATTTTGAACGGTTGAACTTTTCTTAGCATCCCTGGTGCATGCTTGGCTGACATGCATACTATTGGTCACGAGTTGCTCATTTGTTTACAACTTTTCACTCAGTTGATGAAACATGGGTTTCCTTCAAGCAATCGTTAGAATAAAGTTTTTGCTTGTAAGGGACCATCCATAAATGACGTAGCTTAGTTTTGATAAATTTTAGACCCCCTCCTATCCCTTCGTAGCGTGTTTTGCTTTACAAAATACATGATTTATCATAGCTTTTGAAATCCCCTCTTTCTTTAATGATACGTAATGTAGGCTTGTTCCTTAATACATTGTAATAATAATTATACAATTGCATTTAGTTTTTCTTCTATTTGCCAATGCACTATTTGCTTACGTTCTTGTTTTTGCGCTACAAAATGCTCATGAAAAACTCGTTGGTGTGAATTAAAAAAAAAACTACTCTGCGTGTCTACAGTGAACTTCGATCATACACTGTCAATTACTTCAAACAAAAACAAATGTCGATAGGTAACTGCATGAAAAGTTAAAATCAAATGAGTTATTTTTGTGCAAAACAGTGCATGTCAAGTGTGTCCCTGGGCGAATTTGTTCTAAATTTATCATACAACCGTTGACATTAAATGTACATTATTCAAACAGTGTGTAGCGCAGTTGATTATGACACCCCTCAGTTTTAATTTTATGCATAGATTATTTTTTTATTGGGTATCCAGCTGGAGTTGCGTGACAGCTTGGTTTTCAAGACTTGACCCATTTGAATAAATTTTGCTTCTATCTTTGACAATACAGCAGAAGAACTAGCCTATGTTGGCAGCTTGAACACTCCATTCCGTGTGTATTGTTTCAAGATAGTTATAGAAAAAATGCTGTGACGTGTGTGCTCGTGGATACATTCGCGTAGTAATCCGATTGAATATGTGAATCTTTTTTTTTTTAAATTATAGTCACTCTAACGCTCTTGGGCTATTCGTGACTTGTCCGGGAGTGATATTTGAACTCGTGACTTTGGCGTGAGAGGTATGGATGCTAACCTCTACGCCAGGGTCGGCCCCCTAAGTAAATCTGTTTCGAACGAAATATCTAAATTATGTAAGTCAAAATCGACAAAATCAAGAATCCATCCTGTCGCGGCAGTCTATTCTAGTCATATTTCACTCATACTGCTCCCTGAGACAAAGTACTATAGGGTAGATAGGGGCAATATGGCCCCCCTAAGAAAACACATCATAACACATGAAAAACATTCATAAATGTATGATAGCTGTGATCATGCTCATGCTTTGGAATATGTTTGATAATACTTCTTCTTTCTTCTTGTTCGCATTTCAAGCTTATTGCTTAGCGCATATTAGCTTATTGCGTGCTCTCAACTTAGTGTTCTAAATGCACTTCCACAGTTATTAATTGAGAGCTTTCGATGCCAATACCAATGCATGAATTTGTATATTGTGTGGCAAGCACAATGATACTCTATGCCCAGGGAAGTCGAGAAAATTTCCAACCCGAAAGATTCCCTCGACCGGACTGGGAATCGAACCCGCCGCCTCCGGCTTGGTAATACCGTGCCTTTACTGACTAGGCTATGAGGCCCCCTATGTTTGATAATATACAATGTTCGAAATACGGATAAAATATGATAGACTCAATAAATTATTATGTTTGAAAAATATCAGTTTTTGCTCCGATCAACAACCATACGGGGCAATATGAGCACTCTAGTAAAAGTTAATGTTTTGACAGGTTTTCACTAGAAAATAACATTCAGGAATTAGTTCTTTTATAAACAGTTACGTGTATTGCTCGCTGTAGATCCAGCGGATCAGTAAAATGTAATATTGTGAATGCAATGCTTGTTTTCTTGACTGCATATCCTATAATATTCTAGAGATTTTGAGCTAATGTTACATTTCCATTATTATCTTAGACAACAGTTTGTTAAAAATATTAGATTGAGTTAATAGGCATTATGCCCAAACGAACGGTGGCCCATCTCGCCCCGTATGGTCTTCTTGCCCCCATCCCCCCTAGGCAATTTAAAAGGGAGCATCACGACAAGAAATCATCCATTCAAATATGGAGGTCAGATTTCAAAAAAGGCCGGAAATAATGTTAATTCCCTTCAATATTCGGTATTTCAAGATGGCGGCTTGCGATTTCAGAAAGAGTGGCAAATACTGCCAATACCCTTCAATATGGATATTTTCAGAACCTGAATGACGTCTAAAACCTGTAAATCGATCTCCAGTGCCATCTTGAAATCCAAGATGGTGGCTTTCAATTTGAGAAAAAGTGGTAAATACTGTCAAATACCCCTTCAATATGGATATTTTCGGAATCGGGATGACATCTAGAGACCGAAAATCGATGTCCAGCGCCATCTCGAAACTAAAGATGGCGGCTGCCAATTTGAGAAAAAGTGGGAAATATTGCTAAATACCCTTCAATATAGATATTTTCGAAGTCGAGCTCAGGGATGCCATTCTCCCCAGTGTAAGCAGGGTGATGAGTTTGAAAAGACACCTCGCACTATGACAAAAGCAAACTCACCCGAGAGATCTTTCTTTTGTTTTCAGTTTCTATCGCTTCTCCCACTTCGCAAACAAATACAGTTTCTGACCTCGTACCTCCACCAGTCCAACACACCGGAGCGTATGAGTGATCACTAGGGAGCACCGTAGAGAGTTCGTTTGCTTCACCAGGGAGAATCGCCCCGGTGACGACTTTGGTTGTTAGTTTGTTGCTAAGAGGAAGAGGAGACAACTGACTTCTTACTCTTTTATCTCTATTTCTATCTTACGCATTTCAAATCGGCCAATCACGAGCTGGTTCGCGTTTGACAGAAAAGTGATTCGTTTTCGCCCCCGTATTGTCTCCTCTTCCTCTTAGGTTTGTTGCATACAAAGATTTTTTAAAGGTTACTTTTTCTATTAACGTACAGTAGTCAATTGTGTTAAAATTTGGTGTACACCTTTTGGAAATGCGAATACGGGAAGTGCATCAGCGCATCATTATTGAAATTTGCTTCAGTTTAGTCGACAGACAGACATGTGGCAGAGATCGATAAGGATCACAGCGGAAGTTCCACAAGGCTCCATCCTTGGTCCAACGATCTGGACCGGGATGTACAACGGCGTGCTAAAGGAGTTGAGATCGTTGGCTTTGCGGACGACATCGTCTTGACGGTAACAGGCGAGACGCTGGAAGAAGTGCTGGCGACCGAGGCGATCGACATGATTGGTAACTGGATGTAAGGAGCGAAGCTGCAGATAGTTCATCATAAAACGGAAGTTCTATTGGACAGTAACTGTTAAGCGGTACAGTGGGAAGATATCACCGTCCGGGGCATGCCGTAGCCTCAAAGTGGAAGACAGCGAGTGCTACAGGCGGAGGGAAGCCGGAAGAGTACGGAAAAATGTGAGAGCGGAGTCGTTGGCTAAGTGGCAACAGGAGTGGAACACGGCAGAGAACGGTAGATGGACACTAGACTGATGCAAAATTTGACTTTTTCGCTCCACAGTGCTTAAATGGTTTCAAATTGGGTCCTGATTAGCCTCCCAAAGTTACAAGTCATTTGGTTAGAAACAGACTTCGCACAAGCCATTTGAAGTTTGCATGTAAATTACTATGGGAAATCTCAACTTTTTGTTCATTGCCTTCTAGTCTTTTTCCATATTGAGCTGCGAAACAGTTCGATAGTCATTCTTATAGAAAATTTTTTCAGCAACAACTTTGCTGAAGATCGTTTCTATGTAAAACGAGACAGGAAAAAGTTATTAATTATTTAAGAGATTGGTAAACTTATGACATGATCAAGCAGCTGCTCTGTAGGCAACACTGTATTTTGCAGTGTGATATAGTAGCCATGATTTTTGTGTCCTATTCAACGCCCCAGAAACACCAATGTTGCCTGCTGAGCAGTTGATTGAGCATGATCATAAGACAACAGCGCATTGAACCATTGATAGCTTTCGATCCTTGCATTTAATCAAAAAGTGATATTCAGCAAATTTATAGCTGGGAAAATTTCCTACAAGAAAAGTTGAAAGTTTTTGAAGCAGGCTGATATGGTGAATTATTAGATAGACATGAACAAAAATCTTGGTTTTACCATAGTAATTCCCATACAAACTTCAAATGGTTTGTGCGATCTCAGTTTCTCACCAAATGGGTTCAAATTTTGAGAGGTTAGTCAGGATCCGATTTGGAATCGTTTAAGTATTGTGGACCGAAAATTTCAAATTTTGCATCACTCTAATGGACACGTAGACTAATAAAGAGATGAACCAGCCTCTGGCTGAAAGTTTCTCTATTAAAGATAACCTAACCTAACCACGTAGACTAATACAGATTTTTTTTCGACCTGGGTGAACGGAAATCACGGAGACGTCAAATTCCACCTAACGCAGTTCTTGACTGGCCGCTGCTGCTTCAGGAAGTATCTGCATCGGTTCGGACCCGCAGTGTCACCCCTCTGTTCGGAGTGTGGCAACGTAGATGAAACGCCGGAGCATGTGGTCTTCAACTGTCCAAGGTTCGAGGCAGTTTTGTGAAGGGAGATGCCCGTCCTTAACGTGGAGAATGTCGTCGATGAAATGTGTCGAGAGGAAGGCACTTGGAATTCCGTCAGCAGCTGCAGCAAAACTGGAGAGAGGAGCAGCGATCTAGCCACACCAGAACACCCGATGATTATTGACGAGATGCCGCTTCAAGTTGAATACCGTCACCACTTTTAATGTTTTCACTCACTCACGTCAAGCTCTGCCGGAATCTTTGGAGAAACAATAACGCATTTGCGCTGCCATCTTTCTCACGGAAGTGAGTGTATAAACAGACAAAAAGTGAACTGTCAACATTCTCACTCTCTCGTGCTGTGTCTAAAAATCTATCCAGTGGTGCCAGGAAAAATCTACGAGGAGACAAGCAGAAATTCACCCCAGAGAGTGATATCTCTTGCACCCGGGTGATTCTCCCCAGATAATTTTTAACTCTGGTCGAGGTGAGTTCAAGGGACCATAAATTGATGTCCAATGCCATTTTGAAATCCAAAATGGCAGCTTCTGATATCAGAAAAAATGCGACATACTGTCAAATCCCTTCAATATAGGTATTTTCGGAATCAGGGTGTTGTCTAGAAACCAGATATCACTGTCCAACGCCATTTTGAAATCCAATATGGTGGCTTCTGGTTTCATAAAAAGTTGGAAATACTGTTAAATACCCTTCAATATTAATGTTTTCGGAATCAAGGTGACGTCTAGAGGCCGTAAATCGATGTCCAACGCCATCTTGAAATCCAAGATGATGGTTTTCAGTTTCAGAAAAAGAGAGAAATACTGCCAATACCCTTCAATATGAGTATTTTTGGAAAAGGAATAACGTCTAGAGAATGACATCTAGAAATAGAAAATGAGTGTCATGAAATCCAAAATGGCCGCTACAGGAAAAGTTGGAAATACTGTCAAATACCCATGAATGTGGGTATTTTGCGATTCGCGGTGATAGCTACGGACTATCAATTACTGTCCGATGCCATATTGAATTCCAAGATGGCAGCTTCTGGTTACAGATAAACTGGAAAGTAGTGTTAAATACCCCACAATATGGGTATTTTTTCAGAATGGGGACGATAATTAGAGGCTCAAAATCGATGTCCGGCGCAATTTTGTATTCTTAGATGGCAGTCCTATTAAAAAAAACTGTTAAATACCCTACAAAGACGGAAAGTTGATGACTGATGCCATTTCGAAATTCCAATTTTCAGCATCTGCACGTCGTCTTTGTTCCGAAAATATCCATATTGTAGAGCATTTTGCAGTTTTTCCCACTTTTTCTGAAATTGGCAGCTGCTTTCAAGATAACGCTGGACATCGATTTTCGGTCTCTAGACGTTATCCCGATTCCGAAAATATCCATATTGAAGGGTATTGGCAGTATTTCCCACTTTTTCTGAAATCGGCAGCCGCCATCTTTGATTTCAGGATGGTGATGAGCAACATTTTCGGTCTCTAGACGTCATCCCGATTCCGAAAATATCCATATTAAAGCGAGGGGGGCGACACATCTAAATCTCACTTCTAGATGCTCGAAAAAGCTTGTACTAGCGAATGAATCTTCGAACAATCCTCTATTATTTTTCGCATCTACTTGTATCGCGCATCATCATTTTGCAGGAAATCTTCAGAATCGTCATCAATCTGCTTTCTATCTACTCAGCGTGCGCGCAGCTACCCACATCAAAACAAAATCTTTCCTACATCGCAGATAGAGTCACCCCCCTCGTATTGAAGGGTATTTGGTAGTATTTCCCACTTCTTCTGAAACCGGAAGCCACCATCTTGGATTCCAAAATGGCGTCGGACATCGATTTTCGGCAGCTTCCAGTCATGTCCGATCCAAAAATACCCATCACTAGAAATCATTTAGATGCTTGCAAACACGAAGTTCAGCGCCAAGATTCAAGCTACTTCGAGTCAGAGGTGAAATCGGTGATAATTTTACTTATCATAGCAACAGTTGCAAATTCGTGCAATTTTCAATAGTGACATTTTTAAAAATGATAGTCTTAATTTTAACAGATGCGTAGAAATATTGACTGATTGGTTGGTGATACAATTATTGAAATTGCTCCAGGGGCATATGAGCTATTCATGTTCAAAATCTTTCATAATTTCGTTACATGTTCTATTTTCGGTTTTCACAAAGTGTGCCCTCATATATGAATCACAGACGTAGTCCCACGTCACAAAAAAAAGTACTTAGCTACTCAGCTATCGGCGCATAGATTTTTGTTCAGTATACATATTCGGTTAGCTAAGGAAAAATCGGATTCTCTTGGATTTTTAATAATTTTTTTCCAAATTTTTTTAGAAAAATAAAAACGCTCCGAAAAAAATACAATTCGGGTGAACTTTCCCTTAACATGAAATTAAAAAAAATATGACTAAAAGTTGATGCTGTACCATTTTTTGTCAGTTTTCAAATACTTTAAAAGTTTTTATTTTTCATGTGCTTTATTTAAAAAATAAATTTTAGATGTTGAAGATATACTTATTGAAATATTTCACTTTTAAACTTTTTTTTTTGATTTTTTGTCTCAAAGATGCTTTTAAAAAAACGTGTTTATTTTTCCAAAAATCACTTTCCTTTTCTAAGAATTTTAATTCAGACGTCATTTCGATCAGACACAATAGTAGAGACATTCTAAATTGATATTTGTGAAAAAAATACATAAAAATTTAAGTTAGGTAACAAGAAGTTTATATGACCAAAAGGTGATGTTTTACGATTTTTCAAGTGTCCATGGTTTTGAACTTTTTAAAATTTTGCATTGTTCATGAGCTTAATTAAAAAATATTAATATGGAATATAAACTTTTTAAGATATTTCAGATGATAACACTTTTTTGAATTCAAAGTTAGTAAATAAATTACTGTGTTTAGTTTTCCCAGAATTACATTACTTTTCAAGACAACTTTGTCATTTCGATTACTAGTAACGTTTTAGTGTAAATGACCAAATCGTGAATTCTATCCCAAGTCATAAAAAGGACGGTACCTAAATAGCGTGACGTGTTATTTGTTACACCAGGCCTGCCCAACCTTTAAAATCTTGCTTTTTTAAATTGCTGTATCTATGTTCGATGAACATGTTTCAAGCTGCATTTTGTTTATTTCTCATTCATTCTGGGCAATTGGACTAGAATGATATCATTACTAAGAACCAGAGGTGAAGTCCAGCCCGTGGGCCACACGTTGGGCAGCGCTGTCTTAGACTTTAACTCAAGGGACTAGAAACAGAAAAAATCCAGTCCCTCGCGCAGTGCTATTATGGGGATTATGAGTAGAATTCCTGGGAACTCAAAAGTATCAAAAGCAATGGTATGGTTAATCCACTTTGAATCCTTTTTCGGATTCCCTCCTGAAATTCCTTGTGCTGCTTTTGAGATCCCTGGAATATTACGACTACAGTCCTGGAACTACACCCAATGATCACCTACGGCAGAAAATCTCTTAAATGTTGATCCATCAGTAAATCAAAGATAACTTTGGAAGAGAACTGCATGGACAAATGGATTATAATCCCAAGGGAATTTAATTATGTTAATAGGTTAAACTATTATTTGCAGAATTTCAAGCTAGTTTGAAGATAGCTTCAAGAGATTTCGAAGAAGTTTTCGCGAAGATTGAGAAGATCTTCAAATAAATTCTGAGAAAAATGCCCATGGAATTCTGAGGTGTAATCCACGAATAATTTTCTAAATTTTAAATAGCAAATCAAGAGATTTCCAAAGTAAATTCCAAGCGAATTAATGAGATAAATTAAAGCAAATTTTGGCGAGAGTCATTAAAAATACGAAGGTAAATGTAGAGCGAATTATTTTTTTCTGGGGAGAGAATTTTGAGGCACTTCTGTCTAACAAACATGGTTTCTATGGAATACCGGAAAGAATCATAGGATTAGTATAAGATTATAAGTAAAATAATTCAGAATACATTTTGGAATGGTTCAAGGGAAATCCTTCAGAAGCTTTCAAAGATGTCCTGAAATAAGTTCCCAAGGGTTTCGCAACATTTTTCGGTTTGGAAATTTTCTCGACGCATGCTTTGATTTCACACCACTAAAAAGTCATGTAAATTTCGGTTCCCTGAGACCGACACATGCAAGCGGGCCTTTTGACATACGAATCAGTTGAAAGAAACGTGAAAATCAATTCAATCAAACGTTCTCTTCGTTGACTAGCTGATGTTTCGGTTTGAGAACAGTTAATTTTACATGAAATGTTTGTTTACGTTCTATCATTTACGTCCAATATGGATTACGTCTAGTGTAAAAGTAGTTATTTCAAATTGTGTAGTATAGAAAACCTATTTTCCATTATTTGTATCAATAAGATGCCAACATTGCATTAGGTCAAAACTGCTTCTGTAATCAATCTCTTCAACCGCCGATTTATCACGAATAAGAGCTCACTTTGGCAAACAAGCTATAACGGTTAGCAGAGGAATCATTGGTGCTGTTAGTTTACATATTTAAACTTTTATTCGGGAGAAATAGGCAATGAAAACCATTCTTTACAAACTAAATTTCGCTTTATTGAAATGTTGGCATCCTTTTTTTAACTTTGTTATAGATATTCAATCATTCAGGGAATCAGAGACTTTTAACTTTCACAAGGCTTTAATGTTTTCATAACTCTGAACTGTATCACTGTATCACTTAATCATTTAGACAGACATTTTATCGTTCAAGTGAAACCATTTATAAATCTTTTTTTGTTTTCGAACCCGGTATGAGTAATTTCTGTTCTCTTATCGAAAATCATTGAATTTCGTTGCTTTTTCGCGTCGATCAATATAAATATCCAGCTTTTTCATGAATGAAGTAATGAAACTGGGTTGTTGGCGCAATGCTTAAATAAAACAGCAAAAAAGGATATCTTCCATTTAATTCCACTTAATTAATTTTGGTATCCATTACAGATACGTATTTCGACTACAATGTGCAGTATTCATCAGCGTCGAGTTTTGTTTTGTTTTCTCTCGTCAAATATATTAATTTTGTTCCGTTTTTTCGTGTTTCGGGTAGTTTCGGTTGGAGTTTAGTACGATGTTTTCAAGAATCGCCAATGACGAAAAAAGGTCTGCTAAATCTGGAAATTTTGAAACTAGCCAGAAACCCAACCCAATGGAATCCCATGAATTTACCATAAAGGAATTCAAATCGAGCAAGAAGCAGCTTTCAACATCACAAAATTGGTGAATGCTATCATTTTTTTCAAAGTGTTTTTATGTTACTTCATACGCGAAGTTAGCGATTTTCAGAGTTGGTTAGAAATGCTAATATGAAGTCTTAGTGTGATAATTTATTAGCTAGAGAATGATCTTTAGAAGAGGGTAGGTGGATAGTTCCGTTAGAGTACGGCAGTATGAAAATTGAATAGAAGTTGAAAATGAACGACAGTACAAAGTCAAACGCACATCTTTTGCCTAACCCGTACGATGTACGCGGAGACTTGAAGTATGTTACAAGACGTGGCCACTGGACTGATGCAAAATTTGAAATTTTCGCTCCACAGTGTTCAAATGGTTTCAAATTGGGTCCTGATTAGTATCCGAAAGTTTAAACTCATTTGATAAGAAACTGACTTGGAACAAACCATTTGAAGTTTATATGGAAATTACTATGGGAAACTAAACTTTTTGTTCATTAACAGATTCTATTGCTATTCTTATGGGAATTTTTATCAGCTACAACTTTGCGGAGAATTGTTTTGCAGCCAAACATCAAATAAAATAGTTATTAATTGTTTAAGAGATTGATAACCTTATGGCAAGTTTAAGCAACTGTATTGTGGGCAACACTGTATTGTGCAGTGTGACATAGTAGCCATGATTTTTGTCCTCTATTCTACGCGCCATAAACACCAATGTTGCCTGCTGAACATTATCATAAGACATTAGTGACTTGAATCATTAATAATTTGATCGAAAAGTGGTCTGGAACAAAGTTGTAGCTGAGAAAATTCTCAACAAGCTCAGCTATCATTTTCTAAAGTAGAGTGAACTGGTGCATTTTCAGATAGATATGAACCGAAATTATGGTTTCCCCATAGTAATTTCTATATAAACTTCAAATGGTTTGTGCGAAGTCAGGTTCTTACTAAAGGAGTTCAAAATTTGGGACGATAATCAGGACACAATTTGGAACCGTTTCAGCACTGTGGAGCGAAAATTCCAAATTTTGCATCAGTCTAGTGGCCACACACTTAGAAATACCTTATTTTACACGTGACGGTATTCATTTTTGACATAAAGGATGAGACGTAAACAAACATGTCATGTAAAATTAAGTGCTCCGAGACCGGTGGTAAGTGTGACTGCTTTCTAACACCCCAATGGGTCTGGGTTCAATCCCAACCGAGGTCGGTGGGATTTTTCTGAGGCATAAAAATCTCTGGTCACGTCTTCCTTCGGAAGGGAAGGAAAGCCGTTGGTCCCGGCCCATGTTTTTTGTTGTGAATGGGTGCGATATCCTACGCAGGTGTGGAAGCTGCCTTCCTGCACATTCGGTTGCCGTCAATGGATGGCAATCGAGGTCCGTCGGTGATTGGCACTAGATTGCGGAACAGAGTCCGACGTTAAATAAAGGAAAAAAGAAGAAGAAGAAGAAGAAAAGTTCGAAAGTACGTTTGATTGAGCTGAATTTCGCGTCTATTATGACTCTATTTTATGTCAAAATTGACGCTCGTATATGTCAGTCTTAGAGCACCTAAATGTACCTGCATTTTTCATAGTGTGCAGGACAGTTCTCGATTATTGGAGATGCTGCTACTTCCATCTAAGAGGCCGAGATCCATTTCATATCTCGGTCAATACGCTAACGGACGGAGGTGGCAATACTCACATAAAATAGTCTAGCACTTGTACCACATACGAATTTGTGCAGATTGCTTAATGCTAATGCTAATGCTTATGTGCAGTCTTCATCAGTGTCATTCCCACTAAAGACTTATCAAAATCAAACCCCCTTAAGTACTCATTCTCTAGGTAAAAATGTCAAGATCACAGGTATGACACTGAGGAAGACTGTACATTGTAGTCGAAATACTATCTATCATGGATACCAACGTTTATTTAGTATAATTAAATGGAAGATAACCTTTTTTGCAGCTTTTTCTTGTTCTAAAATGTAATGAGTAAAATGACCTGGAATTTTATGCAAACTTCCATGACATGATGGAGTAGAATTCTTTTGCGTAGGACATGCGATTACAACAAATTGAGTAGGATTTACTCAAATTATTCAAAACTGAGCTGAAACTTTATTAATTTTAGAGTAACTCTTATTCATTTTTGCACTACGTATGCTCAATTTTGAGTACGTTTTACTCATTTTTGAGTACAATTATAGCTCAGTTTGCGGAAAGATCATCAGACATGTTGATAGTCTAATGTTTTTTAATTTTTCTTTTTTGGAGTTTGGTAACTAAAATTTTCCAAAAAAAAAATTTCACTAAAATTGAACAATTTATCCATACTTATAGTAGCTAACACATCAGCCGTTAGGCTCACACAAAAACAAACATTACACACCCATACCGCAAGTGTAGCCACGGTCGAAGGCTTGCTTGGTGAGAAAGAAATGAAGTCAGTATCTCGCCTGCAGGCCAGCCTCCGCCAGTTTGAATTCACAGAGTGCACGAGATGCTACATATAACAGTGCACAAATAATGCCCACCAAAGAGGAATGGATAGGATGGAGATGAAAGAGCATTAAATGCCAGAATAAAATAAAAAAAAAACCAAAGGAATTACATGCACGAAACGAACGACGGAAAATGTTGTAAAATGGAATCGCAATGATTTCGCAGTCTCTTTGTTTATTTTTCGGATTTGAATGCAATTTTCGGCGACGACTGCCCAAGTTCAGGCATCAGCAGATCGTTTCGCAATTCGCTTATGCCAGTTCAGTGCAATTTTGTGTGTGTGTGTGTGTGTGTTTGTTCTCATTGCGCTGTTGTTATTTTGCATTTATTGGCCGAGAATATTGCTGTTGAACAGCGTTGCTGATGCCACCGCTTTTTTGGGTTCAGTTGTTTTTATTTCAAAATTTGTGTACTCTAGAGGGCACGACGCCGTCACCGTGGGGACGTGATCCTTTGAAAACTTTGACTTTGGCAATAAAATATAAAATTGCTACATTGTGCCCAACAATGGGTTATTCATTCTATGTTTCGAATTTACGTCCGGTGGGCAGAGGTTAAAATTACGAAACAATAAGAGAGAGAGAGAGAGAGGGGTGGAAGGTGGGGGATGGGGATTTTTAATTGAAATTATTCCAGTTGGAAAAACAATCGACCGCAAGAAAACTGCAATAATCGATTGAGCCGTGGAGCAATATTTCATCAGTCAACATTTCCGATCCAGTCAGTGGAGTAGGAAAGGAAAAAAAAAAACAGTGACTCAATTTTTCATCGGAAAACGTCACCCAGAACAAAGAACTTTTGGGTAAGAGCATGACGGGAGGAAAGAAATCGAAAATATCATTATTTTCACTCAATCAACCGTATTATGTACAATCGAAAACGATACTTGCACACAAACACGTTTCTACATAGCAGAGGAAAAGAGAGACAGAGAGAGAGATAGAGAGAAGGAACGATTGACAGACAGCAGCATCAGGAGTTTCAGCATCTCACATAGATCTGCACTGCATAGCTCTGATCTGAACTGCGATGGTTTTGCGAGGTGGCTCATTCTTGCCCGCTGTCTGGAGTTTATATTTTTTTCCTTGCAATTATTTTTGCATGGTGGTTTATAATGCACAGGCTTTGTGTGTGTGTTTTTTTACGAATGCTTATTTATGACAAGTGGAAATATTGAAGGGTGAAAATGTGAAACGTTTGCTGGAAAGAGAAGTATATTTCATTGCTAGTGAAATAATTTATTGAAAAAAAGGAGCATTTCCACGCCAACTGACGAATCGATCGGACGCGAACTTTTTCAAATTCCATGAAACGTTGCATAATTGTTGGAATTCATTCAAATGGCGTTATCGATATTTTCAATAAATTTTTGCCAGAAAACTGCTCTTCTAATCGAAATGACGGCTGAAACAAAATCGTACGAAAATATATGGCATTTGGTATTTTTCTAACAGGACTTTCCTAATAGAGCAGAGGAGGTTGTGCTATCCATCACTACATGGCAGCAAATTCGTTTATATTCATTTCAATCATGCGCATCACTCTAGAATACTTCAGGACGTTGCCAGAATAGCATTAAAAATGCCAAAATGGCTTTAAAACGTCAAAAATTGGTCATCTCAAATTTGGTGATTTTTTTTTTATCGTGCCTTTAAAAAAACTTGAACACCCCTCATTTTGAAGCTCTGTTTGTGGAATGTTGCCTCTACTTTGTTTTTGCCATTTTCCATTCCGCTGTCAAAATGGCGTCGAAGCAATAGGAACAGCGTATCAATCCAAAATATTTGATTGGATTATAATGAACAATGAAAGATACGTCAAGGCGGATTTCAAGCAGCTCCCAGGTCAAAAGGAAAAGGAAAGGCTCAAGATAAGTTTTAGCAGAAAAGTTCCCAAAAAAGTTGCCAAAGTTCCCGATAAAATCATTGGTATGGCAGGCGATTTGCAAATTTTCGTGACAACTGGCATTGTGAACCAAGATATTTATGGAAAGAAATGTTCCCTTGTTTGTAAGAAACACAGTTGTTCCGCACTGTTTTGGCCAGACCTCACTTCTTGTCACTACGGGAAAATGGCTCAGGAACGTCGCCAACAACGTGCAAGTCGTACCCAACGACAAATAGACTGGAGCTGCAAACTAGCCGGAGCTGCGCCCAATTGAAAAATATTGGGCAATCGTTAAGCGGAACCTCAAGAAAACTCAGAAAACAGTTGGAAATGAGAAGCAGTACAAAGCAAATTGACGTTCAGCATCAAATAAAGTTGATGATCTGATGGAAGGTGTGCAACATAAAGCCCGGAAAATCGAAAGTATAATCAAATAATTTTCCTGTATATTGAACTTCAAAAATAAATAAAGTTTGATCATTTATACAATAACATGCACTTAATCATGATTGACACATTTTTGACCGTTCCACCCTTTAGGCTTTAAAATCCCAAAAACTAAAATGCAAGAGACTTCGTAGAAGTTCTCTGCACTTCTACGATTTATACATAGCTTATACAAACTTTCCTAAACTTCTTGGATGTTCACTGAATTTATACCAAGCTAGCTGAACTTACACATTTTCTGACACTCAAACAATGCCCGCTGAAAACGTATAAAGATGCCTTGACTTATAGAAAATTTTCTAAATTTCTTAGAAGTTTCCTAAGCTTGTTCCCTGTTCCGTAAGTTTTATTTCGTCAAAATCTCAGAACACCTGTGCACTTCTCCGAACTGCTTGGAAGTTGAAGTTTTTATACGAAACTTTTTTTCTGAACAGCTGGGCAATTCCATGAAATTGATCAAAGCTCTCAAATAAAGGGTTATACGGTCAAAATTTGGTCAATATCAACTTGACGTATTTCTTTCAATTTTGCATTTAAAAAACCTGAACACCCCTCATTTTGAAGGTGTGTGTGTGTGTAGAATGTTGCTCCTATTTTGATTTTGGAATTCACTCTTCAGTTGTCAAAATGCCGTCCAAGCAAGAAGAGCAGCGTATCAAAATTTTGCTCGCGCATCGCGAAAATCCGAGCTACTCGCACGCAAAGTTGGCAAAATCGCTAAAAGTTGCCAAATCAACCGTTACAAATGTAATTAAAGTGTTTGGGGAACGTTTGTCGACAGCCAGGAAGTCTGGATCGGGGGGAAATCGAAAACCGGAAGCCGCTGAGTTGCCGGTAGTTTCAAGCGAAACCCTAACCTATCTCTCCGAGATGCCGCAAATAAGCTGGGTGTATCGTCTACAACCGTGCATCGAGCCAAAAAACGAGCCAGACTATCGACTTACAAGAAGGTAGTGACTCCAAATCGCGATGATAAACAAAATACGACGGCCAAAGCACGATCCCGGAGGCTGTACACGACGATGCTGACGAAGTTTGACTGCGTGGTAATGGACGACGAAACCTACGTCAAAGCCGACTACAAGCAGCTTCCGGGACAGGAGTTTTATACGGCAAAAGGAAGGGGAAAGGTAGCAGATGTTTTCAAGCACATGAAACTGTCAAAGTTCGCAAAGAAATATCTGGTTTGGCAAGCCATCTGTACCTGTGGCTTGAAAAGCAGCATTTTCATAGCTTCCGGGACTGTCAACCAAGAAATTTACGTGAAAGAGTGTTTGAATAAACGTCTGCTGCCTTTCCTGAAGAAACACGGTTGTTCCGTACTGTTTTGGCCGGATTTGGCATCTTGCCATTACGGTAAAAAGGCCATGGAGTGGTACGCCGCCAACAACGTGCAGGTGGTTCCCAAGGACAAGAACCCTCCCAACACGCCAGAGCTCCGCCCAATTGAGAAATACTGGGCTATTGTTAAGCGGAACCTAAAGAAGACCAAAAAAACTGCTAAGGGCGAGCAGCAGTTCAAGGCAAACTGGCTTTCTGCGGCGAAGAAGGTGGACAAGGTGGCTGTACAAAATCTGATGGCAGGGGTCAAGCGTAAGGCCCGGCAATTCGGATTTGGAAAAGCGGAAGCCTAACTGAATATTTTTCCTGAATTTTATACTAATTGAACTTGAAAAAGAAATTTAATTTGATTTTTTTAAATAAACGATTTCACCGATTTACACGCGTTTTCCCTTGACCAAATTTTGACCGTATCACCCTTTATGCCAGAAAGTTCATTGAAATTTTTGAATATCCGCTATAAACTGATACGAAGATTCCTGAATTACTAAGTAATTTACTGAACTTCTACGATTAATGGGAAAACAAACCGTCCATTCATCCATGTGTGCTAGATATAGAAAGATGATTAAACGTCAAAAAGGTCTATACACCATGTAAAGTCTGGAACGCGCAAAAATTGATCAACTTCAAATTTGTATTTCTGTTAAAAATGCTTTTAAAAAAACCTGAAATGCTGCATTTGCAAGTTGAGTGTATAAACAATGGTTGCTATGATGAGCTTTCACCGTTTGCTCTCCAGTTTTCAAAATGACGTCCAAGCATAAGGAGCAGCGTGTCAAAATTTTGCTCGTGCAGCAAGAGAATCCGACGTTCTCACACGCCAAGTTGGCAAAATTGCTGGATGTGGCCAACTCGACCGTGACAATCGTTTTAAAAGTGTTCGGTGAGCGTCTGTCGATCGCCAGGAAGCCTGGAAGTGGCGGCAATCGTAATCCGGACGTGGCAGCGACGACGAAGAAGGTGGCGGTGATATATACGCGGAATCCTAACCTCTCCATCCGGAACGTCGCTGGCAAGCTCAATGTCTCCCATACTACTGTGCAGCGGGCCAACAAACGAGCCGGGTTGTTGACGTTTAAGAAGGTGAAGGTGGCACACCGAGATTACAAACAAAACACGTCGGCAAAGCAGCGGTCCCGAAAGCTGCATACGAATCTGCTCACAAAGTTCGACTGTGTCGTCATGGATGACGAAACTTATGTGAAGGCGGATTTCAAGCAGCTTCCGGGACAGGAGTTGTATACCGCATCAGGAAAAGAGAAGGTGGCTGAAATTTTTAAAACCATCAAACTATCGAAGTTCCCGAAAAATATCACGTCTGGCAGGCCATTAGCACGTGTGGTCTAAAAAGCGGCATTTTCATTACTACGGTAACCATCAATCAAGAGATCTACGTACAGGAGTGCCTGGAAAAGCGGTTGCTACCCTTTTTAAAGCAACATAATAGACCTGTGCTGTTCTGACCGGACTTGGCGAGCTGCCACTATGCGAAAAAGGCAATCGAGTGGTACGATGCGAACAACTTGGTATGGTACCCAAAGACCATAACCCTTCCAACAGCCCAGAACTCCGTCGTATCGAACGGTATTGGGCCTTGGTCAAACGGAATATCAAAAAAACTAATAAATCGGAGGCGAATAAGATCGATGAGACCACTGTGCAAAATTTAATGGAAGGAGTTAAGCGGAAGGCATAGCAGTTCGGATTTGGCAAACCAAAAGAATAAACGAAGATTTTTTTCCTTTAAATATATGAATTGAACTAGGTCCAAAAGAAAAATTAGAAGATTTGTGTGAAATGAATTTTGACTGAAAGAAACAATTTTTTTTTCGACCAATTTTTGCGCGTTCCAGTCTTTAGTTATCCGTTGCGTTCCTGGCGTTTAAATTTGCGTGGATTTGAAAATTCAATCGTCAAAATTTCTCAATCTTTTCCTGCACAACAAGTTGCATTTTGTCGGGAATCTTGTAATTTTTTTGAATCCGTCGTGCGACACATCACACTTCATGATTTTACAAAATTTGGCCGGTAATAGCCTTATTGTCAGTTCACGATCGCATAAGCGCTTCCGGGCATGTACTGGTGCCCCAGAAATGTTTCGGTGCCGTCGGGGAAGTAAATAATTATCAACAAGAACTAAGACCTGTCGTGCGACAAATCAAAGTTCATAGTTTTTCAAAACTCGGCACTAACGGTTTTAATAAGATCTATCCCGGAAATGATCCAGTGCCCTCGGGGAAGTGGCCAATTCTCAACAAGAAGTAGAACTCGTCGTGCGACACATCAAGCTTCAAGGACTGAAACGCCGTCCATCTGCAAACCGTGACCATTTTCAGCCGAGTTTCGTAAAATCTTAAAGTTTGATATGTAGCACGACGAGTTTTGGTTCTTTTTGAAAATTGGCCACTTTCCCGGGGGCTTCGGAACTTTTCCGGGATGCCCAATGTGACCATGAAACATGGGTGTAACCGCCATTGGTCCAATTACATCATTTGAGTGAGAAAATATGATGTCACCGTGTGCATAGTTATTGAAAAATAGTTAAGCCGAATGCCGACCCAGAGTAACCCCAACGGAAACCTAAATTACTTCGGAACCATGCACCATGGCAAAATGGAATTTGTTGTGCAGGAAAAGGTTGAGAAATGATGTTTTACGAGCAAATTGAATTTTTAAATCTATGCAAATATAGACGTCAAGCACGCAAAGGTTAAAAGAAGATCTCCGAACTAACAGTTCCCTTCGAAGTTATCTGAAATTAAACAAAGTTCCATCAAGTTCTCCAAACTGGTACAAAGTTAATGTTTTTTTATGTTTTACTACGGTATTTCCTGAACATCTACGATGTTCCTGAAGTTTTACAAAGTTCTCTGAAGCTCAACAAAAATCACTGAACTTGAACGGATTTCCCCAAATTTCTACGAAATTCGATTAATTTATTTAAAGTTTTCTTAATTCCAACAAAGATCTGATGAACCCTAATAACATTGTTATGGTTGTTTTTCTCAACACGGCGAATGAGAACGACCCAAATTTGAGTTTAGTTCACTCATAATCGCCAAAAGTGCAGGAACTCAGCGATGAGTAAAATTTGTCTCATGTTTTCCCAGGTTTTTCCAGGATTTAAGAAAAGTAAAGATTGGATTAACTAAGTCTATTGATACTACTCCGAGACTGAATAAAATTTTCATCAATTTATTCATTTTCCGGCAGATTTTTTAGGTTTTCCACAGGATACCATGAGACAAATTTACTCATCGCTGAGTTCCTGCACTTTTGGCATCCAAAACCATTTGTGGAATAGTTCTATCATTTATGTTATCGTTCGTTTAAGGTATTTTGTATTAGGGAAGTTATCTGAACTTCTACAAAATTTACAGAACTTCTGCATAATTCTATGCATTTTAAACAAGCTCACTGAAGTTTAACTAAATACACTAAATTTCTATAAAATTCGCTGAGCTTCTACAAGGCTACTTGAAAACTTTCTGCATTTCTAGAATGTTTCCGACTTTTTCTGAAGTACTACTAAGTTTCATGAAGATATATCTCTGAAAAGTTCCATATGTGAAATATTTAACACCCTACCCCCACTCTAAAATTCAAAAAAGTAGCGGAGTAGACATTTCGTCGATCTCTAATAAGATTTTTTGCTAAATACACTTGGCATCCCTGGTGCTTCCTGAATGCAAAAGGTTGAAAACCATTGGTCTACTACGTGTACAGATGTAATAGTTTTCAACTTACAGTACAAGTACTACTTTTTCGTTTAGCCCAACGCTGCCTGGATCTTAGCAATGGTATTATGCTAGCCCCATTTAAATTAATCATTATGAATTTTAGCCCAAAATGAATGAGAAATAAACAAAATGCATCTTGAAGCATGTTTATCGCTCAAAGATACAGCCATTAAAAAAAACTACAAGGGACAGCCCTATGGACTCACGAGGGCTACTGATTCCGATCAATAGCGGTGCGGCTTCTTCCTCCTTCTACAGATGCACATGTGGGCTGTTGGCAGCTAGCTACTTGCAGGCAGCCTTTCGTTGTGTACTGGAGAACACCACCACTCACCACGCGGTGATTGAATAATCACCGTTTGGAATTCAACTTTGAAATCTGTGTTAGGGAAATCGCTGTTGGCAGGCAATCGGTGATAATTTTAATTATCATAGCAACAGTTGCACATTCGTGCAATTTCCAATTGTTAAATTTTGGAAAATAATAAAATCTTAATTTTAACAGATGCGTAGGAATATTTCTGATCGATTTGTGATAAAATTATTGAAATTGATCCAGGGGCAGCTGAGTTATTAACGACCAAAATCTTTCATAATTTTGTTGCATGTTTTTGGTTTTCACAAAGTGTACTCCCATATAAGAATTACAGACGTCACAAATTACGTTTAGAAAGGTTGGGCAGGCCTGGTTTAGCCGATACCATAGTGAGAGCGAAGAGAAGCGAAAAGGCAAGCAAAGAGTTGAAACGCATGTAAGGAATATAATCAATAATGGGAATTTCCACTAATTATATTATTCCTTAAATTCGTTTCAACGCTTCTCTCACCTTTTCGCTTCTCTTCGCTCTCACTATGGCATCGGCCTTACAGTGATGGACTCCCAGGCCATAGCTTGAATGGTCTATGAGTGTTTCGTTGTCCAACCCGAGGGGGCGACTCTATCTACGATGCAGGAAATATTGTGTTTTGCTGTGGCTAGCTGCGCGTACGCTGAGTAGATAGAAAGAAGATTCATCACGATTTTGAAGATTTCCTTCAAAAAGATGATACGCGATGCACGTAGATGCGAGAAATGAAAGAAGATTTTTCGAAGATTTATTCGCTAGTGTGAGATTTTTTGAGCATCTAGAATTGAGATTTAGATGTGTCGCCCCCCTCGGTCCAACCATCAGGTGGATGCAGAATTTGCGAATTATGTTATAATTGTATGACAAAAGTTTGGCAATGACGAATTTTTGGTCTAAAATTAGTACTTTTTAGTAGCATTTGCTCTTCCACAGTTGTCAATAGGTCATCTAAAGAAACGAATACTATAAGGTTTTGCACCGTCGGGGTTAACCTCAATCGGATGACAGTTCAATGGTACTGTTTACGTAGACTTAGTCGACTGTTTCTTGGGTAGATTTTCTCGATAATTTGTCAGACTGCAGTAAGATGTAAACCACACGTCTGTAATGTCCGCAAACAACATATTTTCACCGTGCATTTCCTCAACAAGTTTCAAGTTGAAATTCGGAAATTTTACAATATTTTTTTTCGAAAAAACGACTACGTGCTTGTAAACAGTACCACTGAATTGTCAAAAACGTTGCGCCAATTAAACTGGGCTCATTCGTAGCGTCACGCTACAGAACCTAACTAACGGCATGCTGCACGCAGAAGTCACGAATAAATGCGATGAACTCGTGTTTACCGGTTTGACAGCCGTCGTTGTCCTTGTTTGTGTACTTTCACCAGTTAGCGGATTCAGAATGAAATTTTTAAACCACAATGATTATAAGTTTATTTCCGCGTGAAAACATCAAGGAGAAACTGAAATGATAAGAGCTCCAAAAGTCATTGAAGATTTTGGCAGGTTCTACATTTCATTGAGTTGGGGAAAACACAATACATCGGAATTAACAATATTTCTGTATTTAATATTTTTGTCAATAATTCATCTTTGCATCAATATATTGATACATGTGGGGTTCGCTTTTTGATTTTCGGTCAATATGTTCAGCAATATTTTCGTCGTGAATATTTGCATCAATATGATTGTCAACTCTTTTTAGTATTTTCAATATTTTTGCCCGTGTTGTGCTTGCTAAAGAAAATATGAAAATGACTTCATCACTGCCAAGTACTCAACACCACTTGGCTTGTACTTGGCACTGATGAAGTTTGCAAGTAGTAGACGAAAAACGCCTATCTGTCAAAAGATAAGCAATTATAATGGAATTTAAAGCAAATAAATCAATACACTCAAAAAGCTCTTCATAAAGGGATTCCGTTAAGAGGTTCGACAAATTTAATAGAATGAATGACAGCCAACCTCTTTCCCATTTTATCCCCCTCCGTTTACAAGCTGTGAGGCTCGGTGGAATGAGTTGTGAGGAAGAATTCTACTCCTCATAAAAATGCAGACTTGCGAGTGAGGCTCCATCAAGCCTGATTACAGGTCTGTGTAAACAAACCATCAAGAGATTTAAAAAAAGTGAGGTTACCTCGGTGCTGCTGCTCCCTAAATAGATTATGTAAACAACAAAGCTAGTAACTGTCAAGATCTCGTTGCTAATCAAAACAACGATTTCTTCATTGACCTAGTGACCTATTCTATGTAATCTACCATTTTTATACAAATGGCAGTGCTGAATGATGCCCAGGAAAGTCGGGATATTCTCCATCCCGAAAAAATCTCAGACCGGACTGGGAAGAACCGATGACTATATGACAAAAGTCTCTTTCTCACCAATGGCAGTGGTTGGTAGTCATGGTCTTACTTTATAGCTGCGCCTTTTCCGACTGTTGCTTACTTACTAAGTAATCAATAATCATAATTCAAGATCAAAACGATCCCCAAAACTTCATTGCAAGTAAAACCCCAAAGTTATATGCGGGTTTTAAGCTAAAAAACAAAGCCAACGAATTCAAATCATTGTGGCAATTAACCGAACCGTAATTGCTATTGTTTTAACTAACTTTCGTACACCACCCGTTGCCAGGGTCCATACTGTTTGCAAACGTACTCGAGAATTTAATCCATCCTTCAGCTAAACATATTTACCAAACAAGTCTTCAAAAACCAAACATCCGTACTCACCTTCCAAACAACGGATGCCACAGCGGAGAACTCAGGTCCGTCGAATCGTCGAGCCCGCTGGTGGTGCTACCCACTTCGGGCAACTCGTCTGTATTCAACAATCTCCGCTGGATGGCCGCCGGATCCAGCAGGTGTAATCCGGGTTTCACTTTTAATTTTCCTTGTTGCTGTTGAGATTGTTGCTGATGTAGCAATTGTTGTTGCTGTTGAAGCAGTTGTTGCTGCTGCTGCTGATGTTGCTGTTGTTGCTGCTGCTGCTGTTGCTGTTGCTGTTGCTGCTGTTGCAAAAACATCTGCTGCTGCAGCTGGTCATGTTGACCGGACGCTGCGTACAGGTCCATTCCCGGAAGTGCCATCAGGTTGGCCAATTTGCTGTTGACACTGTGCTTCTGCTGCAGTTGCTGTTGCTTCTCGGGTTGAAGGAGATTCATGAGCGATTTGCAGGTGACTCGAGGCTTTTGCTCTTCCTGGTGGAGCTGCAGCTGCTCTCGGGAATGGCTGTGGGGTTCTTTTTGCAGCTTGCGTGCGAGCTGCTGTTGCTGTTCGTGAAATTCTTGGAAGGTAGTTGGAAGGTTAAAGAAAGGATTGTTGGGAAACATAGAGTTGGCATTCTGTTTGCTCTTCTGGGTGGCGGAGAGCTGCGGTCGGGTATGTTGTTGTCGCATCTGCGCGTTGGCTGCTGCCGCGGCGGCTGCGGCCTGATTCATCATGTTTGGCATGTTTTTGATTCCCGAATGGCTGAATTGCTGCTGTAGCGAGGATGGAGATTGCATCGTTGAGGTTCGACTGTTGCTGGCGAAACGGTTATTTGGCATCGTTGGGGTCATGAACTGAGGTATCGAGAGAGGATTCAAGGAGTTCATTACGGAACTGGGTTTCTTGGTTTGTTGAGTCTGCTGTTGGAACATGCTGGCTGCGGCGGCGACCGCTGCTACGGAACGTTGTTGCTCGATGGTCTTTGGCGGAATGATGGGTTTGCGGTCGATGGTGACCGCTGCCTTCTTCTGTGCATCCTGTTTACGTTGCAAACTGGCGCTGTTTACCTGGCTGAGGGCGTCCTGCCACATGGCGAATTCCAGCTGCCGCTTGTAGTCCATGGGGTTGGTTGCCAGGCCGCAGAGATCTTGGAACCGTGGATTAATAAACGGTAACATATCGGTAAGGCTGGGGTTGGAATTTGGAATGTTCATCATCGCTTTAAGGAGTTCCGGTCCGAATTGTCCCATTTGACCTAGATAAGGGAGCCAGAGCATTTGGTTGAATGCGGCTGCAGTGGCAGCATCAATGTCACCGGCAAGTCCAGAAGCTAGTAGTGAACTCATCATGGGGTTCTGCTTGGCTGCTTGAGACGTGATGGTCTGTTTCAAGGTTTCCAGCGGACTAGGGGCGGTCTTTTTGCTGCTGTCATTCTTGGACTTGAGCTTCTGCAGCTCGTCTTGAGTTTCGAGAATCTTCTCGAGTTGGGCGAGCGAAATCACCAAAATATCCGGATCCTGTAGGATGTTGGGAAATGCGAAAGCTTCAGGTAACCGCAGTTCGGGCCGGGTTGTAAGGAGCAGGGGAATCTCTCGGGCCGGTGACGCTAGTACGGCGTTGAGACGATCCTTTGGCACTAGTAGTGGATCAGGTACCTTCCATGCTGGATTGCTAACCAGCAACCGTAGCTGAGTGATAGCATCCGGATCGATTCCGGAGGATAGCATTTCAACCAACCGCGTGGATTCACTCGCATTGTGATGGGAGGATGGAGTGCTGCGGCTGCTTCCACTACCACCAGCCATGGTAGCGATGGAAACGGAGACTTCCGTTGCCGCGCTAGAACTGGACCCTGTGGAGGTGGATGGTTTGTTGCTCTCCGGATCGGTTTTGATTCGTTTGGATTTGGGTTCGTCTTCTGAACTGGATTGACGTTTGGCTTCTTCCGAGCAGCTAACCGTTGGACTAGCAGATTTGCGGCATTTTCCCAAATCGAGTGGTTCTTTCTGTTGGTTCGCGGGACGGGATTTAGTTGCCGTAGAGGATGCTTGAGACATGAGATTTTCGATGGCAGAATTGGAGATGGATTTCGGCTGAAGGAATATGTCCGGAGACGGTGGGACTGCGGGAAGGCCACTCGGTTGCGGCGATTGAATGGCATCGGAACTGTGGGATATGGGTCGTGGAGATGGGGACAGGGTCACTATGGAGTCGGTACTCTTTTCACTACGTTTTCGACAGCTGAGATCCTTTGGTAGTTCTTCTTGACAAGAGTCAGGTGAAATCACTATGGGTGTATCGGATTCTTTGTTATTCTTCTCGGCACTACTATTGAAATAGGAATTTGCATGTTCACTACTATCCGTAAGGTCCTTTATCGTGATGGACAGTTCGTCCAGCGTGGGATTCTGCGAGGAGAACGGATTGGGCAGATTGTCGTCCATCTGCAAGGAATGATGGTTGGTATCGAACAAATCCCCGGTAAGCCCTTCAATTTCACCAGCCTCGTTAAAGGATAAACACTTGGGCGATGTACTGAGCGATTCACCTAGACGCGAGATGATGTCGGCAACAGGTTCCGGTTCCAGGAGAACATCATCGTCGTCGTTATAATCGTCTGATATGGAATAGATAGTGTTCTTGAGATCATCGGTCCCGGAAATATGATTGTCTTCACACCGTTGCTCCACCAGCGAATCGAGCAGTTCGGCACCAGTCATTGTATTTTCACCACAGTTGGCATGTAGCAAATCTTCCGGATTGGCGGATTGGATTTCACGAATTCCTTCGATTAGGTCCCTGCAATCGTTAAATTCACTCAGATGATGATGCTTGGGATCATCATCCTCCAGCTCACTGTCACTACTGATTGTGATGTGCGGTTGCACTTCCGCGTTCTGGATGCAATCCGATTCCGTCTTACAATTTTCGTATACTGCGCTATCCAGGCACATATTTTCATTTCGTCCTTTTGTTTGCTGGTGGTGCTGCTGCTGTGCTAGCGTTGGCTCTGGCTCCAGAACGCACACTTCGTCTCCATCGTCGTCAATCTCATGCACAGTCGGTGCATCGGAAGTTGTTGATGTGTGCAACGGTTCACCACCTTGTTCCCCAACTTCTTTCGCACTCACACTAGCAGTGCCACCGCCCGCCGCCGTGGGAGGAATGGCGGTGGAAAGAGCTGCTCCAACTGCAGCAGCAGCAGCAGCATCCATAGATGCACCAATAGTGCTATGATGGCTAGAATCGGTTGCGGTTGTAGAGGTGCTAGTGCCGTTACCGTTGCTCCTGGCAGCGGCGGCAGCTGCAGCCGCCACCGCAACCGCCTGCAGAGACTCCAAGTGATAGGAGATTGTTTTCTCAATGCACTCGTTCGCGTGGTTTTCCTGATGATTAAACCCAAGTTCATTTAGTGCAATCAAATTATTGAGCGCCGCCGTTGTTGTGGTGTGCTGTTCGATGTTGCCATTGACATGCGCACTACTGCGAGCACGTTGAAGTTCTTGCACCGAAATGATGGTTGATGGTATCTGTGCCTCGATGTTATCCAATTCCTCCGACCAACCTGCGACTCCATTTGGCTCTGCCCCTGCCATGTTTGTTCCTTGGTGCACTAATTCCTGGGGATGATGTCTTTCGTCCTCTTCATCCTCTTCCTCCTCCTCCTCCTCCGGCTGTATCAGCTCGACGTCATTGTCGCTGCCGTCGTCTTTATTGCTATCTGTGTTACTAGTGTTGGCGTTAATACTATTGGTACTGATTTCCTCTAGGCTAGTGGCGATATTTATGGTACTATTATTTGCATTACATTCACTATTACTACTGATATTGTTGCTATTAACGGTTAAATTATTTTGATTACTAATATCTTCAACAGTAACATCTGATTGGCTCAAATCCTTCAGGTTCAAACTAGTATCCTGTTCGTCGACTGGCGTTACGTCGATAACGTCATCGTCTTCCTCGTCCTTGTTCAACAGTTCCATCTGTTCAACGTCATGCACTTCCAAACAACCATCACTGTCCTGCTCGGCGAGCACATTCTCATCGTCCAAAGTCAACTGCCGTTTTGCCTTTTTGTGCTTCTTTTTCTTTTTGTGTAATTTTTTGTACTTTGGTATCCCAGCTTTCAATCGACCGCCAGCCATCGACCTGGATTGTCCTGGTTTGGGCAACAGGGAAAATACCACCGACGAACTGGAATCCGTCCGTGGGAATGACCTCCAGAGGCCATTGGAGGTTTTGGTTATTCGTATACGGTTTCGCTTGTCGTAGTCTTCACAGCGGACCTCAACGATCCGGGTGTCCTCTTGCTTAACGAACAGGAAAATCGGATTCAACCGAGGAACTGAACTCTCCTCCGCCTCGGTGATAGCTGCATCTTTCGGTTTTCTTCCACCGCCGCTGCTGCCGGCACTGGCACTGGCACAGGTAGCATTGTTTGTTTTGCTTTTGTTCGGTGTTGTTCGGCTACTGCTTCTGGTGGTAGAAGACGCACCTACAGTAGCTGCTGCTATAGCCATGGGGTTCTTTTTCCTGAAATTTTTCGTTTTGCTACGACACCTGGCTTTGAAATAGAACTCCGGTATGCACATGGTGTCGATGATCCGATTGGTAAACTGTCTCCGCCGACTGGACTTCCGGTGACCCTCGATAGGCTCTTGCTTGATTTGCGTCGCCAGGAGCATCGTTTCTTGTGGTTCCTGTTTGATCGTTCGCTTCGGTTGATTGTTAATAGTTTTGACATTGTCAGTGTTCTCGTCGATTCCATCGCTGGTGGTGGCTAACATCGCCGTGTTGTTGTTGTTATTGTTTTGCGGGTTTGTTGCACCAGCCAGAGATGACGTTTGCGGCTTGGTATTGGTAGCAGCGGCTGTTGTCGCGCGACGTTTCCCGTTTGGAGTTGTGTTGCGCCGCCGTAGGATCAACTTTGTCGGTTCGACGTCATCGCTTTCCCCTGCTGCTACAATATTGTAGTGCTGTCTCTTTCCAACTGTGCGACGTTTTTTATCACCGCACGCGACGTCGCTATCGTTTTTCGTGGTGTTTTTCTTATTATTGTCGATCGGAATGTCTTTAGCCTGCTGCTTCGACTGTGGTTTCTTATCGGAATTGTTTTGAGGCCATGGAACCGCTTTCAGCTTGATGACGGGCTTCAAGTTAAACTTGCTGCCATCGATTATGATTTCCGACTGTGACGCGACCGATTTGTCTAGGTTTTTGTTGACCTTCTTTAGGATGTTGTTATTATTGGTTTTACGTGTAGTTTTTCGACTGGTCGTAGCTCCGTTCCGAATTGGGACTGGATCAGGGAGTAGGGGCAAGGATTGGGCAGTGGGAGATCTCGACCGAGACTCCGTCGTGCCGTTGAATCCGAGCGATCTCCATTGCAGACTGACGTCTGTAGTCATATCCAGTACATTCCCGGAACACTGTGGATTATTTCACTGCACTACAGGAAAATACCCCCACCGGGACCAGTAGTATTATGATTTCACTCACTATGGTGCTCTCTTCTGCGAGCTAGACACTATTTCGCCCATTTTATTCACACTCTGGCATGCCGTTTTGCTAGGATCGTGCTAGACAATTTCTTTGGCTTCTCACTTGTTCACTCACACTGCGTGGCCATCGTGCCACATACATATTCCTTGCTGGACCTGCCAAGATTCATTTTCCGAGAATTTCCGTGCACTCTCACACTCTGCTCACGATTTTAATCTCCACCGTGGAAATAATCAATAAAACTCGCCTTTTTTTATTTTTATTTGATCAAAAGCGGCGAGCTGTCAAAATCTTATTCGATTTTTTCTGCTCTCTTCCACTGCCCGTATAAACACCCGTCGTCGTCATACAAAACACTCGCACAGTCGCGAACCGAAGACCTTCTGCACGTACACTTGTCTACGGGCGGACACACTCATACTAGCACAGCATGGCCGTGCGATCTCTTCTTCTGTTATGTGCCAGCCACTGTTGTGCAAACGTGCGTTCACTGGTATGTGTGACGGAATTAAGTGAATAACATACGAGAGAAACGTGAAAACTACATATAATAAAAATATAGCTAAATTATAAATTTTTCTCCATTCAAGCACTCCCGTAATCCATTTTCTTTTTTTCGCTTCTCTCACTTGCGCGATCTGTCAGTCAGACCTTCTGTCACAGAGCACTTTTAACCACTGTAATTTTTTTTGTGTATGCCCATCCACTGCCTACTATAAATGTACACACAACACACACTGGATGCGTACTACTTTTCTTTTTGCCAACGGATTGGCTGCTGCCAGACGACACTGACTGCCACGAATATTTAGTAGTAGCGTTGAGAGAGAGGTCACCACTCTGCTGTGTACGGAGCTGACGAGGAGTAAAGACACAACCCAAATGGTGCTGCTGCTGCTGCTGTTGTTGGTGATGATGATGATGGCTGATTAGGTCACACACCGACGAATATCGCTATGCCCTCTCTGGCATCTGGCTAGCGCGTACTTTACATAACATAAGTTAACTGTTTCATTGCCCGCACAACACTGACGAACGCGAACGTCGTCGCGCCGAACATCGCCGAGCACCGCGCTGCCCGATAGAAAGCGAAATTTTCTGTGTTCGAAAATCGCCTGCTCACCACTACACGGCCGCACTCCCCAGACGAATGTTGCATGACGTCAGGAAAACATCGCACCACATCGCCCTTCTAGGCATGCAGCTTCGATCGACATCTCGTGTGCCGAAGTGCACGTGCTGGCACGTGTGTTTGTGTGCGCTGATATTTTGCCTGCCTTCTGTCTTCTGTCTGTTTTTGTTTTGGTTCGAGTGCGTACTGGTCGTCGTGAGAGACCTTCCACCTTGCTCCGAAACGCCTATAAATCTGTCCTTCCCCGCGCGCCTAACTAGACTTCTAAACTCCACCTTTTCCTATTGTGTGGCGAGACGAAATTCGAATCGGAATCGCGTAAGGACCTCTAGCGCCAATGACGTTTGACCTTGAATTGGCCTTTGGGATGTTCTTCCCGTCGCGTCAGTGCACATCGAGAGGCAGATCCATTTCGAACCCGACTGCATGAGAATGTTTTGTTCGAATTCGAACATCAATTCCACTACTACCATCCAGTTGCATTCCGTTTCACACTGGCGACGAAGAAATGTTTCTTTTCCGATCGCGTGAACTGGACATTCGCGAGACATCACTTGGATAGCCACTCAGCGACAGATAGCATGATAATGGCATATGCAGCTAGACCACCCGAATGCTATAAAAGGAAATGCTTTGCTGCTCCTCGACGATGAGATGACGATGTTTTTCTTTCTTTCTCAGCAATAAGACGGGATGGTAAGTTCTGGAAGACATCTCGCACACATGCAACCGCAATTGGAAATAAAGTGGACAATAGTAGCGGGGCCGAAATGAGTGTACCATGATGTTAGAGGGCGTAAAGAGTGTACTTATACATTCATATATTATGGCGGGCCAAATGTGCGGACGGAACAACGCAAACAAACAAACGAAGAAGTAGTGCCAACCGCTGAGCTCTCCGGGCAGAGGTCTTTGATCCAGAAAGGAAAGAATCGCGTTGCGATGAGGAAGTTGTGGATAGCGATCCCGCTGGTGGATGGTGGCGGGAGCCGAAACGGACGAGGCACGCTGCGAGCGAACGCTTCCGAGTTCCGAGTGAATATGAGGCGGCGGCGTTGCACTGCGAAGCGAGGTTTTTCGTGTTAGAATGACTGTTTTCGAACTCGATGATGGCGATGATACATAAGTAGAATGCGGACGTGCACTGGGGCGTTCGCTCGTCATATTGTTTTTATTTGCGTTTCAGCTTTTTAGAGTTTCGAATTGATTCTTTGGAATTGAGTAGATTTTACAAATTCTAACCTGTTGTTGGAAGCAGTTATAAATTAGCTACCAAATGTTACAACTAAATGAATTGAAATTCGTTTCAATTTTTGCACCTCACCTGCACATGTGCCAATGTGCACCCGTTTAATCCGGTCAATTTATCCCATGATGTTATTTTAATTCACTTCATCAATATTTATGCCTTGCCCTCGATATCAATTGGAATAATATATATAAAAAAAAATCTTCAATAGTCAGTTTAATCATGATGTAAAAAGTGACTCTTTTGTTGCAATCATGGAGAACCTCAACCTGCAACAAAGTGTTCACCAATGCCAGTTGTTCTGAGTTCACCAGTACACAATGTGTGTATCTATATGTGTGACAATGTTTTCAATAATTTAAACTCATGTGGTAGGGATAATACATAATTCATCATTTTTACCTTTTTTCTCAGGGTCATTCCGTACGTATCACCATCGGGGTGGCGATCTAATTTGCATCGAGTGTCGCAAATCAGGCCACTATCTGCACGCAAACCGACCGGCATATGAACATTAAATGCAAGAAAGGCTTTGTTACACTTTTACAAGATTTATTGCAGGAACTCACTGAATATTGGAAATACAGTAATATATGCCGGTCGAATTATAGAGGTTAAGAACCACAATCCTATAGAAAATTCCCATTGCAGTAGTCATGAGATTAATTTTTAGTATGGTTCCATATAGCTTGATATCGTGTAGTTGAGTGGTGTCTATTTTTTGTTGCCCCCAAATCGTCTTCGATATACGCACCCCTCAGTTATGCATCATAAAAATAGCACCTACCCTCTAATTTGGAATGTTGCTTAAATTATTGCAATGATCATTATTCACAGCAAGGTAAAATGTATATTGGTTTTTGTTTATTTTAAATATGTGCAGTGCACATTGTGTACGTTACATACGTTATGTGTACCATATATAAAATTACGCACTTAACAAACTATTATTGAATGAATAATACAACAAAATATCTTTATAACATCTCATGATTTTAAGACTCCTCCGACTTCAACTTGATTCATACGGCTTTCTCCTCTGATATTAATTTGCTTCCATTTCAGCAGCATTTGCGTCCAGCATCTTGACGATACACATAGGGGCAGAATGGTACTTTTGTTGGACAAAAATCGTAGCGCGCCACCCCTGCATCTTAGAGGTTTGGTGCCTTTGGCAAAGTTGTTCAAATGGTTAAGGATTATCTAAGGACGTTAATATGTTAGTTCTAGATCACGCCGCTCTGGTGGCGCCACCTCTAACTTTTTATAGAAGCATCATAGCGAAAAAGTTTTTAAGCAAAGTTGTTTGTTTTGACTTTTTGAACAACTCTTCCGAAGACGTCAAAAATCCACAGCCTACTTCAAGCGAGATATTTGACAGTATTAGTAATATTCATTGAAAAACAGTTATTTTTTCTTCAATTCAATGTACTTTAAACGCAGATAAAATAATCTTAAATGTTTTTTTTTTAATAAAAATATGCATTTTCTCAAGCATTTATTGTGACAGACTTATTAAAGTAAATGATTTAACAGCATATTTCATCAAAACAAGCTAAAACTCATGCAAACTTCTGTGGTCCATAAAACAAAAATGAGCTAAAAGTAGCAGCTCATTTTCAGCTCACAAGTTCCTCAATGCTTACCGATTGATATCCTGAATAGCACTGAACAGGGCACTACAAGGCATTTATATTGCAACGTGTTGAAAATACTAGATTAACAAAAAAAAAAAAACCATTGCACTTGTGGATTACTATTTTCTCTACATGACATACCAAAATAATCAAGTAAGCCTTTGAGTAATTTTGTTTTTGTTTGAATCTTAAAAATGATTAGATTTCAAGTTCATGTGTTGTTGTTGTAGTAGAAATAAAATATAAAATGTATCTGTAACATTTATTATATTATAAAATAAGGTTTACTCTTCATAAATATCCTCGTTATCAGCATCACTATCGTCTATAGCATTATTACTGTTTGCATCATTTGGTAGCTGCAGAAAAGTGCTACCATAGTCGGTTTGAGATCCCTGTGTTCACGGGAGTTCTCATCGATGACAAAACCGGATCATAAGTTATCATTAAATCGTTGAAAATATCCTGCATTGTATCCTTCCGACTAGTGTGTCTGCTCTTCCATTCCCGGAAATGTCAGAAATCCTTATTTCGGGCCTCTTGTGCCTCCTCTGACAGCATGCCGATCGGTAGTAATGCAATTTCGATTGCATTGGATCCGTGTATGAACACTTTGCTGGCATGGGATACCAACTGTAGAGTTTTGCTGTATCTAAAGCGAATGTTCGGAAGGTCTCCACATGAATAGCATACCCACAGGACAGCGTTCATAAAATAGTATCAATACCTGAAATTTATCGAGCAATAAACATTGTGTGTCATACTTTATGTAATTCAATTCGACAACCTAAAACATGAAAATATAAGATATGATACTTGTGATTTCACTTGTCTTCGATGGATTCGAAAAAAATCTCCGCACTGTGTTGCCATCGTTTGCGTTCCGGATCGATCTCTAACGATGGCCACTAACAGCCCACATTCAACTTTGAACTTGTTCTGGATATCCGTTTTCGTTTCTCAATAGCTTCCTTCACCGATTGCGTTTTGTGATGCAATATTCATGCAGCCACTTACTTGATTGCACAGATATATCGTTAATAGCTTCCGATCTTCCCACGTCTAGACATCCTTTCATCCACAACTCATTACTTTTTTCAAATGTTGGCTGGCTCTAATGTTGGCCTATGGTTCTAAGATTGGGCCCATCACTAAAAATCTACTATTTTTCAATTTATCTTGATGAACGCGTCATTGGGACGGTACTAATGAATATTTTTGGTCGCTATTGAAAATTTAGTCGATTGCTGAATTTATGTATGGGCGTATGGGCCCAAATTAGGGGCATTTAGGCCGACATGACATCCATTTCCCCTACGACCACTTTTCTCCCATCTCTTTTTTATTTCTCCACAACACCTTATAACGTTTGTAATCTCTCGCAGATATATTTATACCTGTGCTTCCAGGAAAGATTTATATTTTCACTCAAGAGATTGAACACTTCCCAGATAACCAGAATGCATGTATATTTAAAGTTGTTTTCGTGATATACAAACATATATACAAACAAACAATTCGCATATAATGCACAGAAATGGCTTATGTGTACAAAAGTGGAGGCCATATACGTGCATATTTTAATTTAACTTTAAACGAGTTGGTTTCACATCATATACGATTTAATCTGTAATAACAAATTCATTTTGAAAAGACTTACGATGTAATCCGATTTAATTTGTGATACAGTACGACGAAAAATTGAGCCATCGCATATAGGTCGGAAATTTGCATTCTATACGATTTAACTTAAACATAATGCGAGGTATGCCATTCTTATATGCGATTTTGACTTAAACTGTAGTAATTTACGATACTGTCTGTACATTGTTATACGACTTTAGGTTGTCTGGGTTCTCTTCTTGTGACGCAAAACATTTTTGAATTACAATCACTGTCTGAGAAAACAAACAAACAATTCAAGGCTAACCTGATGATGAAACGTAGAGACAATGTAAAATGTAAAAAAATTGATTTTTTTGTTATATATGAAAATCAAATATTTTCAACACTGTGGAATAAAAATGCCTTGTTGTGCCCGGTGCAGTGCTCTGCAGAATAGTTATCGGTAAGCACTGAAGAGCTTGTGAGGTGAAAATGAGCTGCTACTTTTTGCTCATTTTTGTTTTATAGAACATAGAAGTTTGCATGAATTACCGCTTAGTTTGATGAAATATGCTGTTAAATAATTTACTTTAATAAGTATGTCACAATAAATGCATGGGAAAATGCATATTTTTATTTAAAAAAAAAAACCTTCAAGTTTATTTTATCTGCGTAAGTACATTAAATTGAAAAAAAAAAACTGGTTTTCAATGAATATTACTAAAAATCTCAAATATCTCACTTGAAGTAGGCTGTGGATTTTTGACGTCTTCAGAAGAGTTGTTCAAAATGTCAAAACAAACAACTTTGCTTAAAAACTTTTTCGCTATGATGCTTCTATAAAAAGTTAGAGGTGGCACCACCTGAACGGCGTGATCTAGAACTAACATCTTGACGTCCTTAGATAGTCCTTAACCACTTGAACAACTTTGCCAAAGGCACCAAATCTCTAAGATGCAGGGGTGACGCGCTACGATTTTTGTCCAACAAAAGTACCATTCTGCCCCTATGTGCGATAGTGGCAATTTCGCCCAAGGGTGGTTTCCCACTTCCATTTTCGAAGTCAAAACAAACGATGTTCTTGTGCTCAATTCCAGGCATGATGAAATTTAACCAGCTTCACCGACCGACCGATCTGCAGGCAATGAACAAAGCAATCGGGACAGTTTGTTACGTTAGGAATGACCACGATACAAATGTATTTCACCTTCTATAGAGTACATCGTGCGCCAAATAATGAATTGATGAGTCGTGATCTTTTAAAATTTACATGAAACTTTGCCTAATTGTTTGTTATTATTCAACAAATAACTCAATTTTTCAACCAAAAAACTCGAAAACTCTACATCCAATCAAAATGAAGTCTGAGACAAAGTTGTAGAAAAGCTCAAAACTACCTCTTACTCATCTGGCCATATCTGAAAAACTATTTATCCAAATCATTTGCCCTTGGAAACACATAAAGTAGAAGAGTTTTCCGAAGTGTGGTGAAAATTTGAGCCCAAAATATTAAGAAATAAAAAATCGTGTCCATGGTGAAAATAGGCCATTTTTTGACAATTTGCATACCTGCCGGTAATCAGTCTGTTTACTGTAGTTACTATAACTAAAACAAAATGTTTGTACATATATAAGAATCTAGATTAAAAACCTTCAAGTTGACGTTCTAAGATCACGAATAGCTTATTTGGTTATGGAGAAATCTCTCCTGAAAGTTGAAATTTTTAAAAATCTCGAAAATTCAAGGTTGTAGCCCAGGCACTTTAGAGCAAAATTAAAAAAGGCGTTTGTTCAAAATTTCAAAATAAGCATTTTGGCCAAGTTTGGCTCAAATCGGTGACATCGACCACAACTTTTTTAAATTCTGTACCCACTTGAACTGGAATGACCCATATGTCAACATGAAGTCCTCAATGCACTAAAAAATTTGGACGCATCTAAAGAACCAGGACCTGACGGAATTGCACCTGTATTCTTGAAGAATCTTTCAGCTAGAGCTTCCATCCCAGGATTAATACATTTCCCGGGATTTCCGAATCCCAGGTAATTAATTTTAAAATCCCGGGATCGCGTGCACCCCGGGATTTTTTTAATTTGAGACTCTTTTACCACTATAAATCTTTCTTGGAATATCTGTAGTAGAATTTGAATCCAGAACTTTCACATCTTATGAAATATATCTCTTCCCTTCGTTTGCCATTCATTCTGATTTTTCGAAAGAATTCCACACATACATCACTTTTTGTATATGATCGTTGTATAAGAAGCACGCGTGAAAAATACGATCTAGCAGTGAAACAAACCGTGAACATTTTGATTTCATCAGGTTGAGCGTCGTGAGATGACCATCATTCATAGTTGATCAAAAACCATTGAAATGCATTGTTAAGATGGTTGGAAGTACGTAGTACTAGTTACCGGTGGAAACTAACGATCTTAAATTGGCTCACTACTTGACTAGCCTATTGGTCCCAAGCAAACGATTAACGTACCCCATTCTAGTCGAAATTCTAGTACTACATAATGTTTGTTTTGATTCGCTATTTATGAAAGTTTGACAGATAAAATGAGGGGTTATTCGTTTATCCTATGTTTCGAGGGGTGAATCGATTAGCTTGGGACCGAGGATAGTATCAAAGCTGAGAGAAAAGGTTGAGTTACCTCTATGGTACTAGTCCTAACTAATGAAAAGACTCAGTATTTGCAGTTTTTAGAGTCACCGACTTCTATCTTGGCTTCCATAGCTCTCCCTGGCTGTCATTCGTTACGTTGAAAGGTATGCATTACCTTTACCCGTTAGTATGTAATCTAATCCTAAAGCACGACAAAATAGTTTTTATAAATACATTCACGAGAGAAATTATCCACCATAATCATCATGATCTGCACGGACTATTGTGAAATTTGGCTGACAAACATAATATCACGTCCCATTAGGGAACTTCTTAGATGTCAAGAGACATTCATTTGATTTCAGATAACTGCATAGAAATTCGTGGAACCTCGTAAAACTTCAGGGAGCATCATAGATCTTCAGGATACTTCGTAGAATGTTAAACAACTTCGTGGACGATGATTACGGAACATCGTATGAATTATTTGAAATTCGTACAAGTACAACAAGCTGGGCAGAAATTCAGTTGTACCTATCGAAAAATTAAAATATGTAAGCTATGGACAAATCTTTCAAGTACTGGGAACTAGAATATTCTACATATTCAGGGAACTTTATATAGGCTTCGAGTTCATGGAACTGAGTTTAAGCTCAAGAACCTTCTTGAAAGTACACGAATCTTCGTATAACTGATATTAACGAATTTGTGATGATATCTCTGGATATTATTCAAGACTTTCCAACTTAATTAAGTAATGTTCTGAAGATATGCAAGTGTTCAAAAATTCAAAAGACGTCTTGTAGACATCCTTCCCAGACGGAAATGTGATTAGAGAGTATTTAAAGGATATACAGCTGGTCGGAGATTTAAAGACCTGAAGATATTTTTCAAGACTTCAGGTCAATCAATTATTATTCTTAAGATATTCAACTGTTCGTAAAACTCAAATAACGTCTCTAGATAATCTCTCAAGATTACTGGTTGGACAGATATGAGTAAACTCAGGTTGATCAGGAAATCTGAAGATCTTAAACTGGCCAAACATTCAATCGGCTCTCCCAAGATGGCAGATCGGTTAGGAATTACTTAAAAGATCTCCAGCTGATCGAAGATTTCAATTAAGACCTCTGGATATTTTTCAAGGCTTCAGGTTGATCAAGTTCTATTGTGAAGATATTCTCCCAAAACTGAACGTTGATCAGGAAGTTTTCTAAAGATCTCCAGCTAATCGAATATTTCCGTGAAGTCCTATGAATATTCAATTGGATCAAGTTTTATTCTGAAATGTCCGATTTTGGCTACATTATTCATATTCAACATATTCAGGAAGAAACTGAGAATATGAAATCAAAAACTTTATTTATTTAACAAAAATATCATTTATTCCAGTTTAAAATTAAAAAAAAAATCCATCGGTAGTCTGCTTCAGCTTCCGCATGTCTTGAAACAACTTCACATATCATGAAATGTCTTCAAAATATCTGCATGAAAAAAATACCTTCACAGAATTTTAAATATCTTCAAAATGAAGACATGTGGTTAAATCTGGTGTCCCTAGTATTGAAGAAATCTCCTTTTTTTAACCATTCTTCTAAGGAGATGAAACATAGATTTCAGAACATCGTTTAAAGAAATTACGATCATACGAATATTAAAACAATTTACTATCTTTATTGACTTCTCGGGATCCCGGGATTTCCCGGGATCAAATAAATATTTCCCAAATCCCGGGATAGTGGAAACCACCGGGAAATGGAAGCTCTAAGAACAACTCACCCTTCCTTTAGAACGCCTTTTCAATATATCTCTGAAAAATGGAAAATTCCCTGAAATTTGGAAATCGTCTCATTTGGTTCCTATTTTCAAATCTGGCAAGAAATCTGACATCTGTAATTCTCGTGGCATTGCCATTATCTCTTACATCCCAAAACTTTTTGAATCAATCGTTAACGACAAAATTTTTCAGGAAGTAAAAAATCAAATTACAAACAAATAGTACGGCTTTTTTAAAGGCCGTTCAGCTACCTCAAATCTTCTTGAATTTGTAACCTTCATTCTTAACGCAATGGACAATGGCAAGCACGTGGAAGCTCTTTATACTGACTTCAGTAAAGCATTTGACCGAAACGACATTTAAATTGCAAAAAAATAGGAATGGAATCTCGACTTCTGAATTGGCTACAATCATACCTAACGCAACGCAAACAAATAGTTTGTTTTCAGAATAAACTTTCAGAACATATTTCGGTCACCTCTGGGGTGCCCCAGGGTTCTCATTTAGGCCCAATTCTTTTTATTTCGTACGTAAACGACATTTCCTACATACTTAAAAAAAATAAAAGTTCTTATATATGCAGACGACATGAAGCTCTTCATGGAAATAAGTAATTCTAGCGACACAGAAGAATTTCAGAGTGAATTCAACTTATTCAACACTTGGTGTAGTAAAAGTCTACTTCAACTCAATATAAAAAAATGCAACGCAATTGTATTTAGCAGAAAAATAGAAACACCTCTATTTGAAATCTTTTTAGTAGAAAAATGTAAAATTGTTAGGGACCTAGGTGTGATCCTAGACTCCAAACTCACTTTTGTAGAAAATTATAATTAAATCATAACGAAAGCAAATAGTATGTTGGGCTTCATTTAGAGGTTCAGCTATAATTTTCAAGACCCATACACTATCAAATTATTATATATTACATACGTAAGACCTATTCTGGAATACTGTAACTTGGTATGGAATCCGTACATTGCCATACACGAAGAATGCATAGAATCCGTCAAAAAAAAAAATTCCTTTATATGCCCTTCGCAAATTGAATTGGACCGCATTTCCGCTTCCATCATATAAAGCACGCTGTATGCTCATCAACTTACAAACACTCAAAGAACGCCGCGAATTTGCAATGCTTTTCTTCATAAATGACATTATTTCACATCGCATAGAATCATCAGAAATACTTTCACAATTAAACTTCTACACACCCTGTCGGCATCAAATTACGCAAAGAATGGCCCCTTCAATCGAATGATGGGACAGTACAATCTACATTGTGAAGTCATTAGCACCACTATGTCAAAAGAAGAAATTAAAACCCAACTAAAACATAATATAAATACTGCATAGTATGTAAGTAAAACATTGTAACCATTGTATGTAGTCTACTTTGCTTGACGAATTAATCAAATAAAAAATCAGATTCAAGACAATATTTTATTTAGCTTTTTTTTTAATTAGAGTAAATTTGTACAATTGACGAATCCAACTTAAACTAATGCGCGCCTGGTGTCAGGAATAAGCACTATCCGAAGGTGATCAGATAGTACACTGCCGCTATTCGCATAACAGTCCCATGTCCTGTGGATTTCCTATCTACATAGGACTGTTATGCGAATAGCGGCAGTACAGCCCTTGGAAATGTCATTATTTTTTTGGAAATTTGTTACATTACAGTGCTAGTTCGTATAAATATGCTATTAAAATTAATGACTCTTGTACAAAACCTAAAAACCTATTGTGATATGTGTCTATCCTAAAATAAAAATTACTAGTTTTCAAATAAAACTGAAAAAACATGCTAAGGTTATGGACATGGTTATGTTAACAGCCATACAACATCGATAAATGTTGATATGGAGACGCCCTAATAAAAATGTTATGGTTAATTTGTTTAACGACTTGTTCAAGGTATTATCCAAACCAATTGAGGAATAGTTCAATGATTTGGGCTATCGTTCGTTTATGGTAATTTTTTATTGGGAAAAATAGAAGAGCCCCTTTGTAAAAAATATACCAATGCAGGCACTCGATGCTGGTTGTTGGTTTAATACGGTAGGATTGTATTCGGATACGATTTGCAACCATCGATCGAAGTATGCAGGGATTAAGTTGGTTTTATCATGTTTGTTCTACGATTTTTTTTTATTTCAATGCTATTTCAATAATTTAGCACTTAAATATCTAATTCTACTTACCAGAGAGATTATATTTATGCCAAAGAAGAAAGGGTTTCCGTTCGGCTATATTCCTTCAGCTATAGAAAAGATTCAGGTTCAGCTATAGGAATGAAGATGTTCCTGCGTATGGAAAAATATATTGTTTTGATTGCTTCAACATGTAAAATTGTTCTAACAACTCACCTCAAACAGCAAAAATAATTGATTTAATTCAATCTCCGATGGGATGATCCTGCAGGATTGCATTCTCAGTTTGAATCCTGTAAAAATATTGTTAACATTATTTGTTAATGTTTTGCTGGGAGAAACATATTTTTCATTTTGAAGAAATATCAATAATCTTGCATTTAAAAATTAGAATTTACTTACTATTCTTACCGGCGCTACTTTTCTGTTCATGTTTGCTTTCTGTTATTGAATAAATCAATTACAATAACACGTACAACATAGTTTTCTCATCACAAACTTGAAAATATATGCAGTTTGACAGATGATCTAAAGTTCATCACCGCTACGATTACAGCGCCGCGGTGGCCGGCATAAACTTGGATTTGTCAATGTAAAATAATAAATATGTAATATAATCTATGTTGATTAGGGGCGCCAGTGGCGTAGTGGTAAGTATGACCAACAATCAATACGAAACTAACGATTTTAAATTGGCTCACCACTTTAGTAGCCTATTGGTCCCAAGCAAACGATTAACGTACCCTATTCCAGTCGAAATTCTAGTACTACGCAATGTTTGTTTTGATTCGCTATGAAAATTTGACAGATAAAATGAGGGGTTATTGGTTTTTCCTATGTTTCGAGGGGTGATTCGACAAGCTTGGGACCGAAGATAGTACCAGAGGTGAGCCAAAAAGTTGAGCACGTTTCTTCGGGACCTACTTGTCTTAGAGTTACCTCTATGGTATGACTACCTCTCACCCCAAAAAGCCTGGGCTCAATCCCAGTCAGCACCGCCGGGTTGTTCTGAGGCATAACATCTCTGCTCACGTAAAATCGTTGGTCCCCGGTTCATGAGTTGATGGGTCGATAAGTAGAATCCAGGAGTGGGAGTTGCCTCCCTGGTGTCGGTAGTATTGGTGCTCAGCAAGGAAGACAAGATCGACGGAAAACAAAATAAAGGAAAAAAATATTAATATTTTTTTTTTGCTTTATTAGAGAGATTTTCTTATTAAACTAAAAAAAAAAAAAATATTAGTGAGTCAGCCATCTCATTGCCCGGAATCGAGCAATGAGATGGGACCCATGCAAAGGTGATGACAAAAGATCTTAAAGATAAAGCACTTAAAAGCTCTCGTATTTTCATGAGAAAATACGAGGAGTGCTTTACCGGCCTCATGGAGCGAATAGCCTCGACAGAACTAAGACTATCCGTAAAAATAAAATACCGTGCCGATTCAAATTTCGGACACTTAAACTCGAATTTCAGACACTTTTAAAAGTTGATTATCTCGGTCGAATATGATCCACATGTCTTGTAAATTTTAAATTTTTTTGACTAGTGCCCTCCACGATCATCTAACATTATTACTTTGTTTCTAACTGGATGTAATATTTAATTAAAAATGAAAGTGTCCGAAATTTGAATCGTCTGAAATTTGAATCGGAACGGTAGTGATCTGGTGGAATTGAGGCGATCTTGCAGAATCAACTTGGCCAAACTTTGCAGCGTAAATTGACGGAACAATCATGGAACGATGATTTTCTGGGATCCCACGAATCTCCCGCGTCATAGATAAATCAAAACTAACTGAATTGCCGAAGTCGGAGAAGCATACACGATGAGGATTATGCTGTGAAGGGCTGACATCCTGTGTTATGTACACGTAGTACAATGTCATAAAACGAGTTTGAGGGTTTAGCTCAAGAAGCTTCTCAAAGTTTGCAATCACCAGTGGGTTCATAACTTCACAACGGGTGAGGAGCCTGAGGGATAATTCCGAAAACCGATCAGAGAGTGGCAACATGCCCGCTAACACTTCGAGACTCATCGTATGAGTCGAGTGCATGCATCCTAATGCGATACGAAGACAGCGATACTGGATCCGTTCCAGTTTGATGATGTGGATGGGCTCCCCACCACGTTCCGGTAATTGTTCGAAGAAAATTGATCCTTTGTTGACATTTTCGTCTCAGATACTCTATGTGGGATCTCCAGGTGGATTTGAAATCGAACCAGACCCCAAGATATTTGAAAGACATGGAATGAGTGATCGGCCTACCCAAAAGTTGAAGCTTTGGTTGTGCTGGGCTATGCTTCCTAGAAAAAACTACCAACTCAGTTTTCTCCGTGGAGAATTCGATACCTAGCTGGATAGCCCAAGTAGACAAATTGTCTAAGGTATCCTGTAAGGGTCCTTGCAGGTTGACCCCTTTGGGCCCTGTCATAGACACTACGCCATCATCTGCAAGTTGTCTCAACGTGCAGTTGTCACTTAGACAATTGTCAATTTCTCTGACGTAGAAATTATACAAAAGGGGGCTTAAACATGAGCCCTGGGGGAGACCTATGTAACTAAATCGAGAAGCTGTAGAGTTTACATGAGAAAAACTTATATGTTTCTCTGACAGCAAATTGTACAAAAAGTTATTAATTAATGGAGAAAGGCCACATGCGTGGAGTTTGTCTGAAAGGACTTCAACCGATACTGAATCAAAAGCCCCCTTAATATTCAAGAACACAGAAGCCATTTGCTCTTTTTTAGTAAAAGCCAACTGCATTTCTGTGGAAAGAAACGCAAGACAGTCGTTCGTTCCCTTGCCCATACGGAAACTAAATTGAGTATCTGAGAGTAGGTGGTTCGTCTCAACCCATTTGTCCAAACGAAAAAGGATCATTTTCTCCAACAATTTTCGAATGCACGATAACATCGCGATGGGACGATACGAATTATGATCTGACGCAGGTTTTCCAGGCTTTTTAATGGCTATAACTCTCACTTGCCTCCAATCATCCGGAATAATATTGAGCTCTAGGAACTGACAAAACAAGTTCAAGTTAGCTGATAGAATCAAGTTCAACTTGTTGAAGAACCTCCCAGACGTCGCTAAGAGGCGCACTCTTAGCGACGTCTGGGAGGTTCTTCAACAAGTTGAACTTGATTCTATCAGCCCCCGGAGCCGAATTGCCACACGAAAGGAGCGCGAGTGAGAGCTCCAGCATAGAAAAAGGCTGATTGACGAGACGAGAGTCTACCGAATTCGTCGTTTTGCGAGGAATCATCCGTGCCGGCACGGAATCATGACATACTTTTCGCGTGAACTTGAAAATCCAACGATCTGAGTACTCCTCGCTCTCGTTGTTCGAAGACCGGTTACGCATCCTTCGCGCCGCGTTCCAAAGTGTATTCATCGGCGTTTCGCGCGATAATCCGTCCACGAATTGCCGCCAGTATCCGCGTTTCTTGGCTTTGATGAGGCTCTTGAGTTCGCGTTTAAGAGCCGAGTACGCTTCGAAACACACGGGTGTTCCACGTTTCCGGAAAAGCTTAAACGCGTCGGACTTTTTACGATAAACCTCTGTGCATTGGAGGTCCCACCAAGGGGAAGGAGGTTTCCTACGCAAAGACGTTCCAGGAACCGGCCGAGTTTGAGCTCGAAGCGCGCTGTCCAAGATCAGATTGGAGAGGAAGTTATATTCCTCCAACGGTGGAAGCCCTTCTACCGACGACACGGCTTCCTCTATCGCGGTCTTGAACGTTGTTCAATCGATATTACGGGTGAGGTCGTACGCGACGTTAACGGACTCCGACGGATTGAACCCACTGGCAATCGAAATTTTGATCGGCAAGTGATCACTACCATGGGGATCTTGGATCACATTCCACGTGCAATCCAACGATAATGAGTTAGAGCAAAGTGTGAGGTCTATTTACTTCCATTCGAGGATGGTCCAGCCAAACGTGTTACTTCTTCATTGTTAAGAATTGTCATATTAAAGCTGTCGCAGAGGCATATATCAAAGAAGAACGGTTTTCATCATACAGTTCCCCCCAGCCTGTACCGTGGGAATTAAAATCTCCCATAATCAACCGTGGAGCAGGAAGTACCGAACAGATATCTGAAAGTTGTTTTCGATTAACAACGGCTCTAGGAGGAATATAAACAGAAGCAATACAAAGGCTCTTACCTTTAATAATAGCCTGACATGCGACAACCTCAATACCTGTAAATTGAAATTGTGGAAGATTCACTCTAAAGAAGGAATGGCACTTTTTGATCCCCAAAAGTACCCCTCCCTCCACGCGAATCCTCACGATCCAGTCGAATAATGTTAAAATCATAAAAAGGAAGATCAATATCTGAAGAGAGCCAAGTTTCACAAAGAGCAAATGCATCACAATCATTATTGTGAACTAAAAACTTAAAAGAGTCTAATTTAGGAATAAGACTTCAACAATTCCACTGTAGAATAGTGATCAAATCCCAGACCTCGTTTGGAAAATTATCCATCGAAGGAAATGATTGCTGCAAGGAGGGGCCACTTCAATGTCAATTGCTTCAAGAGGGTCTTCACAGTAGGAAGCATTGCCAGAACAATGCTTTTGAGAGGATCAGAAATATTCAGGTACTTGAGGATATCGTCCACAATTTTATCAAATGAGAACAACCCAGATGAAGAAGGGGCTTCTGTTCTTAAAAATGGGACATCAGGGGTTTTGGATGTCCCCGGGAGAGGTGGAAAATCCTGGGTATAGTCAGTACTTCTGAATCCAGGAGGAGTAGAAACTTCCTTTTTTCCACCACTCCTTGATTTGGGCAAGCTGATGGGGTTCTTCATTCTCAACTTTCCGCGAACGGATGCGTTTTCGTTTCCGTGCTGAAAAACGGAAAGAAGTTCCCTCCTCAGCCAAGTCAGAGTCAGTCTCGTCATCTGACAAAAGAGAAAAGCGATTTTTGTCGTTGGTCGATGGCGTTGCTGTCTTAAGCATTTCTGCAAAAAATGCCGGAACGTTCCTTAAGTGAGCGTTGTAATTTCTCCCCGCGTTGTTTGTACACCGGGCACGACGAGAGACCATGAGGAGTTCCCTTACAGTACACGCATTTTGGTGCGGTAGCTGCACAGGTGCCATCCCCATGCTTCTCCCCGCATTTGGAACAGCGTGCCTTGCTGCCACAGTGGGACGCCGTATGTCCCAACTGCTTACAGTTTTGGCATTTCATGACCCGGGGAACGAACAAACGCACAGGTAGTCGAAGTTTTCCCACCTCGATGTAGTGAGGAAGGGCTGAACCAGAAAAGGTTACACGGAACGAGTCTGTGGGGGTAGATACTGATACAGATACTGAGCCCAGTTTTTGAACATCAAGTATCTTCACCGGGGGAAGCAAAGGGTTCTTGAAACGGCCAACCGCCTGTTTCTCCAAGATCTCGGGGGTCAGACTCGCTTCGGTGACCACACCTTCGATCTCCACATCACGAGCTGGGATGTAAACTCTATACTCGAGCGTGAAGAGCTGGGAGGCAGCAATCTCGTTAGCCTGCTTCAGGTTAGAGACGGAGACATGAAGTTTATTGTGCCTAACCTTCGTGACTTCAGTCACGGCCGAGTATTGCTTCGTCAGATCATTAGTAATTTGCATTACATTCAAAGGTTTGTTTCTGGGCTGAAAGTAGATAACCCATGGGCCAGTCGAGTCATCTGGATAGGCTCGCGATCGGGGGTTTATCTGAGCCTATCCTTTACCAGACTGAGACGATGAACCAGGGATGACATCATCTGTCGTCTGAGATGACATACGTTTTCGACCCTTCTTGCCATCGCGTGGCAAAGTGGTGTCATCTTCCGACAAAACGTCCATTTCGTCTTGCGACAAAATGTCCATTTTGCCGAACTAGTGGGAGCGAAAAACGCTCTACCACTGAAACGATAATCACTCGGACACAATACACAAAAAAAAAAAACTACAAACACAGAACACAAACTTAAAATTTAACTGATGGGCGAAAGAGAGAAACAAGAACAAAAACTTATCTGATAATCCTATACTACTACCACCGAGCGTTTAAACAGCAGCAGCGGAGCGACGCGCAGCGTGCATGATCTTCGATCAGCATGTGAGGGCGGTCTTCGTTGGTGTGTGCTTATGTGAGGGTCGGCACTCAGCTGAACACACGATGAGAGATGAGCGGTGTAAATGCGGAGGCAGATGCTGACACTCGATGACGATGATCCGTGTGCAGGTATGCGTTACCACGCACCGATGGTGCGCAAAATGGTTGGCGAATTGGCAATCGCAAAAACAATTTTCCTTCCGATGATGCCGAAAACACACTTTCTTCTCAGAAAAAAACTCACGTTTAATTAATTGTTTAACTGGGAACTATGTCAGGAAACACTAAGCGAGAAAAACTGATAATTTAAATCAAGCGAATAGCGAGAAAACTTCCAAAATAGCGGAGCTCGAACTAAGTCGACCGTACTTCTTGCTGGGACGCAGTAGAGTGATTTGCTGGAGGTAGTTACGGGTGATTTTAACCAGATGTAATGGAAAGTTTGCCATTTAAATGATCTTTATTTCTTGTGATTGTGTGGTTTACATGTATGAATTTGTTAAGTGACACAGATGCGTCTTTTCAACTTTGGTACATTTGAGATTTTAATTATTATTTACAGTTCCTAGTCCTATCAGGCCTATTTTAAAGTATGACCACCTTGGTGGGATTGGTTTGATTTGAATTGGAAAAGGGAGACTGCTTATAACTACTATTTACAACTACAACTAACCTACAACTACTATGTACACCTAACCTACTATATACAAATTGCTTATCAAAGCATGTTCTGATAAATTACATTTTTGTGTAAATTTAGTCTTAATTTCGTTAATTTTGGAATCTATTTTGGCAATGCCTGCCTCTTCATGTAAATTTGTTATTCTAGTGTCGAAAGGACGATCAAGAACCATCCTCAGCACTCTATTCTGAGCGACCTGAATTTTGTTCCTGTGAGTCTGTGCACATGATTCCCACACCGGAGCTGCGTAGAGGATCGCAGGTGCTACGATTTGTTTGTGGACGGCCAGTTTGTTCACCCTTGAGAGGCGGGATCTGCGGCAAATCAGCGGATACAGACACCTAACCAAGGCGGAACACTTGACTACGGTTTTCTCCACATGCGAGCGGAATAGGAGCTTTTCGTCAAACAACATCCCGAGATAGGTTACTTCGGCGGACCACTCAACCCTTGTGCCATCCATGATTACAGTACAAGAGGGAGCCGGTTTTAGTTTGGGTGATTGCCGATGGAGGAACATGATTGTTTGTGTTTTGGAAGCATTGATTTTGATTTTCCACGTGGTGGCATAATCAGCAAAGGCGTTAAGGCATCGTTGAAGTTTGTTCGTTATTTCGCGAGGCATCCTTCCTTTGACGGCTATTGCGGTATCATCTGCGAACAGGAAAAACACGCAACCGTCTCCAAGGGGAGGAATGTCGGAAGTGTAAATGCTGTAAAGCAAGGGTCCCAGCAGACTGCCTTGCGGGACTCCTGCTGGGATGGAAAACGTGTCGGAAAGACAACCATTCAACGATACCTTAAACGACCTTTGCTGGAGGTAGCTACGGGTGATTTTCACCAGATGTAATGGAAAGTTGAAGTTACAAAGCTTATATACAAGCCCATTGTGCCAGACATTATCAAACGCTTTCTCAACGTCTAACAAGGCCATGGCTGTGGACTTGGATACAGCTTTGTTACTTCGGATGTTATTCATCACCCGTACTAGCTAGTGATTGGTGGAATGCCTCTTTCTGAATCCAAATTGTTCCGGAAGTAGAATGTTATTTTCCTCGACAAACTTGAGCAAACGATTGAGAATGAGTTTCTCGAACTATTTGCTCAGCGCTGAAAGGAGGCTGATTGGTCTGTAGCTTGAAGACAATGTTGGATCCTTACCGGGTTTGCGGATTGGTATGATTTTAGCTACTTTCCAGATGCTTGGAAAGTAGTGCAGTTCCAAACATCTGTTGAAGATAGCGGTTAGAAGAGACTGCACTTTCATGCTGAGTCTCTTCAAGATCAAGTCAAACCCGGGAGCCTTCATGTTCTTGGTGCATTTCAGCGCTGAGCAAATCTGTTGTACTGTAATCATATCCGCCGGAGGCACGACACAAGGGGAGGCATCTAGGTTTTGAACGCATTGCGCTACCTGATCTTCGAGCGGACTTTGGATATTCGAGCCAAGCAAATGCGATGAAGCGACATGCTCGTCGATCGTATTTGCTTTCTCCTGTGGGGTGATTGGAAGCCGATCGTCATCATTTTCGACTCTGAGAGGTGGAATGGGTTTGGGATGAGTTTTCAGGACCTTGGCTACCTTTCAAAATGGTCTGGAGCGGTCGTCCAGATTCTGGACAACACGCCCGAAACTTTCATTTCGGAGTGAGTCCATTCTGGAAGCAATCTGTCTGTTCAGATCGGCCATTTCACGTTTTTTACCCAGATCACCAGTCCTCTGAAACTGGCGTCTACGAACATTTCTCATGCGAATCAAAAGTTGGGTGTAGGAATCAATGGCAATAAACTTACCCCTCACAGGAACTCGTCGGACGCATGCCTCGTCAGCCACGGTTATGGCTTAGTGGAGTCCCTCCAACGCTCGGTCGATGTCCTCCACGGTGTCAAGCGGCGGGTTGTCGATGATGTGCCTGTCTACCACGCGTCCAAACTGGGCCCAGTTTACGCGATGACAGTCCTTGCGCAGGCTTGAAGCAGGTGCCACGTTATCATGAATAATCAAGATTGCAAAAATTGCCTTGTGTGTTAACAAGACAGAGTGTTAATGGCCCTTCGCTCATTTTTAACTTCTACTCAATTTTTATACTGCCGTACTCTAGCGGAACTATCTACTCTTCAGACATTTCTCTAGCTAATATATTATCACACTAAAGCTTCATGTTAGATAGCATTTCCAACCAACTCTGAAAATCGTTAACTTTACGCATAAAAAACACTTGGAATGTAAGGAAATATTTGTTTTAAATTTTCGGATGGCTATTGCGTGAATGTATGTGTATACTAATGATGATTGAAAAAATATAATAATAATAAGAATACAAAATGAGTGACGGTGTCTTGAGCCTCAAGAGGGCAAAGTTTCGAGTGCCGAACCTTTACATAGTGCACCTTAAACAGCTGCATTATATTCTTTGCATAAATTAACCTCATAATTACGTATTCAAACCGTTTGCTCGTTTGGAAGTAGCAACAACATGGGATACTTTTGTCGTGTTTCGTTCGTTAATCAACAAACAAAAAATCAACAGAACATCTACTGTCCCAATGGCGTGGGCTTGATATTTATCAAAAATTGCTCCCACAACTGAAAGAAGATGACTGATAGAATTATCCACCATTTCGGACCGTTTATCTGCGACATTAATCATCCGAGAATAATATATTTAAAATCATTCGAATATGACGAGTACTGCTACTATTACAACCACTACTACTACTACTACTACTACAAAAAAACGCAATCCACAAACGACAACCAACGGTATGTATGGAAGCACGTCTATAAAAACGCAATTCGAGCGATCTGTCGCCGGATCGAATTTTCACCTTCCGAATATTTTTAGACTGTCGGTTTGCACACGGCCGATTGAACCAACTAAAACGTAGTTAATATATTCCTCCATTTTCTAGGAAAAACTTTTCAAATGTGAGGAAATCGAGAAAGGTTTCACTCAGTCTATTAGCACCTTCCTAGATTGAGTAAGATTTTCGTCCATTGTTGTGGAAAAGCGTGGAGTATTTTGCTCGTTTTTCGGAATTTTGAGTGAAAAACCACACAATTTTGAGTCGATCTCATCGGCTGTGCACGATTCGAACGGCTGTTGTACATGGGTGGCGTAACCATTTTGGTGTCGGGACCTTGAGGATACCAAAGATAGCATCCATTCCCGAAAACAGCCTGAACAGTTTTTTTTATAATGGATGCGTTTCATTAAATCGCCGCGAAAACAACAAACACGCACAGCTTTTAGCGATCGACCCTGTAAGGTCATATTTAAATGAATCCCGGAAGTGTCACCTTTTTCGGTTGGCACTTTGGAAGCAGTTTCTGGATCGTGCTCGGGTAGTAAGTCGCAAGCAAAGTGAAGTTCAAAACTGGAGCTTCTAATGTACACTGTACCTATTATATGTATATTCACCTGAAAGCGACATTTGGACGCGGGTAGTCAGAGAGCACATCCGGTTCACTTTTCACGATTCCCGTCGCCCGTCGTCGCGGTGAGCGGCGGTCTCACCTTTGAAGCTTGCATGTTAGACTGGTCGGGTTAACCCGCTACTGTCCAATTGTGTTATTCTAGGCAATATGAAAAAAGAAAATGGAAATTATTTTAATCTAGATCAATTTGAGTTGACGAACGATTGAACCAATGTTAACCAAATTTGGCTAGCCAAAACTAGAACTCGCGAACAAAACCTTAATCATATTTCATAAAAATCTCTTTAGTCTTAATGATGGAACTTTCTTTTTGAAGTTTAGACATATTTTTTTCAATTACGAGTTTTTTACTGGAATTCATAGAACATACTTTTTAAATATTACTTCACAGAATGAAGACCTTTGAGTGGGTTGGTTTATTTCCTTTAAATTCCGTTATAATTGCTTGTCTTTTGACAGATACGCGTATTTCGTCTACTACTTGCAGACTTCATCAGTGTCAAGTATTTACTCAACACCACTGATGAAGTCTGCAAGTAGTAGACGAAATACGCGTATCTGTCAAAAGATAAGCAATTATAACGGAATTTAAAGGAAATAAACCAACCCACTCAAAGCTCTTCATAAAGGGATTCCGTTAAGAGGTTCGACAACCCTAATAAAAATGTTATGGTTAATTTGCTTAACGACGTGTTCGGGGTATTATTCAAACCATTTGTGGAATAGTTTAATCATTTGGGTAATCGTTCGTTTATGGTAATTTTTATTAGGGAAATTTAAATGATTCACAGAATGGTTTTAAAGTCTTTTATTCTAAATGTTCATGTAAATAGTAGATAAATTGTGTACTTTTCCAAGGCACAACAGAGAGTAGTTTCCGAGCCTGTAAGGCTCAGACAGACAGAAATTCATTTTTTTTTATATTTATAGATAGTCACTTTAACGCTCTTGGGTCATTCGAGACTTGCCCGGGGGCGAGATTTGACTTTGGCGTGAGAGGTATGGATGCTAACCACTACGCTGGGGTCGCCCCCACCAAAGTGAAAGCATAACCCCCCTCTTTTGATAACCACGGCTACACGGATGGCAAATTTCTATTGCTGATGGTTCATAAAATGTATAAGTCAACTTATAAGCAGATGCCTTGCAAAAAAGTTAATGAAGATCATGTGTCAAATGGAATGTAGATTCGAGCTTCGAAATCCGTCGGATACTGTTGTTTTAAGTTTGTTCTCTGTTTTGTGCGTGCGTTCGCTTTGATTGTTTTCGGTTGCGTTTGGTTGATTAGCGCTGGCACTCTGCCTCCCTGACGGTTAAGCTGGGTTTAGACAGGGCAATCCTAATAAAAATAACCATAAAAGAGAGCTATCGAGCTAGGGTATCATCCAAACCATTTGTGGGATAGTTTACCCATCCGGGATACAGTTAGTTGATGGTATTTGTTGATCATTTGACTTGCCTAATCTGAACCCAGCTTTATGCGTGTGTGATTGTAGTGGTTTTCTCGCTTTCTGGGAAGTTTTCGAATCGAGAAGGAAACGTGATTCATCGTGTTTGCAAGAATCAGAAGAGATGCAGCTCTGCATACTTATATTACTTTCTTCGCGTGTGCTCCCGGACCAGAAATGTGTGGCATAGTGAAGCGATCGATGCCTGCGTCGGAGGTGTTGGTTTTTCTAATCGTTATATGATGGTGTTGGTGATCAGATGTACCCTAAACACTAAAGGGTCTGCGCATTCTGCTGTGAATCCTGTGGTTTGCTTCCTATACAGTAGCGCAGGCGAAAGAGTGATGAATGCCAACCAAGCCGTCGGAGCCAAATAAGAAATGCCAAAAATATAAGGTTATAAGCCATAGGATTAAGGTACGGACACCCACCCCACCCAGCGTAGTAAAGAGGATGAAGGAGAGTTCATCAAGGATAGCAAACTGGACATGAAGACTTTGGAATGTTATTATCTGAAATGTAGATAAGGCCAAGGAGTATCCAATTAAATTCCAGGAATTTCTGTCTTGGGCCAAGGCAGCAGAGGAGTCATCATCATCATCAATCAGGCTAAGGCCTTGTTGTCTTTGCTGTCCGAAGAAGTCGTCTCCACTCTACTCGATCCATGGCCACAGTTCGCCAGCCTCGTAGTCTGCGAAGGGTCCGCAGGTCACCTTCTACTTGGTCGATCCACCTTGCCCGCTGTGCGCCTCTTCTTCTTGTTCCTGTTGCGTCGCTTTCTAGAACCATTTTCACTGGGTCATCGTGCGCCATTCTTACGACGTGCCCAGCCCACCGTAGTCGCCCAATTTTTGCAATGTATACGATGGATGGTTCTCCCAGCAGCTGGTGCAATTCGTGGTTCATTCGCCTCCTCCACGTTCCGTCATCCATCTGCACTCCACCGTAGATGGTACGCAACACCTTCCGTTCGAAAACACCAAGGGCGCGTTGGTCCTCCACGAGCATATTCCAGGTCTCGTGGCCGTAAAGGACCACCGGTCTAATCAGCGTCTTGTAGACAGTCAACTTCGTGCGGCGGCGAATTTTATTCGACCGGAGCGTCCTCCGGAGTCCAAAGTAGGCACGATTCCCTGCCATAATGCGTCTTTGAATTTCTCTGCTGGTATCATTTTCGGCGGTCACCAGTGAGCCCAAATACACGAACTCATCGACCACCTCGATTTCGTCACCGTCAATCTGAACTCGGGGTGGGAGGCTAACATTGTCTTCCCTAGAACCTCTTGCTTTCATGTATTTTGTCTTTGATGCGTTGATGGCAAGTCCAATCCGTCTAGCTTCAGCCTTCAGTCTGATGTACGTTTCCGCCATCATCTCAAAGTTCCGTGCCATAATGTCAATGTCATCGGCGAAACCAAGGAGCTGGATGGACTTCCTGAATATCGTGCCACTCGTGTCTATCCCAGCTCTTCTGATCACACCTTCTAACGCGATGTTGAACAGCAGACACGAAAGTCCATCACCCTGCCGTAACCCCCTTTGAGATTCAAAGGAACTCGAGAGTGTCCCCGATACTCGAACAACGCACATCACTCGATCCATCGTCGCCTTGACCAATCGCGTCAGTTTATCCGGAAATCCGTACTCGTGCATAATCTGCCATAGCTGATCTCGATCGATTGTGTCGTATGCGGATTTGAAATCGATGAACAAATGATGTGTGGGCACGTTGTATTCGCGGCATTTCTGCAGAACCTGCCGAATCGCGAAAATTTGGTCCGTGGTAGCGCGGGCACCCATGAATCCCACCTGGTATTGCCCCACGAACTCTCTTGGATATGGTGACAGGCGGCGGCATAGAATTTGGGAGAGTACCTTGTAGGTGGCGCTCAGCAGTGTGATCGCGCGGTAGTTGCAGCAATCCAACTTGTCGCCCTTTTTGTAGATTGGGCATACGACACCTTCCATCCACTCCTCCGGTAATATCTCCTCCTCCCAAATCTTGGCAATTACCCAGTGCAGCGCTCTAGCCAGTGGTTCACCACCGTATTTCAATAGCTCACTTGGTAGTTGATCTACACCAGTTGCTTTGTTGTTCTTCAGCCGACCGATCTCCTCCTCAACTTCTTGAAGATCAGGGGCCGGTAGCCTGTCGTCTTCTGCGCGTGCTCCAAGGTCTGTTGCCGTGCCACCTTCGTTTTCTGCTGCTTCACCGTTGAGGTGCTCGTCATAGTACTGCTTCCACCTCTCAATCACCTCACACTCGTTCGTGAGAAGGTTACCGTCCAAGTCCTTGCACATATCGGCTTGCGGCACGTAGCCTTTGCGCGAACTATTTAGCTTCTCGTAGAATTTCCGTGTGTCGTTTACGCGGTACAGATTTTCCATCGCCTCGCGATCTCGGTCTTCCTGCTGACGCTTCTTCCTTCGGAAAACCGAGTTTTGTCTGTTCCGCGCTTGTTTGTATCGCTCCACATTCAATCTCGTGCGGTGTTGCAGCATTCTCGCCCGTGCTGCATTCTTCTCCTCTACTAACAGTTTGCATTCGCCGTCAAACCAGTCATTTCTTCGGTCCGGGATTGCAGTACCTAGTGCCGCTGCAGCAGTACTACCTATGGCTGAACGGATGTCCCTCACGGAAGCTGCTCTTCCGTGGGTAGTGCAACTTCCAGCTGCTGCGCGTAGTCCTGGGCAATTCCGGCGTCCCGTAGTTGCTCAATGTTGGGTCGCGGCGTTCGACTTCGACGTGTGTTATGCACCGTCGAGAGTTTTCAGCGCATGCAATAAGGTAACGGTCCAAATCTTTGTTCGCACTGCGGTATGTGCGGACGTTGATAATATCGGAGAAAAATTTCCCGTCGATTAAAACGTGATCGATTTGGTTTTCTGTGTGTTGGTCAGGTGATCCCAGGTGGCTTTGTGGATATCCTTGCGGGGGAAAAAGGTACTTCGAACTACCATACCCCGGGAGGCTGCAAAGTTCACGCATCGTTGGCCGTTGTCGTTCGATACGGCATGCAGGCTGTTTGGCCCGATTGCCGGTCTATACATTGCCTCCCGTCCTACCTGAGCGTTCATGTCGCCGATGACGATTTTGACGTCCCGTTGCGAACAGCCGTCGTACACCTGCTCCAGCTGCGCATAGAACGCTTCTTTCTCGTCGTCGGGTCTCCCTTCGTGTGGGCAGTGCACGTTGATGATGCTGTAGTTGAAGAAACGGCCCTTAATCCTCAACTTGCACATCCTCGCGTTGATCGGCTGCCAACCAATCACGCGTTGGCGCATCTTACCCAGCACTACAAAGCCGGTTCCCAGCTCGTTGGTGGTGCCACAGCTCTGGTAGAAAGTAGCCGCTCGATGCCCGCTTTTCTATACCTTTTGTCCCGTCCAGCAAAGTTCCTGCAGTGCTACGACTTCGAAGTTGCGTGGTTGAAGTTCGTCATAGATTAACCTATCGCAACCCGGGAAGCCGAGCGATTTGCAGTTCCATGTTCCGAGTTTCCAATCGTAGTCTTTATTTCGTCGCGTAGGTCTGTGCCGATTGTTCCGATCCGTATTTCTTTCTTCGGTATTTGCAACTTTGTTTTTTTCCAGGGCGGTTTGTTGGGCCTGCCCCAACCCCCTGTCTCGCCGGGGGACCATCGTGCACAGCTCTGTTTAGAGTCCCACGCTGGCACTAGGACGGTGATCAGCCGCTCCTAACATGGAGAACAGACGCCGTTTTGAGCCGCACCTCCATGGTGAACAGACGCTCAGGTTTGGTGAAGCATTTCCTCTATCACCGTACTATGGTTACCGCGCCAGTGTTCGCGTCGCACCTCTTCACTTTGCTATTGCCGGACTGGCAACATTGCCCAGGCTACGCCACCCAGCTGTGTCCATGTTTCAGCTGGCAGTCTTTTGTTATCATATGACTCGAGGAGGCGTGAAGTAGGAACTTGTGAGGACCAGGGCTAGGTATTCCGCTCCTTCCAGGTTGTCAACTCACCATTTTGTAGCCCAGGAGTGCGAATAGGATAGGAAGCGGAAGCTGCAGGATAGGAAGCTAAACAGACTACGACAGGAGTCTCAACGGAAACCGTATAGTCAGTTTCGAGTAGACCCCTTACAGAGTGAAACGCGTGGAGAAAGCACTGTAGGAGTGAAAATCGATATTAGGAGATGGAGCAGGTCGTTTACGGGAACCCAATCCCATTCTACCCATGATCAAATGTCTCCCCAAAGTCCACAAACCGGGAAATGAAATGCGAGAGGTTGTGTCTGCAGTTGGTTACCTCACCCACAAACTAGCAAAGTGGCTAGTCAAAGAGTTCCAGAGTATGCCGAATCAGTTCCAGAGTAAAGCAGTTAGTAACACCCAGGAGTTCGCCCAGCAACTACAATCTTCAGGAGACATCACAGCTCTTTTTCTCAGCGTACCGGTCAAGGAAGCGATCCACCATTTGGAGGACTGGCTATTAACACACCGTTCCATTTGATCAAAATATTTCTTGTAAGCTAAGACCACAGTTAAAACAATTCGGATTAGATTTAGTTTTCACCAGTAGACATAAACAGTTGAAATCATTGTTAGGATCCACTAAAGACCCAGTTAATGTTTTAGGTAAAGCAGGTGTATATAAAATAAGCTGTAATCATTGTAACAAAGTATATGTAGGACAAACCAAGAGAACTTTAGCAACTAGATTCAAAGAACATATAGCGGAGGTTAATAAGGCCAAATATCAAGAATAAAAAGGCCTAACATATGGTTTCAAATCAAAGGTTGCGGACCACCAACAATCGAAGGAGGACATCACGATTTTACGAACCGTATCTACACCATGGAAATTGGATGTTGCAAAAAGCCTCGAGATCAACAAACAACGTAATTCAACTTTACTAAACAGGGATCAAGGAAACGGACACACATGGCTTTTCAAGTTACTACTTAGGACACATCAACGAGTAAGCAGCGGAGTACCTGTTCCTATAGAAAATTAAATTTAAGTTTCCCTAGTTTCTAAGTGAAAATGTACCTGTGTTAATATAAAGGGCGAACACGAAATTATTGCGACACGGAAAATGTCATGCCAATTTTCTTATAATGTTTAGAATCAAACCAAAATTTTAGGGTAGTTTTATACATATATTTACTTCAAAAATCAAAAGAAAAGTTAATCGATGGAGCCTTGAGTGTAAAATTAAACGCATTTTCGCTTGATGCCCTCCATCAAAGTCTTTACAGTGTCATCCGGTACCAGTTTTTCAGTTTTTTTTTCCATTTTCTTAACATGTCCTTCTCGTCTTTGACTGTCTTCTTGCTCTTCCGAAGTTCCCGCTTCATTATTGCCCAGTACTGCTCCGCCGGGCGCAGCTCCGGACAGTTTGGCGGATTCATGTCCTTTGGAACAAAATGGACAGAATTGGCCTCATACCACTCCAGGACACTTTTAGAATAGTGGCATGATGCCAAATCTGGCCAAAATAGCGGAGCTTCGTCGAGCTGCTGCAAGAACAGCAAAAGGCGCTCAGATTTGTAGATCTCGCCATTTACTGTGCCCTTTATCACGAAAGGCTCACTCCTCAGTCCGCAAGAGCAGATGGCCTGCCAAATGAGATATTTGGAGACGAACTTCGACATTTTCTTCTTCTTAAATTTGTCGTCCACATCGAACTTGCTCTTGCCGGTGAAAAACTCCAACCCCGGAATTTGCTTAAAATTGGCTTTTATATACGTTTCGTCGTCCATCACACAGCAGCCATATTTTGTCAGCATCTTCTCTTAGAGCTTCCGTGCCCGAGTTTTAGCCGTCGATTGTTGCCGCTCATCGCGGTTTGGGAAGTTCTGTACCTTGTATGTATGTAGTCCAGCTCTCTTCTTTGCATTCTGGACGTAGCTCTGCGACATGCCGATCTTTTTAGCCAAATCACGGCTTGAGACGTTGGGATTTGCTTTAATCATCCGCTTCACCTTTCCCTCCGTCTTTTTGTTCTCCGGTCCCGAACAAGTTTTTCAAAGAGTTACGTCTGTTTGTCTGTGGTCACAGCATCGACACGCATTTTGCTGGTTTGGTATTATGACAGTTAACATAACTTTATGTCGATAAGGCTGAAAGCCTCCTTAGTAAAGAAAGCTAACCTAACCTAACCTAACTTTATGTCAAACTTAACCTAGCTGATGTTGAGATCTTGTAACAAATCAGTAAGTTTCAAAACAATGGAATCATCTCAAGTCTTGGCAGAACTATTGTTTATCTACCAATATTATTTGAGTTTATTGGGGCTTCTTATGCCTTCGTTCTTATGCAGGGTCTCTACTTATTTTACTGAATAAAAAATTGGAGTTTTCTAGGTTTTTGCAGAACTTTTTGGATAATTGACATGTGTATTGAAAAGTGGTTTTCTAATTGCGTTAAAGAATCTGTAAAACAACAACTTTATTTCCAAAAACAATTTCAAGACATTACAATTGATTTTAAGAGATCAGTTTTTACAATCAAAATCATTAAAAGTTGAAGTTTATGATTTTCTTAAATCTATGATCTCATAAAATATCAAAAACTTAAGGTTTGGAACTTATGTCCAAGATCTAGAAACATTTCAAAGTGCCAAAATCCCAGAATGATAAGAATGAAGTCTCAGCCGTTTGATTAATTTCTAGTTCGCAACTTTAAATTTCAAAGCTCGACATTTAAAATATTTGTGCTCGTTTTGGAACTTGAAAACTTCCATATACTCTAATCTTCTCCCTCATCCCCGTACATGTCCGGTATATTAAATTTTTGATAAAACTCTTTATTGCTTGAAGTTTTTTCTTAATCCAGGATCATATAGTTTTCTAAGCATTAAGTCTTACATTCAATCAAAGTATTTGTTTCTTCGAACGTTAAGTTTACGATTATAGATTGGGAGAAAATGCTTAACTAATATCAACATGAAGCTTTAGTGCGATAATTTAATAGCTTGAGAAAGTTCTGAAGAGGAAAGACTGATAGCTCCGTTAGAGTATGGCAATGTAAAAATTTAAAAGAAGTTGAAATTGAGCGCAGGGTCGTTGATACGACAATACTAATCAAATGCGCACTCCTTTGCGTAGCTCACTTGATGGGTGAGGGGACTTGAGATATTTCCTCAAATCCACAAGCGTTGCGTTTGACTTGCTAATATATTGGCCGGATTAATCTCCTCAATTTGAGTAGCGGCAACTAGCCAAGTCTGGCCAGAATAGGCAATCCACCTCATGCTGCTCCAGAAAAGGCAATAATCTCTTCTGTAGGCACTCCTCTTGGTAAATTTGCTGGTTCATGGTCCCAGAAGTAACGAACATTTCGCTTTTCAGCCCACAACTGCAGATTCTTTGCCAGACAAGGAACTTTTTGGGGAATTTCGACTTCTTTTGACGTAGGAATACATCTGTGATTTCTATATGGAGGTACACTCTGTGAAAACCAAAAATAGAACATGTAACAAAATTATGAAAGATTTTGAACGTTAGTTACCTGTTAAGCCCCTAAACCAATTTGTTTCCTTTTCCTTTCCTTTTCCTTTCCTTTTCCCTTTCCTTTTCTCTTTCCTTT